>NC_082715.1:154470732-154832469 GCF_030144855.1 Hypanus sabinus | reverse complement strand
GGTGAAGGGGGTAGAGAACAGGACAGAACCCTGGGGGTGAAGGGGGTAGAGAACAGGACTGAACCCTGGGGGTGAAGGGAGTAGAGAACAGGACTGAACCATGGGGGTGAAGGGGGTAGAGAACAGGACTGAACCCTGGGTGAGAAGGGGGTAGAGAACAGGACTGAACCCTGGGTGTGAAGAGAGTAGAGAACAGGACTGAACCCTGGGGGTGAAGGGAGTAGAGAACAGGACTGAACCATGGGGGTGAAGGGAGTAGAGAACAGGACTGAACCCTGGGGGTGAAGGGAGTAGACAAGAGGACTGAACCCTGGGGGTGAAGGGGGTAGAGAACAGGACTGAACCCTGGGTGTGAAGGGGTAGAGAACAGGACTGAACCCTGGGGGTGAAGGGGGTAGAGAACTGGACTGAACCCTGGGGCTGAAGGGGGTAGAGAACAGGACTGAACCCTGTGGTGAAGGGAGTAGAGAACAGGACTGAACCCTGGGTGTGAAGGGGTAGAGAACAGGACAGAACCCTGGGGGTGAAGGGGGTAGAGAACAGGACTGAACCCTGGGTGTGAAGGGGTAGAGAACAGGACTGAACCCTGGGTGTGTTGAGAACAGGACTGAACCCTGGGTGTGAAGGGGTAGAGAACAGGACTGAACCATGGGGGTGAAGGGGTAGAGAACAGGACTGAACCCTGGGGGTGAAGGGGGCAGAGAATACGACTGAACCCTGGGTGTGAAGGGGTAGAGAACAGGACTGAACCCTGGGGTGAAGGGGGCAGAGAATAGGACTGAACCCTGGGTGAGAGGGGGTAGGGAACAGGACTGAACCCTGTGGGTTGAAGGGGGTAGAGAACAGGACTGAACTCTGGGGGTGAAGGGGGTAGAGAACAGGACTGAACCCTGGGGGGTGAAGGGGGTAGAGAACAGGACTGAACCCTGGGGGGTGAAGGGAGTAGAGAACAGGACTGAACCCTGGGGGTGAAGGGGGTAGAGAACAGGACTGAACCCTGGGGGTGAAGGGAGTAGAGAACAGGACTGAACCCTGGGGGTGAAGGGGGTAGAGAACAGGACTGAACCCTGGGTGTGAAGGGGTAGAGAACAGGACTGAACCCTGGGGGGTGAAGGGGGTAGAGAACAGGACTGAACCCTGGGGGTGAAGGAGTAGAGAAGAGGAATGAACCCTGGGGGTGACGGGGTAGAGAACAGGACTGAACCCTGGGGTGAAGGGGGCAGAGAATACGACTGAACCCTGGGTGTGAAGGGGTAGAGAACAGGACTGAACCCTGGGGTGAAGGGGGCAGAGAATAGGACTGAACCCCTGGGTGAGAGGGGGGTAGGGAACAGGACTGAACCCTGTGGGTGAAGGGGTAGAGAACAGGACTGAACTCTGGGGGTGAAGGGGGTAGAGAACAGGACTGAACCCTGGGGGTGAAGGGGGTAGAGAACAGGACTGAACCCTGGGGGTGAAGGGGGCAGAGGAATACGACTGAACCTGGGTGTGAAGGGGTAGAGACAGGACTGAACCCTGGGGTGAAGGGGGCAGAGAATAGGACTGAACCCTGGGTGAGAGGGGGGTAGGGAACAGGACTGAACCCTGTGGGTGAAGGGGGTAGAGAACAGGACTGAACCCTGGGGTGAAGGGGGCAGAGAATAGGACTGAACCCTGGGTGAGAGGGGGGTAGGGAACAGGACTGAACCCTGTGGGTGAAGGGGGTAGAGAACAGGACTGAACTCTGGGGGTGAAGGGGGTAGAGAACAGGACTGAACCCTGGGGGTGAAGGGGGTAGAGAACAGGACTGAACCCTGGGGTGAAGGGAGTAGAGAACAGGACTGAACCCTGGGGGTGAAGGGAGTAGAGAACAGGACTGAACCCTGGGGGTGAAGGGGTAGAGAACAGGACTGAACCCTGGGGGTGAAGGGAGTAGAGAACAGGACTGATCCCTGGGTGTGAAGGGGGTAGAGAACAGGACTGAACCCTGGGTGTGAAGGGGGTAGAGAACAGGACTGAACCCTGGGGGTGAAGGGGGTAGAGAAGAGGACTGAACCCTGGGGGTGAAGGGGTAGAGAACAGGACTGAACCCTGGGTGTGAAGGGGTAGAGAACAGGACTGAACCCTGGGGTGAAGGGGGCAGAGAATAGGACTGAACCCTGGGTGAGAGGGGGGTAGGGAACAGGACTGAACCATGGGGGTGAAGGGGGTAGAGAACAGGACTGAACCCTGGGGGTGAAGGGAGTAGAGAACAGGACTGAACCATGGGGGTGAAGGGGGTAGAGAACAGGACTGAACCCTGGGTGAGAAGGGGGTAGAGAACAGGACTGAACCCTGGGTGTGAAGAGAGTAGAGAACAGGACTGAACCCTGGGGGTGAAGAGAGTAGAGAACAGGACTGAACCCTGGGGGTGAAGGGAGTAGAGAACAGGACTGAACCCTGGGGGTGAAGGGAGTAGAGAAGAGGACTGAACCCTGGGGGTGAAGGGGGTAGAGAACAGGACTGAACCCTGGGTGTGAAGGGGTAGAGAACAGGACTGAACCCTGGGGGTGAAGGGGGTAGAGAACAGGACTGAACCCTGTGGGTGAAGGGGGTAGAGAACAGGACTGAACCCTGGGTGTGAAGGGGTAGAGAACAGGACAGAACCCTGGGTGTGAAGGGGTAGAGAACAGGACTGAACCCTGGGGGTGAAGGGGGTAGAGAACAGGACAGAACCCTGGGGGTGAAGGGGGCAGAGTATACGACTGAACCCTGAGTGTGAAGGGGTAGAGAACAGGACTGAACCCTGGGGTGAAGGGGGCAGAGAATAGGACTGAACCCTGGGTGAGAGGGGGGTAGGGAACAGGACTGAACCCTGTGGGTGAAGGGGGTAGAGAACAGGACTGAACTCTGGGGGTGAAGGGGGTAGAGAACAGGACTGAACCCTGGGGGTGAAGGGGGTAGAGAACAGGACTGAACCCTGGGGGTGAAGGGAGTAGAGAACAGGACTGAACCCTGGGGGTGAAGGGAGTAGAGAACAGGACTGAACCCTGGGGGTGAAGGGGGTAGGGAACAGGACTGAACCCTGGGGGTGAAGGGAGTAGAGAACAGGACTGAACCCTGGGGGTGAAGGGGGTAGAGAACAGGACTGAACCCTGGGGGTGAAGGGGGTAGAGAACAGGACTGAACCCTGGGTGTGAAGGGGGTAGAGAACAGGACTGAACCCTGGGGGTGAAGGGGGTAGAGAACAGGACTGAACCCTGGGGGTGAAGGAGTAGAGAAGAGGACTGAACCCTGGGGGTGAAGGGGTAGAGAACAGGACTGAACCCTGGGGGTGAAGGGGTAGAGAACAGGACTGAACCCTGGGGGTGAAGGGGGCAGAGAATACGACTGAACCCTGGGTGTGAAGGGGTAGAGAACAGGACTGAACCCTGGGGTGAAGGGGCAGAGAATAGGACTGAACCCTGGGTGAGAGGGGGGTAGGGAACAGGACTGAACCCTGTGGGTGAAGGGGGTAGAGAACAGGACTGAACCCTGGGGTGAAGGGGGCAGAGAATAGGACTGAACCCTGGGTGAGAGGGGGTAGGGAACAGGACTGAACCCTGTGGGTGAAGGGGGTAGAGAACAGGACTGAACTCTGGGGGTGAAGGGGGGTAGAGAACAGGACTGAACCCTGGGGGTGAAGGGGGTAGAGAACGGACTGAACCCTGGGGCTGAAGGGGGTAGAGAACAGGACTGAACCCTGGGGGTGAAGGGAGTAGAGAACAGGACTGAACCCTGGGGGTGAAGGGGGTAGAGAACAGGACTGAACCCTGGGGGTGAAGGGAGTAGAGAACAGGACTGATCCCTGGGGGTGAAGGGGGTAGAGAACAGGACTGAACCCTGGTAGTGAAGGGGGTAGAGAACAGGACTGAACCCTGGGGGTGAAGGGGGTAGAGAACAGGACTGAACCCTGGGGGTGAAGGAGTAGAGAAGAGGACTGAACCCTGGGGGTGAAGGGGTAGAGAACAGGACTGAACCCTGGGGGTGAAGGGGGCAGAGAATACGACTGAACCCTGGGTGTGAAGGGGTAGAGAACAGGACTGAACTCTGGGGTGAAGGGGTAGAGAATAGGACTGAACCCTGGGTGAAGGGGGCAGAGAATAGGACTGAACCCTGGGTGAGAGGGGGGTAGGGAACAGGACTGAACCATGGGGGTGAAGGGGGTAGAGAACAGGACTGAACCCTGGGGTGAAGGGAGTAGAGAACAGGACTGAACCATGGGGGTGAAGGGGGTAGAGAACAGGACTGAACCCTGGTGAGAAGGGGGTAGAGAACAGGACTGAACCCTGGGTGTGAAGAGAGTAGAGAACAGGACTGAACCCTGGGGGTGAAGGGAGTAGAGAACAGGACTGAACCATGGGGGTGAAGGGAGTAGAGAACAGGACTGAACCCTGGGGGTGAAGGGAGTAGAGAAGAGGACTGAACCCTGGGGGTGAAGGGGGTAGAGAACAAGACTGAACCCTGGGTGTGAAGGGGTAGAGAACAGGACTGAACCCTGGGGGTGAAGGGGGTAGAGAACTGGACTGAACCCTGGGGGTGAAGGGGGGTAGAGAACAGGACGGAACCCTGTGGGTGAAGGGGGTAGAGAACAGGACTGAACCCTGTGGGTGAAGGGAGTAGAGAACAGGACTGAACCCTGGGTGTGAAGGGGTAGAGAACAGGACAGAACCCTGGGGGTGAAGGGGGTAGAGAACAGGACTGAACCCTGGGTGTGAAGGGGTAGAGAACAGGACTGAACCCTGGGTGTGTTGAGAACAGGACTGAACCTGGGTGTGAAGGGGTAGAGAACAGGACTGAACCATGGGGGTGAAGGGGTAGAGAACAGGACTGAACCCTGGGGGTGAAGGGGGCAGAGAATACGACTGAACCCTGGGTGTGAAGGGGTAGAGAACAGGACTGAACCCTGGGGTGAAGGGGGCAGAGAATAGGACGGAACCCTGGGTGAGAGGGGGGTAGGGAACAGGACTGAACCCTGTGGGTGAAGGGGGTAGAGAACAGGACTGAACTCTGGGGGTGAAGGGGGTAGAGAACAGGACTGAATCCTGGGGGTGAAGGGGTAGAGAACAGGACTGAACCCTGTGGGTGAAGGGAGTAGAGAACAGGACTGAACCCTGGGGGTGAAGGGGGTAGAGAACAGGACTGAACCCTGGGGTGAAGGGAGTAGAGAACAGGACTGAACCCTGGGGGTGAAGGGGGTAGAGAACAGGACTGAACCCTGGGTGTGAAGGGGGTAGAGAACAGGACTGAACCCTGGGGGTGAAGGGGGTAGAGAACAGGACTGAACCCTGGGGGTGAAGGAGTAGAGAAGAGGACTGAACCCTGGGGGTGAAGGGGTAGAGAACAGGACTGAACCCTGGGGGTGCAGGGGGCAGAGAATACGACTGAACCCTGGGTGTGAAGGGGTAGAGAACAGGACTGAACCCTGGGGTGAAGGGGGCAGAGAATAGGACTGAACCCTGGGTGAGAGGGGGGTAGGGAACAGGACTGAACCCTGTGGGTGAAGGGGGTAGAGAACAGGACTGAACTCTGGGGGTGAAGGGGGTAGAGAACAGGACTGAACCCTGGGGGTGAAGGGGGTAGAGAACAGGACTGAACCCTGGGGGTGAAGGGAGTAGAGAACAGGACTGAACCCTGGGGGTGAAGGGGGTAGAGAACAGGACTGAACCCTGGGGGTGAAGGGAGTAGAGAACAGGACTGAACCCTGGGGGTGAAGGGGGTAGAGAACAGGACTGAACCCTGGGTGTGAAGGGGTAGAGAACAGGACTGAACCCTGGGGGTGAAGGGGGTAGAGAACAGGACTGAACCCTGGGGGTGAAGGAGTAGAGAAGAGGACTGAACCCTGGGGGTGAAGGGAGTAGAGAACAGGACTGAACCATGGGGGTGAAGGGGGTAGAGAACAGGACTGAACCCTGGGGGTGAAGGGGGTAGAGAACAGGACTGAACCCTGGGTGTGAAGCGGTACAGAACAGGACTGAACCCTGGGGGTGAAGGGGGTAGAGAACAGGACTGAACCCTGGGTGAGAGGGGGGTAGGGAACAGGACTGAACCCTGTGGGTGAAGGGGGTAGAGAACAGGACTGAACTCTGGGGGTGAAGGGG
Source organism: Hypanus sabinus (assembly GCF_030144855.1). Classification (NCBI taxonomy): domain Eukaryota; kingdom Metazoa; phylum Chordata; class Chondrichthyes; order Myliobatiformes; family Dasyatidae; genus Hypanus; species Hypanus sabinus. The sequence goes on along the minus strand of NC_082715.1, from coordinate 154,826,371 downwards.
GTAGAGAACAGGACTGAACCCTGGGGGTGAAGGGGGTAGAGAACAGGACTGAACCCTGGGGGTGAAGGGAGTAGAGAACAGGACTGAACCCTGGGGGTGAAGGGGGTAGAGAACAGGACTGAACCCTGGGGGTGAAGGGAGTAGAGAACAGGACTGAACCCTGGGGGTGAAGGGGGTAGAGAAGAGAACACAACCCTGGGGGTGAAGGGGGTAGAGAACAGGACTGAACCCTGGGTGTGAAGGGGGTAGAGAACAGGACTGAACCCTGGGGGTGAAGGAGTAGAGAATAGGACTGAACCCTGGGTGAGAAGGGGTAGAGAAGAGGACTGAACCCTTGGTGTGTTGAGAACAGGACTGAACCCTGGGTGTGAAGGGGGTAGAGAACAGGACTGAACCCTGGGGGTGAAGGGAGTAGAGAACAGGACTGAACCATGGGGGTGAAGGGGGTAGAGAAGAGAACAGAACCCTGGGGGCGAAGGGAGTAGAGAACAGGACTGAACCCTGGGGGTGAAGGGGGTAGAGAACAGGACTGAACCCTGGGCGAGAAGGGGGTAGAGAACAGGACTGAACCCTGGGTGTGAAGGGGGTAGAGAACAGGACTGAACCCTGGGCGAGAAGGGGGTAGAGAACAGGACTGAACCCTGGGGGTGAAGGGGGTAGGGAACAGGACTGAACCCTGGGGGTGAAGGGTGTAGAGAACAGGACTGAACCCTGGGGGTGAAGGGAGTAGAGAACAGGACTGAACCATGGGGGTGAAGGGGGTAGAGAACAGGACTGAACCCTGGGTGTGAAGGGAGTAGAGAACAGGACTGAACCCTGGGGGTGAAGGAGTAGAGAAGAGGACTGAACCCTGGGGTGAAGGGAGTAGAGAACAGGACTGAACCATGGGGGTGAAGGGAGTAGAGAACTGGACTGAACCCTGGGTGTGTTGAGAACAGGACTGAACCCTGGGTGTGAAGGGGGTAGAGAACAGGACTGAACCCTGGGGGTGAAGGGTGTAGAGAACAGGACTGAACCCTGGGGGTGAAGGAGTAGAGAAGAGGACTGAACCCTGGGGGTGAAGGAGTAGAGAAGAGGACTGAACCCTGGGGGTGAAGGGAGTAGAGAACAGGACTGAACCATGGGGGTGAAGTGGGTAGAGAAGAGAACAGCACACTGGGGGCGAAGGGAGTAGAGAACAGGACTGAACCCTGGGGGTGAAGGGAGTAGAGAACAGGACTGAACCCTGGGTGAGAAGGGGGTAGAGAACAGGACTGAACCCTGGGGGTGAAGGGAGTAGAGAACAGGACTGAATCCTGGGGGTGAAGCGGGTAGAGAACAGGACTGAACCCTGGGTGTGAAGGGGTACAGAACAGGACTGAACCCTGGGGGTGAAGGGGGTAGAGAACAGGACTGAACCCTGGGTGTGAAGGGGTAGAGAACAGGACTGAACCCTGGGTGTGAAGGGGTACAGAACAGGACTGAACCCTGGGGGTGAAGGGGGTAGAGAACAGGACTGAACCCTGGGTGTGAAGGGGTAGAGAACAGGACTGAACCCTGGGGGTGAAGGGGGTAGAGAACAGGACTGAACCCTGGGTGTGAAGGGGGTAGAGAACAGGACTGAACCCTGGGGGTGAAGGAGTAGAGAAGAGGACTGAACCCTGGGGGTGAAGGGGGTAGAGAGCAGTACTGAACCCTGGGGGTGAAGGGGGTAGAGAACAGGACTGAACACTGGGGGTGAAGGGGGTAGAGAATAGGACTGAACCCTGGGGTGAAGGGGGTAGAGAACAGGACTGAACCCTGGGGTGAAGGGGGTAGAGAACAGGACTGAACACTGGGGGTGAAGGGGGTAGAGAATAGGACTGAACACTGGGGTGAAGGGGGTAGAGAACAGGACTGAACCCTGGGTGTGTTGAGAACAGGACTGAACCCTGGGTGTGAAGGGGGTAGAGAACAGGACTGAACCCTGGGGGTGAAGGGAGTAGAGAACAGGACTGAACCATGGGGGTGAAGGGGGTAGAGAAGAGAACAGAACCCTGGGGGCGAAGGGAGTAGAGAACAGGACTGAACCCTGGGGGTGAAGGGGGTAGAGAACAGGACTGAACACTGGGTGTGAAGGGGTAGAGAACAGGACTGAACCCTGGGGGTGAAGGGGGTAGGGAACAGGACTGAACCCTGGGGGTGAAGGGTGTAGAGAACAGGACTGAACCCTGGGGGTGAAGGGGGTAGAGAACAGGACTGAACACTGGGGGTGAAGGGGGTAGAGAACAGGACTGAACCCTGGGTGAGAGGGGGGTAGGGAACAGGACTGAACCCTGGGGGTGAAGGGTGTAGAGAACAGGACTGAACCCTGGGGGTGAAGGGAGTAGAGAACAGGACTGAACCCTGGGTGAGAGGGGGGTAGGGAACAGGACTGAACCCTGGGGGTGAAGGTGGTAGAGAACAGGACTGAACCATGGGGGTGAAGGGGGTAGAGAACAGGACTGAACCCTGGGGGTGAAGGGAGTAGAGAACAGGACTGAACCCTGGGTGAGAGGGGGGTAGGGAACAGGACTGAACCCTGGGGGTGAAGGGAGTAGAGAACAGGACTGAACCATGGGGGCGAAGGGGGTAGAGAAGAGAACAGAAACCTGGGGGCGAAGGGAGAGAGAACAGGACTGAACCCTGGGGGTGAAGGGAGTAGAGAACAGGACTGAACCCTGGGGGTGAAGCGGGTAGAGAAGAGAACACAACCCTGGGTGAGAGGGGGGTAGGGAACAGGACTGAACCCTGGGTGAGAAGGGGGTAGAGAACAGGACTGAACCCTGGGGGTGAATGGGGTAGAGAACAGGACTGAACCCTGGGGGTGAAGGGTGTAGAGAACAGGACTGAACCCTGGGGGTGAAGGGAGTAGAGAACAGGACTGAACCATGGGGGTGAAGGGAGTAGAGAACAGGACTGAATCCTGGGGGTGAAGGGGGTAGAGAACAGGACTGAACCCTGGGTGTGAAGGGGTACAGAACAGGACTGAACCCTGGGTGTGAAGGGGTACAGAACAGGACTGAACCCTGGGTGTGAAGGGGGTAGAGAACAGGACTGAACCCTGGGTGTGAAGGGGGTAGAGAACAGGACTGAACCCTGGGGGTGAAGGGGGTAGAGAACAGGACTGAACCCTGGGTGTGAAGGGGGTAGAGAACAGGACTGAACCCTGGGGGTGAAGGAGTAGAGAAGAGGACTGAACCCTGGGGGTGAAGGGGGTAGAGAACAGGACTGAACACTGGGGGTGAAGGGGGTAGAGAATAGGACTGAACCCTGGGGTGAAGGGGGTAGAGAACAGGACTGAACCCTGGGGTGAAGGGGGTAGAGAACAGGACTGAACACTGGGGGTGAAGGGGGTAGAGAATAGGACTGAACACTGGGGTGAAGGGGGTAGAGAACAGGACTGAACCCTGGGTGTGTTGAGAACAGGACTGAACCCTGGGTGTGAAGGGGGTAGAGAACAGGACTGAACCCTGGGGGTGAAGGGAGTAGAGAACAGGACTGAACCATGGGGGTGAAGGGGGTAGAGAAGAGAACAGAACCCTGGGGGCGAAGGGAGTAGAGAACAGGACTGAACCCTGGGGGTGAAGGGGGTAGAGAACAGGACTGAACACTGGGTGTGAAGGGGTAGAGAACAGGACTGAACCCTGGGGGTGAAGGGGGTAGGGAACAGGACTGAACCCTGGGGGTGAAGGGTGTAGAGAACAGGACTGAACCCTGGGGGTGAAGGGGGTAGAGAACAGGACTGAACACTGGGGGTGAAGGGGGTAGAGAACAGGACTGAACCCTGGGTGAGAGGGGGGTAGGGAACAGGACTGAACCCTGGGGGTGAAGGGTGTAGAGAACAGGACTGAACCCTGGGGGTGAAGGGAGTAGAGAACAGGACTGAACCCTGGGTGAGAGGGGGGTAGGGAACAGGACTGAACCCTGGGGGTGAAGGTGGTAGAGAACAGGACTGAACCATGGGGGTGAAGGGGGTAGAGAAGAGGACTGAACCCTGGGGGTGAAGGGAGTAGAGAACAGGACTGAACCCTGGGTGAGAGGGGGGTAGGGAACAGGACTGAACCCTGGGGGTGAAGGGAGTAGAGAACAGGACTGAACCATGGGGGCGAAGGGGGTAGAGAAGAGAACAGAAACCTGGGGGCGAAGGGAGTAGAGAACTGGACTGAACCCTGGGGGTGAAGGGAGTAGAGAACAGGACTGAACCCTGGGGGTGAAGGGGGTAGAGAAGAGAACACAACCCTGGGTGAGAGGGGGGTAGGGAACAGGACTGAACCCTGGGTGAGAAGGGGGTAGAGAACAGGACTGAACCCTGGGGGTGAATGGGGTAGAGAACAGGACTGAACCCTGGGGGTGAAGGGTGTAGAGAACAGGACTGAACCCTGGGGGTGAAGGGAGTAGAGAACAGGACTGAACCATGGGGGTGAAGGGAGTAGAGAACAGGACTGAATCCTGGGGGTGAAGGGGGTAGAGAACAGGACTGAACCCTGGGTGTGAAGGGGTACAGAACAGGACTGAACCCTGGGTGTGAAGGGGTACAGAACAGGACTGAACCCTGGGTGTGAAGGGGGTAGAGAACAGGACTGAACCCTGGGTGTGAAAGGGTAGAGAACAGGACTGAACCCTGGGGGTGAAGGGGGTAGAGAACAGGACTGAACCCTGGGTGTGAAGGGGGTAGAGAACAGGACTGAACCCTGGGGGTGAAGGAGTAGAGAAGAGGACTGAACCCTGGGGGTGAAGGGGGTAGAGAACAGGACGGAACCCTGGGTGAGAAGGGGGTAGAGAATAGGACTGAACACTGGGGTGAAGGGGGTAGAGAACAGGACTGAACCCTGGGTGTGTTGAGAACAGGACTGAACCCTGGGTGTGAAGGGGGTAGAGAACAGGACTGAACCCTGGGGGTGAAGGGAGTAGAGAACAGGACTGAACCATGGGGGTGAAGGGGGTAGAGAAGAGAACAGAACCCTGGGGGCGAAGGGAGTAGAGAACAGGACTGAACCCTGGGGGTGAAGGGGGTAGAGAACAGGACTGAACACTGGGTGTGAAGGGGTAGAGAACAGGACTGAACCCTGGGGGTGAAGGGGGTAGGGAACAGGACTGAACCCTGGGGGTGAAGGGTGTAGAGAACAGGACTGAACCCTGGGGGTGAAGGGGGTAGAGAACTGGACTGAACACTGGGGGTGAAGGGGGTAGAGAACAGGACTGAACCCTGGGTGAGAGGGGGGTAGGGAACAGGACTGAACCCTGGGGGTGAAGGGTGTAGAGAACAGGACTGAACCCTGGGGGTGAAGGGAGTAGAGAACAGGACTGAACCCTGGGTGAGAGGGGGGTAGGGAACAGGACTGAACCCTGGGGGTGAAGGTGGTAGAGAACAGGACTGAACCATGGTGGTGAAGGGGGTAGAGAAGAGGACTGAACCCTGGGGGTGAAGGGAGTAGAGAACAGGACTGAACCCTGGGTGAGAGGGGGGTAGGGAACAGGACTGAACCCTGGGGGTGAAGGGAGTAGAGAACAGGACTGAACCATGGGGGCGAAGGGGGTAGGGAAGAGAACAGAAACCTGGGGGCGAAGGGAGTAGAGAACAGGACTGAACCCTGGGGGTGAAGGGAGTAGAGAACAGGACTGAACCCTGGGGGTGAAGGGGGTAGAGAAGAGAACACAACCCTGGGTGAGAGGGGGGTAGGGAACAGGACTGAACCCTGGGTGAGAAGGGGGTAGAGAACAGGACTGAACCCTGGGGGTGAATGGGGTAGAGAACAGGACTGAACCCTGGGGGTGAAGGGTGTAGAGAACAGGACTGAACCCTGGGGGTGAAGGGAGTAGAGAACAGGACTGAACCATGGGGGTGAAGGGAGTAGAGAACAGGACTGAATGCTGGGGGTGAAGGGGGTAGAGAACAGGACTGAACCCTGGGTGTGAAGGGGTACAGAACAGGACTGAACCCTGGGTGTGAAGGGGTACAGAACAGGACTGAACCCTGGGTGTGAAGGGGGTAGAGAACAGGACTGAACCCTGGGTGTGAAAGGGTAGAGAACAGGACTGAACCCTGGGGGTGAAGGGGGTAGAGAACAGGACTGAACCCTGGGTGTGAAGGGGGTAGAGAACAGGACTGAACCCTGGGGGTGAAGGAGTAGAGAAGAGGACTGAACCCTGGGGGTGAAGGGGGTAGAGAACAGGACGGAACCCTGTGGGTGAAGGGGGTAGAGAACAGGACTGAACCCTGGGGGTGAAGGGGGTAGAGAAGAGAACACAACCCTGGGGGTGAAGGGAGTAGAGAACAGGACTGAACCCTGGGCGAGAAGGGGGTAGAGAACAGGACTGAACCCTGGGGCTGAAGGGGGTAGAGAAGGGAACACAACCCTGGGGTTGAAGGGAGTAGAGAACAGGACTGAACCCTGGGTGAGAAGGGGGTAGAGAACAGGACTGAACCCTGGGGTGAAGTGGGTAGAGAACTGGACTGAACCCTGGGGGTGAAGGGGTTAGAGAACAGGATTGATTCCTGGGGTTGAAGGGGGTAGAGAGCAGTACTGAACCCTGGGGGTGAAGGGGGTAGAGAACAGGACTGAACCCTGTGCGTGAATGCGGTAGAGACCAGGACTGATCCCTGGGGGTGAAGGGGGTAGAGAACAGGATTGATTCCTGGGGTTGAAGGGGGTAGAGAGCAGTACTGAACCCTGGGGGTGAAGGGGGTAGAGAACAGGACTGAACACGGGGTGAAGGGGGTAGAGAATAGGACTGAACCCTGGGGTGAAGGGGGTAGAGAACAGGACTGAACCCTGGGGTGAAGGGGGTAGAGAACAGGACTGAACACTGGGGGTGAAGGGGGTAGAGAATAGGACTGAACCCTGGGGTGAAGGGGGTAGAGAACAGGACTGAACCCTGGGTGTGTTGAGAACAGGACTGAACCCTGGGTGTGAAGGGGGTAGAGAACAGGACTGAACCCTGGGGGTGAAGGGAGTAGAGAACAGGACTGAACCATGGGGGTGAAGGGGGTAGAGAAGAGAACAGAACCCTGGGGGCGAAGGGAGTAGAGAACAGGACTGAACCCTGGGGGTGAAGGGGGTAGAGAACAGGACTGAACACTGGGTGTGAAGGGGTAGAAAACAGGACTGAACCCTGGGGGTGAAGGGGGTAGGGAACAGGACTGAACCCTGGGGGTGAAGGGTGTAGAGAACAGGACTGAACCCTGGGGGTGAAGGGGGTAGAGAACAGGACTGAACACTGGGGGTGAAGGTGGTAGAGAACAGGACTGAACCCTGGGTGAGAGGCGGGTAGGGAACAGGACTGAACCCTGGGGGTGAAGGGTGTAGAGAACAGGACTGAACCCTGGGGGTGAAGGGAGTAGAGAACAGGACTGAACCCTGGGTGAGAGGGGGGTAGGGAACAGGACTGAACCCTGGGGGTGAAGGGGGTAGAGAACAGGACTGAACCATGGGGGTGAAGGGGGTAGAGAACAGGACTGAACCCTGGGGGTGAAGGGAGTAGAGAACAGGACTGAACCCTGGGTGAGAGGGGGGTAGGGAACAGGACTGAACCCTGGGGGTGAAGGGAGTAGAGAACAGGACTGAACCATGGGGGTGAAGGGGGTAGAGAAGAGAACAGAAACCTGGGGGCGAAGGGAGTAGAGAACAGGACTGAACCCTGGGGGTGAAGGGGGTAGAGAAGAGAACACAACCCTGGGTGAGAGGGGGGTAGGGAACAGGACTGAACCCTGGGTGAGAAGGGGGTAGAGAACAGGACTGAACCCTGGGGGTGAATGGGGTAGAGAACAGGACTGAACCCTGGGGGTGAAGGGTGTAGAGAACAGGACTGAACCCTGGGGGTGAAGGGAGTAGAGAACAGGACTGAACCATGGGGGTGAAGGGGGTAGAGAAGAGAACACAACCCTGGGGGTGAAGGGGGTAGAGAGCAGGACTGAACCCTGGGTGAGAAGGGGGTAGAGAACAGGACTGAACGCTGGGGGTGAAGGGGGTAGAGAATAGGACTGATCCCTGGGGGTGAAGTGGGTAGAGAACAGGACTGAACCCTGGGGTGAAGTGGGTAGAGAACAGGACTGAACCCTGGGGTGAAGTGGGTAGAGAACTGGACTGAACCCTGGGGGTGAATGCGGTAGAGAACAGGACTGATCCCTGGGGGTGAAGGGGGTAGAGAACAGGACTGAACCCTGTGCGTGAATGCGGTAGAGAACAGGACTGATCCCTGGGGGTGAAGGGGGTAGAGAACAGGACTGAACCCTGGGGGTGAATGGGGTAGAGAACAGGACTGAACCCTGGGGGTGAAGGGTGTAGAGAACAGGACTGAACCCTGGGGGTGAAGGGAGTAGAGAACAGGACTGAACCATGGGGGTGAAGGGAGTAGAGAACAGGACTGAATCCTGGGGGTGAAGGGGGTAGAGAACAGGACTGAACCCTGGGTGTGAAGGGGTACAGAACAGGACTGAACCCTGGGTGAGAAGGGGGTAGAGAACAGGACTGAACGCTGGGGGTGAAGGGGGTAGAGAATAGGACTGATCCCTGGGGGTGAAGTGGGTAGAGAACAGAACTGAACCCTGGGGTGAAGTGGGTAGAGAACAGGACTGAACCCTGGGGTGAAGTGGGTAGAGAACTGGACTGAACCCTGGGGGTGAATGCGGTAGAGAACAGGACTGATCCCTGGGGGTGAAGGGGGTAGAGAACAGGACTGAACCCTGGGTGTGAAGGGGGTAGAGAACAGGACTGAACCCTGGGGGTGAAGGGAGTAGAGAACAGGACTGAACCATGGGGGTGAAGGGGGTAGAGAAGAGAACAGAACCCTGGGGGCGAAGGGAGTAGAGAACAGGACTGAACCCTGGGGGTGAAGGGAGTAGAGAACAGGACTGAACCATGGGGGTGAAGGGAGTAGAGAACAGGACTGAATCCTGGGGGTGAAGGGGGTAGAGAACAGGACTGAACACTGGGTGTGAAGGGAGTAGAGAACAGGACTGAATCCTGGGGGTGAAGGGGGTAGAGAACAGGACTGAACCCTGGGTGTGAAGGGGGTAGAGAACAGGACTGAACCCTGGGGGTGAAGGGAGTAGAGAACAGGACTGAACCATGGGGGTGAAGGGGGTAGAGAAGAGAACTGAACCCTGGGGGCGAAGGGAGTAGAGAACAGGACTGAACCCTGGGGGTGAAGGGAGTCGAGAACAGGACTGAACCCTGGGTGTGAAGGGGGTAGAGAACAGGACTGAACCCTGGGGGTGAAGGAGTAGAGAAGAGGACTGAACCCTGGGGGTGAAGGGGGTAGAGAACAGGACGGAACCCTGTGGGTGAAGGGGGTAGAGAACAGGACTGAACCCTGGGGGTGAAGGGGGTAGAGAAGAGAACAAAACCCTGGGGGTGAAGGGAGTAGAGAACAGGACTGAACCCTGGGCGAGAAGGGGGTAGAGAACAGGACTGAACCCTGGGTGTGAAGGGGTACAGAACAGGACTGAACCCTGGGGGTGAAGGGGGTAGAGAACAGGACTGAACCCTGGGTGTGAAGGGGTAGAGAACAGGACTGAACCCTGGGGGTGAAGGGGGTAGAGAACAGGACTGAACCCTGGGTGTGAAGGGGGTAGAGAACAGGACTGAACCCTGGGGGTGAAGGAGTAGAGAAGAGGACTGAACCCTGGGGGTGAAGGGGGTAGAGAACAGGACGGAACCCTGTGGGTGAAGGGGGTAGAGAACAGGACTGAACCCTGGGGGTGAAGGGGGTAGAGAAGAGAACACAACCCTGGGGGTGAAGGGAGTAGAGAACAGGACTGAACCCTGGGCGAGAAGGGGGTAGAGAACAGGACTGAACCCTGGGGCTGAAGGGGGTAGAGAAGGGAACACAACCCTGGGGTTGAAGGGAGTAGAGAACAGGACTGAACCCTGGGTGAGAAGGGGGTAGAGAACAGGACTGAACCCTGGGGTGAAGTGGGTAGAGAACTGGACTGAACCCTGGGGGTGAAGGGGGTAGAGAACAGGATTGATTCCTGGGGTTGAAGGGGGTAGAGAGCAGTACTGAACCCTGGGGGTGAAGGGGGTAGAGAACAGGACTGAACCCTGTGCGTGAATGCGGTAGAGAACAGGACTGATCCCTGGGGGTGAAGGGGGTAGAGAACAGGATTGATTCCTGGGGTTGAAGGGGGTAGAGAGCAGTACTGAACCCTGGGGGTGAAGGGGGTAGAGAACAGGACTGAACACTGGGGGTGAAGGGGGTAGAGAATAGGACTGAACCCTGGGGTGAAGGGGTACAGAACAGGACTGAACCCTGGGTGTGAAGGGGTACAGAACAGGACTGAACCCTGGGTGTGAAGGGGGTAGAGAACAGGACTGAACCCTGGGTGTGAAAGGGTAGAGAACAGGACTGAACCCTGGGGGTGAAGGGGGTAGAGAACAGGACTGAACACTGGGGGTGAAGGGGGTAGAGAATAGGACTGAACCCTGGGGTGAAGGGGGTAGAGAACAGGACTGAACCCTGGGTGTGTTGAGAACAGGACTGAACCCTGGGTGTGAAGGGGGTAGAGAACAGGACTGAACCCTGGGGGTGAAGGGAGTAGAGAACAGGACTGAACCATGGGGGTGAAGGGGGTAGAGAAGAGAACAGAACCCTGGGGGCGAAGGGAGTAGAGAACAGGACTGAACCCTGGGGGTGAAGGGGGTAGAGAACAGGACTGAACACTGGGTGTGAAGGGGTAGAGAACAGGACTGAACCCTGGGGGTGAAGGGGGTAGGGAACAGGACTGAACCCTGGGGGTGAAGGGTGTAGAGAACAGGACTGAATCCTGGGGGTGAAGGGGGTAGAGAACAGGACTGAACACTGGGGGTTAAGGTGGTAGAGAACAGGACTGAACCCTGGGTGAGAGGGGGGTAGGGAACAGGACTGAACCCTGGGGGTGAAGGGTGTAGAGAACAGGACTGAACACTGGGGGTGAAGGGAGTAGAGAACAGGACTGAACCCTGGGTGAGAGGGGGGTAGGGAACAGGACTGAACCCTGGGGGTGAAGGGGGTAGAGAACAGGACTGAACCATGGGGGTGAAGGGGGTAGAGAACAGGACTGAACCCTGGGGGTGAAGGGAGTAGAGAACAGGACTGAACCCTGGGTGAGAGGGGGGTAGGGAACAGGACTGAACCCTGGGGGTGAAGGGAGTAGAGAACAGGACTGAACCCTGGGGGTGAAGGGGGTAGAGAAGAGAACACAACCCTGGGTGAGAGTGGGGTAGGGAACAGGACTGAACCCTGGGTGAGAAGGGGGTAGAGAACAGGACTGAACCCTGGGGGTGAATGGGGTAGAGAACAGGACTGAACCCTGGGGGTGAAGGGTGTAGAGAACAGGACTGAACCCTGGGGGTGAAGGGAGTAGAGAACAGGACTGAACCATGGGGGTGAAGGGGGTAGAGAAGAGAACACAACCCTGGGGGTGAAGGGGGTAGAGAACAGGACTGAACCCTGGGTGAGAAGGGGGTAGAGAACAGGACTGAACGCTGGGGGTGAAGGGGGTAGAGAATAGGACTGATCCCTGGGGGTGAAGTGGGTAGAGAGCAGGACTGAACCCTGGGGTGAAGTGGGTAGAGAACTGGACTGAACCCTGGGGGTGAATGCGGTAGAGAACAGGACTGATCCCTGGGCGTGAAGGGGGTAGAGAACAGGACTGAACCCTGTGCGTGAATGCGGTAGAGAACAGGACTGATCCCTGGGGGTGAAGGGGGTAGAGAACAGGACTGAACCCTGGGGGTGAAGGGGGTAGAGAACAGGACTGAACCCTGTGCGTGAATGCGGTAGAGAACAGGACTGAACCCTGTGCGTGAAGGGGGTAGAGAACAGGACTGAACCCTGTGCGTGAATGCGGTAGAGAAAAGGACTGATCCCTGGGGGTGAAGGGGTTAGAGAACAGGACTGATCCCTGGGGGTGAAGTGGGTAGAGAAGAGAACACAATCCTGGGCAAGAAGGGGGCAGAGAACAGGACTGAACCCTGGGGGTGAAGTGGGTAGAGAAGAGAACACAATCCTGGGCAAGAAGGGGGTAGAGAATAGGACTGAACCCTGGGGTGAAGGGGGTAGAGAACAGGACTGAACCCTGGGGTGAAGGGGGTGGAGAACTGGACTGAACACTGGGGGTGTAGGGGGTAGAGAAGAGAACAGAACCCTGGGCTTGATAGAGGTAGAGAACAGGACTGAACCCTGGGGTGAAGGGGGTAGTGAACTGGACTGAACACTGGGGGTGAAGGGGGTAGAGAACAGGACTGATTCCTGGGGGTGAAGGGGGTAGAGAACAGGACTGATCCCTGGGGCTGAAGGGGGTAGAGAACAGGACTGAACCCTGGGGGTGAAGGGAGAAGAGAACAGGACTGATTCCTGGGGGTGAAGGGGGTAGAGAACAGGACTGATCCCTGGGGGTGAAGGGGGTAGAGAACAGGACTGAACCCTGGGCGAGAAGGGGGTAGAGAATAGGACTGAACCCTGGGGTGAAGGGGGTAGGGAAGGGAACACAACACTGTCTGAGAAGGGGGTAGAGAACAGGACTGAACCATGAGGGTGAAGGGGGCAGAGAATAGGACTGAACACTGGGAGTTAAGGGGGTAGAGAAGAGAACACAACCCTGGGTGAGAAGGGGGTAGGGTACAGGTCTGAATCCTGGGGTTGAAGGGAGTAGAGAACAGGACTGAACCCTGGGTGGTGAAGGGGGTAGAGAATAGGACTGAACCCTGGATTAGAAGGGGGTAGAGAACAGGACTGAACCCTGGGAGTGAAGGGGGTAGAGAACAGGACTGAACCCTGGGGGTGAAGGGGGTAGAGAACAGGACTGAACCCTGGGAGTGAAGGGGGTAGAGAACAGGACTGAACCCTGGGGGTGAAGGGGGTAGAGAACAGGACTGAACCCTGGGGGTTAAGGGGGTAGAGAATAGGACTGAACCCTGGGTGAGAAGGGGGTAGTGAACAGGACTGAACCCTGGGGTGAAGGTGGTAGAAAACAGGACTGAACCCTGGGGGTGAAGGGGGTAGAGAACAGGACTGAATCCTGGAGGGTGAAGGGGGAAGAGAACAGGACTGAACCCTGTGCGTGAATGGGGTAGAGAACAGGACTGAACCCTCGGTGTGAAGGGGGTAGAGAAGAGAACACAATCCTGGGAAGAAGGGGGCAGAGAACAGGACTGAACGCTGGGGGTGAAGGGGGTAGAGAACAGGACTGAATCCTGAGGGTGAAGGGGGTAGAGAACAGGACAGAACACAGAGGGTGAACGGGGTACATAACAGGCCTGAACCCTGGGGGTGAAGGGGGTAGAGAACAGGACTGAACCCTGGGTGAGAAGGGGGTAGAGAACAGGACTGAACCCTGGGTGTGAAGGGTGTAGAGAACAGGACTGAACCCTGGGGGTGAAGGGAGTAGAGAACAGGACTGAACCATGGGGGTGAAGGGGGTAGAGAACTGGACTGAACCCTGGGTGTGAAGGGAGTTGAGAACAGGACTGAACCCTGTGGGTGAACGGGGTAGAGAAGAGAACACAACCGTGGGGGTGAAGGGGGTAGAGAACAGGACTGAACCCTGGGGGTGAAGGGGGTAGAGAACAGGACGGAACCCTGTGGGTGAAGGGGGTAGAGAAGAGAACACAACCGTGGGGGTCAAGGGGGTAGAGAACAGGACTGAACCCTGGGGGTGAAGGGGGTAGAGAACAGGACGGAACCCTGTGGGTGAAGGGGGTAGAGAACAGGACTGAACCCTGGGTGTGAAGGGGTAGAGAACAGGACTGAACCCTAGGGGTGAAGGGGGTAGAGAACAGGACTGAACCCTGGGTGTGAAGGGGGTAGAGAACAGGACTGAACCCTGGGGGTGAAGGGGGTAGAGAACTGGAGTGAACCCTGGGGGTGAAGGGGGTAGAGAACTGGACTGAACCCTGGGTGTGTTGAGAACAGGACTGAACCCTGGGTGTGAAGGGGGTAGAGAACAGGACTGAACCCTGGGAGTGAAGGGAGTAGAGAACAGGACTGAACCATGGGTGTGAAGGGGTAGAGAACAGGACTGAACGCTGGGGGTGAAGGGGGCAGAGAATAGGACTGAACCCTGGGCATGAAGAGGTAGAGAACAGGACTGAACCCTGGGGTGAAGGGGGTAGAGAACAGGACTGAACCATGGTGGTGAAGTGGGTAGAGAACTGGACTGAACCCTGGGTGTGAAGGGTGTAGAGAATAGGACTGAACCCTGGGTGAGAGGGGGGTAGGGAACAGGACTGAACCCTGGGGGTGAAGGGTGTAGAGAACAGGACTGAACCCTGGGGGTGAATGGAGTAGAGAACAGGACTGAACCATGTGGGTGAAGGGGGTAGAGAACTGGACTGAACCCTGGGTGTGTTGAGAACAGGACTGAACCCTGGGTGTGAAGGGGGTAGAGAACAGGACTGAACCCTGGGGGTGAAGGAGTAGAGAAGAGGACTGAACCCTGGGGGTGAAGGGAGTAGAGAACAGGACTGAACCCTGGGGGTGAAGGGGGTAGAGAACAGGACTGAACCCTGGGTGTGAAGGGAGTAGAGAACAGGACTGAACCCTGGGGGTGAAGGGAGTAGAGAACAGGACTGAACCCTGGGGGTGAAGGGGGTAGAGAACAGGACTGAACCCTGGGTGTGAAGGGGTAGAGAACAGGACTGAACCCTGGGTGTGAAGGGGGTAGAGAACAGGACTGAACCCTGGGGGTGAAGGGGGTAGGGAACAGCACTGAACCCTAGGTGTGAAGGGAGTAGAGAACAGGACTGAACCCTGGGTGTGAAGGGAGTTGAGAAGAGGACTGAACCCTGGGGGTGAAGGGTGTAGAGAACAGGACTGAACCCTGGGGGTGAAGGGTGTAGAGAACAGGACTGAACCCTGGGGGTGAAGGGAGTAGAGAAGAGGACTGAACCATGGTGGTGAAGGGGGTAGAGAACTGGACTGAACCCTGGGTGAGAAGGGGGTAGTGAACAGGACTGAACCGTGGGGTGAAAGTGGAAGAAAACAGGACTGAACCCTGGGGGTGAAGGGGGTAGAGAACAGGACTGAATCCTGGGGGTGAAGGGGGTAGAGAACAGGACTGATCCCATGGGTTGAATGGGGTTGAGAACAGGACTGAACCCTGGGGGTGAAGGGGGTAGAGAATAGGACTGAACCCTGGGAGTGAAGGGGTAGAGAACAGGACTGAACCCTGGGGGTGAAGGGGGTAGAGAAAAGGACTGAACCCTGGATTAGAAGGGGGTAGAGAACAGGACTGAACCCTGGGGGTGAAGGGGGTAGAGAACAGGACTGAACCCTGGGTGTGAAGGGGTAGAGAACAGGACTGAACCCTGGGGGTGAAGGGGGTAGAGAACAGGACTGAACCCTGGGTGTGAAGGGGTAGAGAACAGGACTGAACCCTGGGGGTGAAGGGGGTAGAGAACAGGACTGAACCCTGGATTAGAAGGGGGTAGAGAACAGGACTCAACCCTGGGGGTGAAGGGGGTAGAGAACTGGACTGAACCCTGGGGGTGAAGGGGGTAGAGAATAGGACTGAACCCTGGGGGTGAAGGGGGTAGAGAATAGGACTGAACCCTGGATTAGAAGGGGGTAGAGAACAGGACTCAACCCTGGGGTGAAGGGGGTAGAGAACAGGACTGAACCCTGGGGGTGAAGGGGGTAGAGAACAGGACTGAACCCTGGGGGTGAAGGGGGTAGAGAACAGGACTGAACCCTGGGTGTGAAGGGGGTAGAGAACAGGACTGAACCCTGGGGGTGAAGGGGGTAGAGAACAGGACTGAACCCTGGGTGAGAAGGGAGTAGAGAACAGGACTGAACCCTGGGGGTGAAGGGAGTAGAGAACTGGACTGAACCCTGGGTGTGTTGAGAACAGGACTGAACCCTGGGGGTGAAGGGGGTAGAGAATAGGACTGAACCCTGGGGGTGAAGGGGGTAGAGAATAGGACTGAACCCTGGATTAGAAGGGGGTAGAGAACAGGACTCAACCCTGGGGTGAAGGGGGTAGAGAACAGGACTGAACCCTGGGGGTGAAGGGGGTAGAGAACAGGACTGAACCCTGGGTGTGAAGGGGTAGAGAACAGGACTGAACCCTGGGGGTGAAGGGGGTAGAGAACAGGACTGAACCCTGGGTGAGAAGGGAGTAGAGAACAGGACTGAACCCTGGGGGTGAAGGGGGTAGAGAATAGGACTGAACCCTGGATTAGAAGGGGGTAGAGAACAGGACTCAACCCTGGGGTGAAGGGGGTAGAGAACAGGACTGAACCCTGGGGGTGAAGGGGGTAGAGAACAGGACTGAACCCTGGGGGTGAAGGGGGTAGAGAACAGGACTGAACCCTGGGTGTGAAGGGGGTAGAGAACAGGACTGAACCCTGGGGGTGAAGGGGGTAGAGAACAGGACTGAACCCTGGGTGAGAAGGGAGCAGAGAACAGGACTGAACCCTGGGTGAGAAGGGAGTAGAGAACTGGACTGAACCCTGGGTGTGTTGAGAACAGGACTGAACCCTGGGTGTGAAGGGAGTTGAGAACAGGACTGAACCCTGGGGGTGAAGGGGGTAGATAACAGGACTGAACCCTGGGTGTGAAGGGGTAGAGAACAGGACTGAACCCTGGGGGTGAAGGGGGCAGAGAATAGGACTGAACCATGGGGGTGAAGGGGGTAGAGAACAGGACTGAACCCTGGGGGTGAAGGGTGTAGAGAACAGGACTGAACCCTGGGGGTGAAGGGAGTAGAGAACAGGACTGAACCCTGGGTGAGAGGGGGGTAGGGAACAGGACTGAACCCTGGGGGTGAAGGGGGTAGAGAACAGGACTGAACCATGGGGGTGAAGGGGGTAGAGAACAGGACTGAACCCTGGGGGTGAAGGGAGTAGAGAACAGGACTGAACTCTGGGTGAGAGGGGGGTAGGGAACAGGACTGAACCCTGGGGGTGAAGGGAGTACAGAACAGGACTGAACCATGGGGGTGAAGGGGGTAGAGAAGAGAACAGAAACCTGGGGGCGAAGGGAGTAGAGAACAGGACTGAACCCTGGGGGTGAAGGGGGTAGAGAAGAGAACACAACCCTGGGTGAGAGGGGGGTAGGGAACAGGACTGAACCCTGGGTGAGAAGGGGGTAGAGAACAGGACTGAACCCTGGGGGTGAATGGGGTAGAGAACAGGACTGAACCCTGGGGGTGAAGGGTGTAGAGAACAGGACTGAACCCTGGGGGTGAAGGGAGTAGAGAACAGGACTGAACCATGGGCGTGAAGGGGGTAGAGAAGAGAACACAACCCTGGGGGTGAAGGGGGTAGAGAACAGGACTGAACCCTGGGTGAGAAGGGGGTAGAGAACAGGACTGAACGCTGGGGGTGAAGGGGGTAGAGAATAGGACTGATCCCTGGGGGTGAAGTGGGTAGAGAACAGGACTGAACCCTGGGGTGAAGTGGGTAGAGAACAGGACTGAACCCTGGGGTGAAGTGGGTAGAGAACTGGACTGAACCCTGGGGGTGAATGCGGTAGAGAACAGGACTGATCCCTGGGGGTGAAGGGGCTAGAGAACAGGACTGAACCCTGTGCGTGAATGCGGTAGAGAACAGGACTGATCCCTGGGGGTGAAGGGGGTAGAGAACAGGACTGAACCCTGGGGGTGAATGGGGTAGAGAACAGGACTGAACCCTGGGGGTGAAGGGTGTAGAGAACAGGACTGAACCCTGGGGGTGAAGGGAGTAGAGAACAGGACTGAACCATGGGGGTGAAGGGAGTAGAGAACAGGACTGAATCCTGGGGGTGAAGGGGGTAGAGAACAGGACTGAACCCTGGGTGTGAAGGGGTACAGAACAGGACTGAACCCTGGGTGTGAAGGGGTACAGAACAGGACTGAACCCTGGGGGTGAAGGGGGTAGAGAACAGGACTGAACCCTGGGTGTGAAGGGGTAGAGAACAGGACTGAACCCTGGGGGTGAAGGGGGTAGAGAAGAGGACTGAACCCTGGGGGTGAAGGGGGTAGAGAACAGGACGGAACCCTGTGGGTGAAGGGCGTAGAGAACAGGACTGAACCCTGGGGGTGAAGGGGGTAGAGAACAGGACTGAACCCTGGATTAGAAGGGGGTAGAGAACAGGACTCAACCCTGGGGGTGAAGGGGGTAGAGAACTGGACTGAACCCTGGGGGTGAAGGGGGTAGAGAATAGGACTGAACCCTGGGGGTGAAGGGGGTAGAGAATAGGACTGAATCCTGGATTAGAAGGGGGTAGAGAACAGGACTCAACCCTGGGGTGAAGGGGGTAGAGAACAGGACTGAACCCTGGGGGTGAAGGGGGTAGAGAACAGGACTGAACCCTGGGGGTGAAGGGGGTAGAGAACAGGACTGAACCCTGGGTGTGAAGGGGGTAGAGAACAGGACTGAACCCTGGGGGTGAAGGGGGTAGAGAACAGGACTGAACCCTGGGTGAGAAGGGAGTAGAGAACAGGACTGAACCCTGGGGGTGAAGGGAGTAGAGAACTGGACTGAACCCTGGGTGTGTTGAGAACAGGACTGAACCCTGGGGGTGAAGGGGGTAGAGAATAGGACTGAACCCTGGGGGTGAAGGGGGTAGAGAATAGGACTGAACCCTGGATTAGAAGGGGGTAGAGAACAGGACTCAACCCTGGGGTGAAGGGGGTAGAGAACAGGACTGAACCCTGGGGGTGAAGGGGGTAGAGAACAGGACTGAACCCTGGGGGTGAAGGGGGTAGAGAACAGGACTGAACCCTGGGTGTGAAGGGGTAGAGAACAGGACTGAACCCTGGGGGTGAAGGGGGTAGAGAACAGGACTGAACCCTGGGTGAGAAGGGAGTAGAGAACAGGACTGAACCCTGGGGGTGAAGGGGGTAGAGAATAGGACTGAACCCTGGGGGTGAAGGGGGTAGAGAATAGGACTGAACCCTGGATTAGAAGGGGGTAGAGAACAGGACTCAACCCTGGGGTGAAGGGGGTAGAGAACAGGACTGAACCCTGGGGGTGAAGGGGGTAGAGAACAGGACTGAACCCTGGGGGTGAAGGGGGTAGAGAACAGGACTGAACCCTGGGGGTGAAGGGGGTAGAGAACAGGACTGAACCCTGGGGGTGAAGGGGGTAGAGAACAGGACTGAACCCTGGGTGAGAAGGGAGCAGAGAACAGGACTGAACCCTGGGTGAGAAGGGAGTAGAGAACTGGACTGAACCCTGGGTGTGTTGAGAACAGGACTGAACCCTGGGTGTGAAGGGAGTTGAGAACAGGACTGAACCCTGGGGGTGAAGGGGGTAGATAACAGGACTGAACCCTGGGTGTGAAGGGGTAGAGAACAGGACTGAACCCTGGGGGTGAAGGGGGCAGAGAATAGGACTGAACCATGGGGGTGAAGGGGGTAGAGAACAGGACTGAACCCTGGGGGTGAAGGGTGTAGAGAACAGGACTGAACCCTGGGGGTGAAGGGAGTAGAGAACAGGACTGAACCCTGGGTGAGAGGGGGGTAGGGAACAGGACTGAACCCTGGGGGTGAAGGGGGTAGAGAACAGGACTGAACCATGGGGGTGAAGGGGGTAGAGAACAGGACTGAACCCTGGGGGTGAAGGGAGTAGAGAACAGGACTGAACTCTGGGTGAGAGGGGGGTAGGGAACAGGACTGAACCCTGGGGGTGAAGGGAGTACAGAACAGGACTGAACCATGGGGGTGAAGGGGGTAGAGAAGAGAACAGAAACCTGGGGGCGAAGGGAGTAGAGAACAGGACTGAACCCTGGGGGTGAAGGGGGTAGAGAAGAGAACACAACCCTGGGTGAGAGGGGGGTAGGGAACAGGACTGAACCCTGGGTGAGAAGGGGGTAGAGAACAGGACTGAACCCTGGGGGTGAATGGGGTAGAGAACAGGACTGAACCCTGGGGGTGAAGGGTGTAGAGAACAGGACTGAACCCTGGGGGTGAAGGGAGTAGAGAACAGGACTGAACCATGGGGGTGAAGGGGGTAGAGAAGAGAACACAACCCTGGGGGTGAAGGGGGTAGAGAACAGGACTGAACCCTGGGTGAGAAGGGGGTAGCGAACAGGACTGAACGCTGGGGGTGAAGGGGGTAGAGAATAGGACTGATCCCTGGGGGTGAAGTGGGTAGAGAACAGGACTGAACCCTGGGGTGAAGTGGGTAGAGAACAGGACTGAACCCTGGGGTGAAGTGGGTAGAGAACTGGACTGAACCCTGGGGGTGAATGCGGTAGAGAACAGGACTGATCCCTGGGGGTGAAGGGGCTAGAGAACAGGACTGAACCCTGTGCGTGAATGCGGTAGAGAACAGGACTGATCCCTGGGGGTGAAGGGGGTAGAGAACAGGACTGAACCCTGGGGGTGAATGGGGTAGAGAACAGGACTGAACCCTGGGGGTGAAGGGTGTAGAGAACAGGACTGAACCCTGGGGGTGAAGGGAGTAGAGAACAGGACTGAACCATGGGGGTGAAGGGAGTAGAGAACAGGACTGAATCCTGGGGGTGAAGGGGGTAGAGAACAGGACTGAACCCTGGGTGTGAAGGGGTACAGAACAGGACTGAACCCTGGGTGTGAAGGGGTACAGAACAGGACTGAACCCTGGGGGTGAAGGGGGTAGAGAACAGGACTGAACCCTGGGTGTGAAGGGGTAGAGAACAGGACTGAACCCTGGGGGTGAAGGGGGTAGAGAAGAGGACTGAACCCTGGGGGTGAAGGGGGTAGAGAACAGGACGGAACCCTGTGAGTGAAGGGCGTAGAGAACAGGACTGAACCCTGGGGGTGAAGGGGGTAGAGAAGAGAACACAACCCTGGGGGTGAAGGGAGTAGAGAATAGGACTGAACCCTGGGCGAGACGGGGGTAGAGAACAGGACTGAACCCTGGGGCTGAAGGGGGTAGAGAAGGGAACACAACCCTGGGGTTGAAGGGAGTAGAGAACAGGACTGAACCCTGGGTGAGAAGGGGGTAGAGAACAGGACTGAACCCTGGGGTGAAGTGGGTAGAGAACTGGACTGAACCCTGGGGGTGAAGGGGGTAGAGAACAGGATTGATTCCTGGGGTTGAAGGGGGTAGAGAGCAGTACTGAACCCTGGGGGTGAAGGGGGTAGAGAACAGGACTGAACCATGTGCGTGAATGCGGTAGAGAACAGGACTGATCCCTGGGGGTGAAGGGGGTAGAGAACAAGATTGATTCCTGGGGTTGAAGGGGGTAGAGAGCAGTACTGAACCCTGGGGGTGAAGGGGGTAGAGAACAGGACTGAACACTGGGGGTGAAGGGGGTAGAGAATAGGACTGAACCCTGGGGTGAAGGGGGTAGAGAACAGGACTGAACCCTGGGGTGAAGGGGGTAGAGAACAGGACTGAACACTGGGGGTGAAGGGGGTAGAGAATAGGACTGAACCCTGGGGTGAAGGGGGTAGAGAACAGGACTGAACCCTGGGTGTGTTGAGAACAGGACTGAACCCTGGGTGTGAAGGGGGTAGAGAACAGGACTGAACCCTGGGGGTGAAGGGAGTAGAGAACAGGACTGAACCATGGGGGTGAAGGGGGTAGAGAAGAGAACAGAACCCTGGGGGCGAAGGGGGTAGAGAACAGGACTGAACCCTGGGGGTGAAGGGGGTAGAGAACAGGACTGAACACTGGGTGTGAAGGGGTAGAGAACAGGACTGAACCCTGGGGGTGAAGGGGGTAGGGAACAGGACTGAACCCTGGGGGTGAAGGGTGTAGAGAACAGGACTGAACCCTGGGGGTGAAGGGGGTAGAGAACAGGACTGAACACTGGGGGTGAAGGTGGTAGAGAACAGGACTGAACACTGGGTGAGAGGGGGGTAGGGAACAGGACTGAACCCTGGGGGTGAAGGGTGTAGAGAAGAGGACTGAACCCTGGGGGTGAAGGGAGTAGAGAACAGGACTGAACCCTGGGTGAGAGGGGGGTAGGGAACAGGACTGAACCCTGGGGGTGAAGGGGGTAGAGAACAGGACTGAACCATGGGGGTGAAGGGGGTAGAGAACAGGACTGAACCCTGGGGGTGAAGGGAGTAGAGAACAGGACTGAACCCTGGGTGAGAGGGGGGTAGGGAACAGGACTGAACCCTGGGGGTGAAGGGAGTAGAGAACAGGACTGAACCATGGGGGTGAAGGGGGTAGAGAAGAGAACAGAAACCTGGGGGCGAAGGGAGTAGAGAACAGGACTGAACCCTGGGGGTGAAGGGAGTAGAGAACAGGACTGAACCCTGGGGGTGAAGGGGGTAGAGAAGAGAACACAACCCTGGGTGAGAGGGGGGTAGGGAACAGGACTGAACCCTGGGTGAGAAGGGGGTAGAGAACAGGACTGAACCCTGGGGGTGAATGGGGTAGAGAACAGGACTGAACCCTGGGGGTGAAGGGTGTAGAGAACAGGACTGAACCCTGGGGGTGAAGGGAGTAGAGAACAGGACTGAACCATGGGGGTGAAGGGGGTAGAGAAGAGAACACAACCCTGGGGGTGAAGGGGGTAGAGAACAGGACTGAACCCTGGGTGAGAAGGGGGTAGAGAACAGGACTGAATGCTGGGGGTGAAGGGGGTAGAGAATAGGACTGATCCCTGGGGGTGAAGGGGCTAGAGAACAGGACTGAACCCTGTGCGTGAATGCGGTAGAGAACAGGACTGATCCCTGGGGGTGAAGGGGGTAGAGAACAGGACTGAACCCTGGGGGTGAATGGGGTAGAGAACAGGACTGAACCCTGGGGGTGAAGGGTGTAGAGAACAGGACTGAACCCTGGGGGTGAAGGGAGTAGAGAACAGGACTGAACCATGGGGGTGAAGGGAGTAGAGAACAGGACTGAATCCTGGGGGTGAAGGGGGTAGAGAACAGGACTGAACCCTGGGTGTGAAGGGGTACAGAACAGGACTGAACCCTGGGTGTGAAGGGGTACAGAACAGGACTGAACCCTGGGGGTGAAGGGGGTAGAGAACAGGACTGAACCCTGGGTGTGAAGGGGTAGAGAACAGGACTGAACCCTGGGGGTGAAGGGGGTAGAGAACAGGACTGAACCCTGGGTGTGAAGGGGGTAGAGAACAGGACTGAACCCTGGGGGTGAAGGAGTAGAGAAGAGGACTGAACCCTGGGGGTGAAGGGGGTAGAGAACAGGACGGAACCCTGTGGGTGAAGGGGGTAGAGAACAGGACTGAACCCTGGGGGTGAAGGGGGTAGAGAAGAGAACACAACCCTGGGGGTGAAGGGAGTAGAGAACAGGACTGAACCCTGGGCGAGAAGGGGGTAGAGAACAGGACTGAACCCTGGGGCTGAAGGGGGTAGAGAAGGGAACACAACCCTGGGGTTGAAGGGAGTAGAGAACAGGACTGAACCCTGGGTGAGAAGGGGGTAGAGAACAGGACTGAACCCTGGGGTGAAGTGGGTAGAGAACAGGACTGAACCCTGGGGTGAAGTGGGTAGAGAACTGGACTGAACCCTGGGGGTGAAGGGGGTAGAGAACAGGATTGATTCCTGGGGTTGAAGGGGGTAGAGAGCAGTACTGAACCCTGGGGGTGAAGGGGGTAGAGAACAGGACTGAACCATGTGCGTGAATGCGGTAGAGAACAGGACTGATCCCTGGGGGTGAAGGGGGTAGAGAACAGGATTGATTCCTGGGGTTGAAGGGGGTAGAGAGCAGTACTGAACCCTGGGGGTGAAGGGGGTAGAGAACAGGACTGAACACTGGGGGTGAAGGGGGTAGAGAATAGGACTGAACCGTGGGGTGAAGGGGGTAGAGAACAGGACTGAACCCTGGGGTGAAGGGGGTAGAGAACAGGACTGAACACGGGGTGAAGGGGGTAGAGAATAGGACTGAACCCTGGGGTGAAGGGGGTAGAGAACAGGACTGAACCCTGGGTGTGTTGAGAACAGGACTGAACCCTGGGTGTGAAGGGGGTAGAGAACAGGACTGAACCCTGGGGGTGAAGGGAGTAGAGAACAGGACTGAACCATGGGGGTGAAGGGGGTAGAGAAGAGAACAGAACCCTGGGGGCGAAGGGGGTAGAGAACAGGACTGAACCCTGGGGGTGAAGGGGGTAGAGAACAGGACTGAACACTGGGTGTGAAGGGGTAGAGAACAGGACTGAACCCTGGGGGTGAAGGGGGTAGGGAACAGGACTGAACCCTGGGGGTGAAGGGTGTAGAGAACAGGACTGAACCCTGGGGGTGAAGGGGGTAGAGAACAGGACTGAACACTGGGGGTGAAGGTGGTAGAGAACAGGACTGAACCCTGGGTGAGAGGGGGGTAGGGAACAGGACTGAACCCTGGGGGTGAAGGGAGTAGAGAACAGGACTGAACCCTGGGTGAGAGGGGGGTAGGGAACAGGACTGAACCCTGGGGGTGAAGGGGGTAGAGAACAGGACTGAACCATGGGGGTGAAGGGGGTAGAGAACAGGACTGAACCCTGGGGGTGAAGGGAGTAGAGAACAGGACTGAACCCTGGGTGAGAGGGGGGTAGGGAACAGGACTGAACCCTGGGGGTGAAGGGAGTAGAGAACAGGACTGAACCATGGGGGTGAAGGGGGTAGAGAAGAGAACAGAAACCTGGGGGCGAAGGGAGTAGAGAACAGGACTGAACCCTGGGGGTGAAGGGAGTAGAGAACAGGACTGAACCCTGGGGGTGAAGGGGGTAGAGAAGAGAACACAACCCTGGGTGAGAGGGGGGTAGGGAACAGGACTGAACCCTGGGTGAGAAGGGGGTAGATAACAGGACTGAACCCTGGGGGTGAATGGGGTAGAGAACAGGACTGAACCCTGGGGGTGAAGGGTGTAGAGAACAGGACTGAACCCTGGGGGTGAAGGGAGTAGAGAACAGGACAGAACCATGGGGGTGAAGGGGGTAGAGAAGAGAACACAACCCTGGGGGTGAAGGGGGTAGAGAACAGGACTGAACCCTGGGTGAGAAGGGGGTAGAGAACAGGACTGAACGCTGGGGGTGAAGGGGGTAGAGAATAGGACTGATCCCTGGGGGTGAAGGGGCTAGAGAACAGGACTGAACCCTGTGCGTGAATGCGGTAGAGAACAGGACTGATCCCTGGGGGTGAAGGGGGTAGAGAACAGGACTGAACCCTGGGGGTGAATGGGGTAGAGAACAGGACTGAACCCTGGGGGTGAAGGGTGTAGAGAACAGGACTGAACCCTGGGGGTGAAGGGAGTAGAGAACAGGACTGAACCATGGGGGTGAAGGGAGTAGAGAACAGGACTGAATCCTGGGGGTGAAGGGGGTAGAGAACAGGACTGAACCCTGGGTGTGAAGGGGTACAGAACAGGACTGAACCCTGGGTGTGAAGGGTTACAGAACAGGACTGAACCCTGGGGGTGAAGGGGGTAGAGAACAGGACTGAACCCTGGGTGTGAAGGGGTAGAGAACAGGACTGAACCCTGGGGGTGAAGGGGGTAGAGAACAGGACTGAACCCTGGGTGTGAAGGGGGTAGAGAACAGGACTGAACCCTGGGGGTGAAGGAGTAGAGAAGAGGACTGAACCCTGGGTGTGAAGGGGGTAGAGAACAGGACGGAACCCTGTGGGTGAAGGGGGTAGAGAACAGGACTGAACCCTGGGGGTGAAGGGGGTAGAGAAGAGAACACAACCCTGGGGGTGAAGGGAGTAGAGAACAGGACTGAACCCTGGGCGAGAAGGGGGTAGAGAACAGGACTGAACCCTGGGGCTGAAGGGGGTAGAGAAGGGAACACAACCCTGGGGTTGAAGGGAGTAGAGAACAGGACAGAACCCTGGGTGAGAAGGGGGTAGAGAACAGGACTGAACCCTGGGGTGAAGTGGGTAGAGAACAGGACTGAACCCTGGGGTGAAGTGGGTAGAGAACTGGACTGAACCCTGGGGGTGAAGGGGGTAGAGAACAGGATTGATTCCTGGGGTTGAAGGGGGTAGAGAGCAGTACTGAACCCTGGGGGTGAAGGGGGTAGAGAACAGGACTGAACCATGTGCGTGAATGCGGTAGAGAACAGGACTGATCCCTGGGGGTGAAGGGGGTAGAGAACAGGATTGATTCCTGGGGTTGAAGGGGGTAGAGAGCAGTACTGAACCCTGGGGGTGAAGGGGGTAGAGAACAGGACTGAACACTGGGGGTGAAGGGGGTAGAGAATAGGACTGAACCGTGGGGTGAAGGGGGTAGAGAACAGGACTGAACCCTGGGGTGAAGGGGGTAGAGAACAGGACTGAACACTGGGGGTGAAGGGGGTAGAGAATAGGACTGAACCCTGGGGTGAAGGGGGTAGAGAACAGGACTGAACCCTGGGTGTGTTGAGAACAGGACTGAACCCTGGGTGTGAAGGGGGTAGAGAACAGGACTGAACCCTGGGGGTGAAGGGAGTAGAGAACAGGACTGAACCATGGGGGCGAAGGGGGTAGAGAAGAGAACAGAACCCTGGGGGCGAAGGGGGTAGAGAACAGGACTGAACCCTGGGGGTGAAGGGGGTAGAGAACAGGACTGAACACTGGGTGTGAAGGGGTAGAGAACAGGACTGAACCCTGGGGGTGAAGGGGGTAGGGAACAGGACTGAACCCTGGGGGTGAAGGGTGTAGAGAACAGGACTGAACCCTGGGGGTGAAGGGGGTAGAGAACAGGACTGAACACTGGGGGTGAAGGTGGTAGAGAACAGGACTGAACCCTGGGTGAGAGGGGGGTAGGGAACAGGACTGAACCCTGGGGGTGAAGGGTGTAGAGAAGAGGACTGAACCCTGGGGGTGAAGGGAGTAGAGAACAGGACTGAACCCTGGGTGAGAGGGGGGTAGGGAACAGGACTGAACCCTGGGGGTGAAGGGGGTAGAGAACAGGACTGAACCATGGGGGTGAAGGGGGTAGAGAACAGGACTGAACCCTGGGGGTGAAGGGAGTAGAGAACAGGACTGAACCCTGGGTGAGAGGGGGGTAGGGAACAGGACTGAACCCTGGGGGTGAAGGGAGTAGAGAACAGGACTGAACCATGGGGGTGAAGGGGGTAGAGAAGAGAACAGAAACCTGGGGGCGAAGGGAGTAGAGAACAGGACTGAACCCTGGGGGTGAAGGGAGTAGAGAACAGGACTGAACCCTGGGGGTGAAGGGGGTAGAGAAGAGAACACAACCCTGGGTGAGAGGGGGGTAGGGAACAGGACTGAACCCTGGGTGAGAAGGGGGTAGATAACAGGACTGAACCCTGGGGGTGAATGGGGTAGAGAACAGGACTGAACCCTGGGGGTGAAGGGTGTAGAGAACAGGACTGAACCCTGGGGGTGAAGGGAGTAGAGAACAGGACTGAACCATGGGGGTGAAGGGGGTAGAGAAGAGAACACAACCCTGGGGGTGAAGGGGGTAGAGAACAGGACTGAACCCTGGGTGAGAAGGGGGTAGAGAACAGGACTGAACGCTGGGGGTGAAGGGGGTAGAGAATAGGACTGATCCCTGGGGGTGAAGGGGCTAGAGAACAGGACTGAACCCTGTGCGTGAATGCGGTAGAGAACAGGACTGATCCCTGGGGGTGAAGGGGGTAGAGAACAGGACTGAACCCTGGGGGTGAATGGGGTAGAGAACAGGACTGAACCCTGGGGGTTAAGGGTGTAGAGAACAGGACTGAACCCTGGGGGTGAAGGGAGTAGAGAACAGGACTGAACCATGGGGGTGAAGGGAGTAGAGAACAGGACTGAATCCTGGGGGTGAAGGGGGTAGAGAACAGGACTGAACCCTGGGTGTGAAGGGGTACAGAACAGGACTGAACCCTGGGTGTGAAGGGGTACAGAACAGGACTGAACCCTGGGGGTGAAGGGGGTAGAGAACAGGACTGAACCCTGGGTGTGAAGGGGGTAGAGAACAGGACTGAACCCTGGGGGTGAAGGAGTAGAGAAGAGGACTGAACCCTGGGGGTGAAGGGGGTAGAGAACAGGACGGAACCCTGTGGGTGAAGGGGGTAGAGAACAGGACTGAACCCTGGGGGTGAAGGGGGTAGAGAAGAGAACACAACCCTGGGGGTGAAGGGAGTAGAGAACAGGACTGAACCCTGGGCGAGAAGGGGGTAGAGAACAGGACTGAACCCTGGGGCTGAAGGGGGTAGAGAAGGGAACACAACCCTGGGGTTGAAGGGAGTAGAGAACAGGACTGAACCCTGGGTGAGAAGGGGGTAGAGAACAGGACTGAACCCTGGGGTGAAGTGGGTAGAGAACAGGACTGAACCCTGGGGTGAAGTGGGTAGAGAACTGGACTGAACCCTGGGGGTGAAGGGGGTAGAGAACAGGATTGATTCCTGGGGTTGAAGGGGGTAGAGAGCAGTACTGAACCCTGGGGGTGAAGGGGGTAGAGAACAGGACTGAACCATGTGCGTGAATGCGGTAGAGAACAGGACTGATCCCTGGGGGTGAAGGGGGTAGAGAACAGGATTGATTCCTGGGGTTGAAGGGGGTAGAGAGCAGTACTGAACCCTGGGGGTGAAGGGGGTAGAGAACAGGACTGAACACTGGGGGTGAAGGGGGTAGAGAATAGGACTGAACCGTGGGGTGAAGGGGGAAGAGAACAGGACTGAACCCTGGGGTGAAGGGGGTAGAGAACAGGACTGAACACTGGGGGTGAAGGGGGTAGAGAATAGGACTGAACCCTGGGGTGAAGGGGGTAGAGAACAGGACTGAACCCTGGGTGTGTTGAGAACAGGACTGAACCCTGGGTGTGAAGGGGGTAGAGAACAGGACTGAACCCTGGGGGTGAAGGGAGTAGAGAACAGGACTGAACCATGGGGGTGAAGGGGGTAGAGAAGAGAACAGAACCCTGGGGGCGAAGGGGGTAGAGAACAGGACTGAACCCTGGGGGTGAAGGGGGTAGAGAACAGGACTGAACACTGGGTGTGAAGGGGTAGAGAACAGGACTGAACCCTGGGGGTGAAGGGGGTAGGGAACAGGACTGAACCCTGGGGGTGAAGGGTGTAGAGAACAGGACTGAACCCTGGGGGTGAAGGGGGTAGAGAACAGGACTGAACACTGGGGGTGAAGGTGGTAGAGAACAGGACTGAACCCTGGGTGAGAGGGGGGTAGGGAACAGGACTGAACCCTGGGGGTGAAGGGTGTAGAGAAGAGGACTGAACCCTGGGGGTGAAGGGAGTAGAGAACAGGACTGAACCCTGGGTGAGAGGGGGGTAGGGAACAGGACTGAACCCTGGGGGTGAAGGGGGTAGAGAACAGGACTGAACCATGGGGGTGAAGGGGGTAGAGAACAGGACTGAACCCTGGGGGTGAAGGGAGTAGAGAACAGGACTGAACCCTGGGTGAGAGGGGGGTAGGGAACAGGACTGAACCCTGGGGGTGAAGGGAGTAGAGAACAGGACTGAACCATGGGGGTGAAGGGGGTAGAGAAGAGAACAGAAACCTGGGGGCGAAGGGAGTAGAGAACAGGACTGAACCCTGGGGGTGAAGGGAGTAGAGAACAGGACTGAACCCTGGGGGTGAAGGGGGTAGAGAAGAGAACACAACCCTGGGTGAGAGGGGGGTAGGGAACAGGACTGAACCCTGGGTGAGAAGGGGGTAGAGAACAGGACTGAACCCTGGGGGTGAATGGGGTAGAGAACAGGACTGAACCCTGGGGGTGAAGGGTGTAGAGAACAGGACTGAACCCTGGGGGTGAAGGGAGTAGAGAACAGGACTGAACCATGGGGGTGAAGGGGGTAGAGAAGAGAACACAACCCTGGGGGTGAAGGGGGTAGAGAACAGGACTGAACCCTGGGTGAGAAGGGGGTAGAGAACAGGACTGAACGCTGGGGGTGAAGGGGGTAGAGAATAGGACTGATCCCTGGGGGTGAAGGGGCTAGAGAACAGGACTGAACCCTGTGCGTGAATGCGGTAGAGAACAGGACTGATCCCTGGGGGTGAAGGGGGTAGAGAACAGGACTGAACCCTGGGGGTGAATGGGGTAGAGAACAGGACTGAACCCTGGGGGTGAAGGGTGTAGAGAACAGGACTGAACCCTGGGGGTGAAGGGAGTAGAGAACAGGACTGAACCATGGGGGTGAAGGGAGTAGAGAACAGGACTGAATCCTGGGGGTGAAGGGGGTAGAGAACAGGACTGAACCCTGGGTGTGAAGGGGTACAGAACAGGACTGAACCCTGGGTGTGAAGGGGTACAGAACAGGACTGAACCCTGGGGGTGAAGGGGGTAGAGAACAGGACTGAACCCTGGGTGTGAAGGGGTAGAGAACAGGACTGAACCCTGGGGGTGAAGGGGGTAGAGAACAGGACTGAACCCTGGGTGTGAAGGGGGTAGAGAACAGGACTGAACCCTGGGGGTGAAGGAGTAGAGAAGAGGACTGAACCCTGGGGGTGAAGGGGGTAGAGAACAGGACGGAACCCTGTGGGTGAAGGGGGTAGAGAACAGGACTGAACCCTGGGGGTGAAGGGGGTAGAGAAGAGAACACAACCCTGGGGGTGAAGGGAGTAGAGAACAGGACTGAACCCTGGGCGAGAAGGGGGTAGAGAACAGGACTGAACCCTGGGGCTGAAGGGGGTAGAGAAGGGAACACAACCCTGGGGTTGAAGGGAGTAGAGAACAGGACTGAACCCTGGGTGAGAAGGGGGTAGAGAACAGGACTGAACCCTGGGGTGAAGTGGGTAGAGAACAGGACTGAACCCTGGGGTGAAGTGGGTAGAGAACTGGACTGAACCCTGGGGGTGAAGGGGGTAGAGAACAGGATTGATTCCTGGGGTTGAAGGGGGTAGAGAGCAGTACTGAACCCTGGGGGTGAAGGGGGTAGAGAACAGGACTGAACCATGTGCGTGAATGCGGTAGAGAACAGGACTGATCCCTGGGGGTGAAGGGGGTAGAGAACAGGATTGATTCCTGGGGTTGAAGGGGGTAGAGAGCAGTACTGAACCCTGGGGGTGAAGGGGGTAGAGAACAGGACTGAACCATGTGCGTGAATGCGGTAGAGATCAGGACTGATCCCTGGGGGTGAAGGGGGTAGAGAACAGGATTGATTCCTGGGGTTGAAGGGGGTAGAGAGCAGTACTGAACCCTGCGGGTGAAGGGGGTAGAGAACAGGACTGAACACTGGGGGTGAAGGGGGTAGAGAATAGGACTGAACCCTGGGGTGAAGGGGGTAGAGAACAGGACTGAACCCTGGGGTGAAGGGGGTAGAGAACAGGACTGAACACTGGGGGTGAAGGGGGTAGAGAATAGGACTGAACCCTGGGGTGAAGGGGGTAGAGAACAGGACTGAACCCTGGGTGTGTTGAGAACAGGACTGAACCCTGGGTGTGAAGGGGGTAGAGAACAGGACTGAACCCTGGGGGTGAAGGGAGTAGAGAACAGGACTGAACCATGGGGGTGAAGGGGGTAGAGAAGAGAACAGAACCCTGGGGGCGAAGGGGGTAGAGAACAGGACTGAACCCTGGGGGTGAAGGGGGTAGAGAACAGGACTGAACACTGGGTGTGAAGGGGTAGAGAACAGGACTGAACCCTGGGGGTGAAGGGGGTAGGGAACAGGACTGAACCCTGGGGGTGAAGGGTGTAGAGAACAGGACTGAACCCTGGGGGTGAAGGGGGTAGAGAACAGGACTGAACACTGGGGGTGAAGGTGGTAGAGAACAGGACTGAACCCTGGGTGAGAGGGGGGTAGGGAACAGGACTGAACCCTGGGGGTGAAGGGTGTAGAGAAGAGGACTGAACCCTGGGGGTGAAGGGAGTAGAGAACAGGACTGAACCCTGGGTGAGAGGGGGGTAGGGAACAGGACTGAACCCTGGGGGTGAAGGGGGTAGAGAACAGGACTGAACCATGGGGGTGAAGGGGGTAGAGAACAGGACTGAACCCTGGGGATGAAGGGAGTAGAGAACAGGACTGAACCCTGGGTGAGAGGGGGGTAGGGAACAGGACTGAACCCTGGGGGTGAAGGGAGTAGAGAACAGGACTGAACCATGGGGGTGAAGGGGGTAGAGAAGAGAACAGAAACCTGGGGGCGAAGGGAGTAGAGAACAGGACTGAACCCTGGGGGTGAAGGGAGTAGAGAACAGGACTGAACCCTGGGGGTGAAGGGGGTAGAGAAGAGAACACAACCCTGGGTGAGAGGGGGGTAGGGAACAGGACTGAACCCTGGGTGAGAAGGGGGTAGAGAACAGGACTGAACCCTGGGGGTGAAGGGGGTAGAGAACAGGACTGAACCCTGGGTGTGTTGAGAACAGGACTGAACCCTGGGTGTGAAGGGGGTAGAGAACAGGACTGAACCCTGGGGGTGAAGGGAGTAGAGAACAGGACTGAACCATGGGGGTGAAGGGGGTAGAGAAGAGAACAGAACCCTGGGGGCGAAGGGGGTAGAGAACAGGACTGAACCCTGGGGGTGAAGGGGGTAGAGAACAGGACTGAACACTGGGTGTGAAGGGGTAGAGAACAGGACTGAACCCTGGGGGTGAAGGGGGTAGGGAACAGGACTGAACCCTGGGGGTGAAGGGTGTAGAGAACAGGACTGAACCCTGGGGGTGAAGGTGGTAGAGAACAGGACTGAACACTGGGGGTGAAGGTGGTAGAGAACAGGACTGAACCCTGGGTGAGAGGGGGGTAGGGAACAGGACTGAACCCTGGGGGTGAAGGGTGTAGAGAAGAGGACTGAACCCTGGGGGTGAAGGGAGTAGAGAACAGGACTGAACCCTGGGTGAGAGGGGGGTAGGGAACAGGACTGAACCCTGGGGGTGAAGGGGGTAGAGAACAGGACTGAACCATGGGGGTGAAGGGGGTAGAGAACAGGACTGAACCCTGGGGATGAAGGGAGTAGAGAACAGGACTGAACCCTGGGTGAGAGGGGGGTAGGGAACAGGACTGAACCCTGGGGGTGAAGGGAGTAGAGAACAGGACTGAACCATGGGGGTGAAGGGGGTAGAGAAGAGAACAGAAACCTGGGGGCGAAGGGAGTAGAGAACAGGACTGAACCCTGGGGGTGAAGGGAGTAGAGAACAGGACTGAACCCTGGGGGTGAAGGGGGTAGAGAAGAGAACACAACCCTGGGTGAGAGGGGGGTAGGGAACAGGACTGAACCCTGGGTGAGAAGGGGGTAGCGAACAGGACTGAACCCTGGGGGTGAATGGGGTAGAGAACAGGACTGAACCCTGGGGGTGAAGGGTGTAGAGAACAGGACTGAACCCTGGGGGTGAAGGGAGTAGAGAACAGGACTGAACCATGGGGGTGAAGGGGGTAGAGAAGAGAACACAACCCTGGGGGTGAAGGGGGTAGAGAACAGGACTGAACCCTGGGTGAGAAGGGGGTAGAGAACAGGACTGAACGCTGGGGGTGAAGGGGGTAGAGAATAGGACTGATCCCTGGGGGTGAAGTGGGTAGAGAACAGGACTGAACCCTGGGGTGAAGTGGGTAGAGAACTGGACTGAACCCTGGGGGTGAATGCGGTAGAGAACAGGACTGATCCCTGGGCGTGAAGGGGGTAGAGAACAGGACTGAACCATGTGCGTGAATGCGGTAGAGAACAGGACTGATCCCTGGGGGTGAAGGGGGTAGAGAACAGGACTGAACCCTGGGGGTGAAGGGGGTAGAGAACAGGACTGAACCCTGTGCGTGAATGCGGTAGAGAACAGGACTGAACCCTGTGCGTGAAGGGGGTAGAGAACAGGACTGAACCCTGGGGTGAAGTGGGTAGAGAACAGGACTGAACACTGGGGGTGAAGGGGGTATAGAACAGGATTGATTCCTGGGGTTGAAGGGGGTAGAGAGCAGTACTGAACCCTGGGGGTGAATGGGGTAGAGAACAGGACTGAACCCTGGGGGTGAAGGGGGTAGAGAACAGGACTGAACCCTTGGGGTGAAGGGGGTAGAGAACAGGACTGAACCCTATGCGTGAATGCGGTAGAGAACAGGACTGATCCCTGGGGGTGAAGGGGGTAGAGAACAGGACTGATCCCTGGGGGTGAAGGGGGTAGAGAACAGGACTGAACCCTGGGGGTGAAGGGGGTTGAGAACAGGACTGAACCCTGGGGGTGAATGGGGTAGAGAACAGGACTGAACCCTGGGGGTGAAGGGTGTAGAGAACAGGACTGAACCCTGGGGGTGAAGGGAGTAGAGAACAGGACTGAACCCTGGATGAGAAGGGGGTAGAGAAGAGAACACAATCCTGGGCAAGAAGGGGGCAGAGAACGGGACTGAACCCTGGGGGTGAAGGGGGTAAAGAACAGGACTGAACACTGGGGGTGAAGAGGGTAGATAACAGGACTGAACCCTGGGGGTGATGGGCGTAGAGAAGAGAACACAACCCTGGGCTTGATAGGGGTAGAGAACAGGACTGAACCCTGGGGGTGAATGGGGTAGAGAACAGGACTGAACCCTGGGGTGAAGGGGGTAGTGAACTGGACTGAACACTGGGGGTGAAAGGGGTAGAGAACAGGACTGAACACTGGGGGTGAACGGGGTACATAACTGGCCTGAACCCTGGGGGTGAAGGGCGTAGAGAACAGTACCTAACACTGCGGTTGAAGGGGGTAGAGAACAGGACTGATTCCTGGGGGTGAAGGGGGTAGAGAACAGGACTGAACACTGGGGGTGAAGGTGGTAGAGAACAGGACTGAACCCTGGGTGAGAGGGGGGTAGGGAACAGGACTGAACCCTGGGGGTGAAGGGTGTAGAGAAGAGGACTGAACCCTGGGGGTGAAGGGAGTAGAGAACAGGACTGAACCCTGGGTGAGAGGGGGGTAGGGAACAGGACTGAACCCTGGGGGTGAAGGGGGTAGAGAACAGGACTGAACCATGGGGGTGAAGGGGGTAGAGAACAGGACTGAACCCTGGGGATGAAGGGAGTAGAGAACAGGACTGAACCCTGGGTGAGAGGGGGGTAGGGAACAGGACTGAACCCTGGGGGTGAAGGGAGTAGAGAACAGGACTGAACCATGGGGGTGAAGGGGGTAGAGAAGAGAACAGAAACCTGGGGGCGAAGGGAGTAGAGAACAGGACTGAACCCTGGGGGTGAAGGGAGTAGAGAACAGGACTGAACCCTGGGGGTGAAGGGGGTAGAGAAGAGAACACAACCCTGGGTGAGAGGGGGGTAGGGAACAGGACTGAACCCTGGGTGAGAAGGGGGTAGAGAACAGGACTGAACCCTGGGGGTGAAGGGGGTAGAGAACAGGACTGAACCCTGGGTGTGTTGAGAACAGGACTGAACCCTGGGTGTGAAGGGGGTAGAGAACAGGACTGAACCCTGGGGGTGAAGGGAGTAGAGAACAGGACTGAACCATGGGGGTGAAGGGGGTAGAGAAGAGAACAGAACCCTGGGGGCGAAGGGGGTAGAGAACAGGACTGAACCCTGGGGGTGAAGGGGGTAGAGAACAGGACTGAACACTGGGTGTGAAGGGGTAGAGAACAGGACTGAACCCTGGGGGTGAAGGGGGTAGGGAACAGGACTGAACCCTGGGGGTGAAGGGTGTAGAGAACAGGACTGAACCCTGGGGGTGAAGGTGGTAGAGAACAGGACTGAACACTGGGGGTGAAGGTGGTAGAGAACAGGACTGAACCCTGGGTGAGAGGGGGGTAGGGAACAGGACTGAACCCTGGGGGTGAAGGGTGTAGAGAAGAGGACTGAACCCTGGGGGTGAAGGGAGTAGAGAACAGGACTGAACCCTGGGTGAGAGGGGGGTAGGGAACAGGACTGAACCCTGGGGGTGAAGGGGGTAGAGAACAGGACTGAACCATGGGGGTGAAGGGGGTAGAGAACAGGACTGAACCCTGGGGATGAAGGGAGTAGAGAACAGGACTGAACCCTGGGTGAGAGGGGGGTAGGGAACAGGACTGAACCCTGGGGGTGAAGGGAGTAGAGAACAGGACTGAACCATGGGGGTGAAGGGGGTAGAGAAGAGAACAGAAACCTGGGGGCGAAGGGAGTAGAGAACAGGACTGAACCCTGGGGGTGAAGGGAGTAGAGAACAGGACTGAACCCTGGGGGTGAAGGGGGTAGAGAAGAGAACACAACCCTGGGTGAGAGGGGGGTAGGGAACAGGACTGAACCCTGGGTGAGAAGGGGGTAGCGAACAGGACTGAACCCTGGGGGTGAATGGGGTAGAGAACAGGACTGAACCCTGGGGGTGAAGGGTGTAGAGAACAGGACTGAACCCTGGGGGTGAAGGGAGTAGAGAACAGGACTGAACCATGGGGGTGAAGGGGGTAGAGAAGAGAACACAACCCTGGGGGTGAAGGGGGTAGAGAACAGGACTGAACCCTGGGTGAGAAGGGGGTAGAGAACAGGACTGAACGCTGGGGGTGAAGGGGGTAGAGAATAGGACTGATCCCTGGGGGTGAAGTGGGTAGAGAACAGGACTGAACCCTGGGGTGAAGTGGGTAGAGAACTGGACTGAACCCTGGGGGTGAATGCGGTAGAGAACAGGACTGATCCCTGGGCGTGAAGGGGGTAGAGAACAGGACTGAACCATGTGCGTGAATGCGGTAGAGAACAGGACTGATCCCTGGGGGTGAAGGGGGTAGAGAACAGGACTGAACCCTGGGGGTGAAGGGGGTAGAGAACAGGACTGAACCCTGTGCGTGAATGCGGTAGAGAACAGGACTGAACCCTGTGCGTGAAGGGGGTAGAGAACAGGACTGAACCCTGGGGTGAAGTGGGTAGAGAACAGGACTGAACACTGGGGGTGAAGGGGGTATAGAACAGGATTGATTCCTGGGGTTGAAGGGGGTAGAGAGCAGTACTGAACCCTGGGGGTGAATGGGGTAGAGAACAGGACTGAACCCTGGGGGTGAAGGGGGTAGAGAACAGGACTGAACCCTTGGGGTGAAGGGGGTAGAGAACAGGACTGAACCCTATGCGTGAATGCGGTAGAGAACAGGACTGATCCCTGGGGGTGAAGGGGGTAGAGAACAGGACTGATCCCTGGGGGTGAAGGGGGTAGAGAACAGGACTGAACCCTGGGGGTGAAGGGGGTTGAGAACAGGACTGAACCCTGGGGGTGAATGGGGTAGAGAACAGGACTGAACCCTGGGGGTGAAGGGTGTAGAGAACAGGACTGAACCCTGGGGGTGAAGGGAGTAGAGAACAGGACTGAACCCTGGATGAGAAGGGGGTAGAGAAGAGAACACAATCCTGGGCAAGAAGGGGGCAGAGAACGGGACTGAACCCTGGGGGTGAAGGGGGTAAAGAACAGGACTGAACACTGGGGGTGAAGAGGGTAGATAACAGGACTGAACCCTGGGGGTGATGGGCGTAGAGAAGAGAACACAACCCTGGGCTTGATAGGGGTAGAGAACAGGACTGAACCCTGGGGGTGAATGGGGTAGAGAACAGGACTGAACCCTGGGGTGAAGGGGGTAGTGAACTGGACTGAACACTGGGGGTGAAAGGGGTAGAGAACAGGACTGAACACTGGGGGTGAACGGGGTACATAACTGGCCTGAACCCTGGGGGTGAAGGGCGTAGAGAACAGTACCTAACACTGCGGTTGAAGGGGGTAGAGAACAGGACTGATTCCTGGGGGTGAAGGGGGTAGAGAACAGGACTGATCCCTGGGGTTGAAGGGGGTAGGGAACAGGACTGAACCCTGGGGGTGAAGGGTGTAGAGAACTGGACTGAACCCTGGGTGTGTTGAGAACAGGACTGAACCCTGGGTGTGAAGGGGGTAGAGAACAGGACTGAACCCTGGGGGTGAAGGAGTAGAGAAGAGGACTGAACCCTGGGTGTGAAGGGAGTTGAGAACAGGACTGAACCCTAGGGGTGAAGGGAGTAGAGAACAGGACTGAACCATGGGGGTGAAGGGGGTAGAGAAGAGAACAGAACCCTGGGGGCGAAGGGAGTAGAGAACAGGACTGAACCCTGGGGGTGAAGGGAGTAGAGAACAGGACTGAACCCTGGGGGTGAAGGGGGTAGAGAACAGGACTGAACCCTGGGTGTGAAGGGGTAGAGAACAGGACTGAACCCTGGGGGTGAAGGGGGTAGAGAACAGGACTGAACCCTGGGTGTGAAGGGGTAGAGAACAGGACTGAACCCTGGGTGTGAAGGGGGTAGAGAACAGGACTGAACCCTGGGTGTGTTGAGAACAGGACTGAACCCTGGGTGTGAAGGGGGTAGAGAACAGGACTGAACCCTGGGGGTGAAGGGAGTAGAGAACAGGACTGAACCATGGGGGTGAAGGGGGTAGAGAAGAGAACAGAACCCTGGGGGCGAAGGGGGTAGAGAACAGGACTGAACCCTGGGGGTGAAGGGGGTAGAGAACAGGACTGAACACTGGGTGTGAAGGGTAGAGAACAGGACTGAACCCTGGGGGTGAAGGGGGTAGGGAACAGGACTGAACCCTGGGGGTGAAGGGTGTAGAGAACAGGACTGAA
This sequence comes from Hypanus sabinus, assembly GCF_030144855.1. Taxonomy (NCBI): domain Eukaryota; kingdom Metazoa; phylum Chordata; class Chondrichthyes; order Myliobatiformes; family Dasyatidae; genus Hypanus; species Hypanus sabinus. The sequence goes on along the minus strand of NC_082715.1, from coordinate 154,788,157 downwards.
CCCTGGGGTGAAGGTGGTAGAGAACAGGACTGAACACTGGGGGTGAAGGTGGTAGAGAACAGGACTGAACCCTGGGTGAGAGGGGGGGTAGGGAACAGGACTGAACCCTGGGGGTGAAGGGTGTAGAGAAGAGGACTGAACCCTGGGGGTGAAGGGAGTAGAGAACAGGACTGAACCCTGGGTGAGAGGGGGGTAGGGAACAGGACTGAACCCTGGGGGTGAAGGGGGTAGAGAACAGGACTGAACCATGGGGGTGAAGGGGGTAGAGAACAGGACTGAACCCTGGGGATGAAGGGAGTAGAGAACAGGACTGAACCCTGGGTGAGAGGGGGGTAGGGAACAGGACTGAACCCTGGGGGTGAAGGGAGTAGAGAACAGGACTGAACCATGGGGGTGAAGGGGGTAGAGAAGAGAACAGAAACCTGGGGGCGAAGGGAGTAGAGAACAGGACTGAACCCTGGGGGTGAAGGGAGTAGAGAACAGGACTGAACCCTGGGGGTGAAGGGGGTAGAGAAGAGAACACAACCCTGGGTGAGAGGGGGGTAGGGAACAGGACTGAACCCTGGGTGAGAAGGGGGTAGCGAACAGGACTGAACCCTGGGGGTGAATGGGGTAGAGAACAGGACTGAACCCTGGGGGTGAAGGGTGTAGAGAACAGGACTGAACCCTGGGGGTGAAGGGAGTAGAGAACAGGACTGAACCATGGGGGTGAAGGGGGTAGAGAAGAGAACACAACCCTGGGGGTGAAGGGGGTAGAGAACAGGACTGAACCCTGGGTGAGAAGGGGGTAGAGAACAGGACTGAACGCTGGGGGTGAAGGGGGTAGAGAATAGGACTGATCCCTGGGGGTGAAGTGGGTAGAGAACAGGACTGAACCCTGGGGTGAAGTGGGTAGAGAACTGGACTGAACCCTGGGGGTGAATGCGGTAGAGAACAGGACTGATCCCTGGGCGTGAAGGGGGTAGAGAACAGGACTGAACCATGTGCGTGAATGCGGTAGAGAACAGGACTGATCCCTGGGGGTGAAGGGGGTAGAGAACAGGACTGAACCCTGGGGGTGAAGGGGGTAGAGAACAGGACTGAACCCTGTGCGTGAATGCGGTAGAGAACAGGACTGAACCCTGTGCGTGAAGGGGGTAGAGAACAGGACTGAACCCTGGGGTGAAGTGGGTAGAGAACAGGACTGAACACTGGGGGTGAAGGGGGTATAGAACAGGATTGATTCCTGGGGTTGAAGGGGGTAGAGAGCAGTACTGAACCCTGGGGGTGAATGGGGTAGAGAACAGGACTGAACCCTGGGGGTGAAGGGGGTAGAGAACAGGACTGAACCCTTGGGGTGAAGGGGGTAGAGAACAGGACTGAACCCTATGCGTGAATGCGGTAGAGAACAGGACTGATCCCTGGGGGTGAAGGGGGTAGAGAACAGGACTGATCCCTGGGGGTGAAGGGGGTAGAGAACAGGACTGAACCCTGGGGGTGAAGGGGGTTGAGAACAGGACTGAACCCTGGGGGTGAATGGGGTAGAGAACAGGACTGAACCCTGGGGGTGAAGGGTGTAGAGAACAGGACTGAACCCTGGGGGTGAAGGGAGTAGAGAACAGGACTGAACCCTGGATGAGAAGGGGGTAGAGAAGAGAACACAATCCTGGGCAAGAAGGGGGCAGAGAACGGGACTGAACCCTGGGGGTGAAGGGGGTAAAGAACAGGACTGAACACTGGGGGTGAAGAGGGTAGATAACAGGACTGAACCCTGGGGGTGATGGGCGTAGAGAAGAGAACACAACCCTGGGCTTGATAGGGGTAGAGAACAGGACTGAACCCTGGGGGTGAATGGGGTAGAGAACAGGACTGAACCCTGGGGTGAAGGGGGGTAGTGAACTGGACTGAACACTGGGGGTGAAAGGGGTAGAGAACAGGACTGAACACTGGGGGTGAACGGGGTACATAACTGGCCTGAACCCTGGGGGTGAAGGGCGTAGAGAACAGTACCTAACACTGCGGTTGAAGGGGGTAGAGAACAGGACTGATTCCTGGGGGTGAAGGGGGTAGAGAACAGGACTGATCCCTGGGGTTGAAGGGGGTAGGGAACAGGACTGAACCCTGGGGGTGAAGGGTGTAGAGAACTGGACTGAACCCTGGGTGTGTTGAGAACAGGACTGAACCCTGGGTGTGAAGGGGGTAGAGAACAGGACTGAACCCTGGGGGTGAAGGAGTAGAGAAGAGGACTGAACCCTGGGTGTGAAGGGAGTTGAGAACAGGACTGAACCCTAGGGGTGAAGGGAGTAGAGAACAGGACTGAACCATGGGGGTGAAGGGGGTAGAGAAGAGAACAGAACCCTGGGGGCGAAGGGAGTAGAGAACAGGACTGAACCCTGGGGGTGAAGGGAGTAGAGAACAGGACTGAACCCTGGGGGTGAAGGGGGTAGAGAACAGGACTGAACCCTGGGTGTGAAGGGGTAGAGAACAGGACTGAACCCTGGGGGTGAAGGGGGTAGAGAACAGGACTGAACCCTGGGTGTGAAGGGGTAGAGAACAGGACTGAACCCTGGGTGTGAAGGGGGTAGAGAACAGGACTGAATCCTGGGGGTGAAGGGGGTAGAGAACAGGACTGAATCCTGGGGGTGAAGGGGGTAGAGAACAGGACTGAACCCTGGGGGTGAAGGAGTAGAGAAGAGGACTGAACCCTGGGGGTGAATGAGTAGAGAAGAGGACTGAACCCTGGGTGAGAAGGGGGTAGAGAACAGGACTGAACCCTGGGTGTGAAGGGAGTTGAGAATAGGACTGAACCCTGGGTGAATGGGGTAGAGAATAGGACTGAACCCTGGGGGTGAAGGGGGCAGAGAACAGGACTGAACCCTGGGGGTGAAGGGGGTAGAGAACAGGACTGAACCCTGTGGGTGAAGGGAGTAGAGAACAGGACTGAACCATGGGGGTGAAGGGGGTAGAGAACAGGACTGAACCCTGGGTGTGAAGGGGGTAGAGAACAGGACTGAACCCTGGGAGTGAAGGGAGTTGAGAACAGGACTGAACCCTGGGGTGAAGGGAGTAGAGAACAGGACTGAACCATGGGGGCGAAGGGGGTAGAGAAGAGAACAGAACCCTGGGGGCGAAGGGAGTAGAGAACAGGACTGAACCCTGGGGGTGAATGGGGTAGAGAACAGGACTGAACCCTGGGGGTGAAGGGAGTAGAGAAGAGGACTGAACCATGCTGGTGAAGGGGGTAGAGAACAGGACTGAACCCTGGGTGAGAAGGGGGTAGAGAACAGGACTGAACCCTGGGTGAGAAGGGTTTAGAGAACAGGACTGAACCCTGGGGTGAAGTGGGTAGAGAACAGGACTGAACACTGGGGGTGAAGGGGGTAGAGAACAGGCCTGATCCCTGGGGGTGAAGGGGGTAGAGAACAGGATTGATTCCTGGGGTTGAAGGGGGTAGAGAGCAGTACTGAACCCTGGGGGTGAATGGGGTAGAGAACAGGACTGAACCCTGGGGGTGAAGGGGGTAGAGAACAGGACTGAACCCTGGGGGTGAAGGGGGTAGAGAACAGGACTGAACCCTATGCGTGAATGCGGTAGAGAACAGGACTGATCCCTGGGGGTGAAGGGGGTAGAGAACAGGACTGAACCCTGGGTGTGAAGGGGGTAGAGAACAGGACTGAACCCTGGGAGTGAAGGGAGTTGAGAACAGGACTGAACCCTGGGGGTGAAGGGAGTAGAGAACAGGACTGAACCATGGGGGCGAAGGGGGTAGAGAAGAGAACAGAACCCTGGGGGCGAAGGGAGTAGAGAACAGGACTGAACCCTGGGGGTGAAGGGGGTAGAGAACAGGACTGAACCCTGGGTGAGAAGGGGGTAGAGAACAGGACTGAACCCTGGGTGAGAAGGGGGTAGAGAACAGGACTGAACCCTGGGGTGAAGTGGGTAGAGAACAGGGCTGAACACTGGGGGTGAAGGGGGTAGAGAACAGGCCTGATCCCTGGGGGTGAAGGGGGTAGAGAACAGGATTGATTCCTGGGGTTGAAGGGGGTAGAGAGCAGTACTGAACCCTGGGGGTGAAAGGGGTAGAGAACAGGACTGAACCCTGGGGGTGAAGGGGGTAGAGAACAGGACTGAACCCTGGGGGTGAAGGGGGTAGAGAAGAGGACTGAACCCTATGCGTGAATGCGGTAGAGAACAGGACTGATCCCTGGGGGTGAAGGGGGCAGAGAACAGGACTGAACCCTGGGGGTGAAGGGGGTAGAGAATAGGACTGAACCCTGGATGAGAAGGGGGTAGAGAATAGGACTGAACCCTGGGGTGAAGGGGGTAGAGAACAGGACTGAACCCTGGGGTGAAGGGGTTGGAGAACTGGACTGAACACTGGGGGTGAAGGGGGTAAAGAACAGGACTGAACACTGGGGGTGAAGAGGGTAGATAACAGGACTGAACCCTGGGGGTGATGGGCGTAGAGAAGAGAACACAACCCTGGGCTTGATAGGGGTAGAGAACAGGACTGAACCCTGGGGGTGAATGGGGTAGAGAACAGGACTGAACCCTGGGGTGAAGGGGGTAGAGAACAGGACTGAACCCTGGGGTGAAGGGGGTAGTGAACTGGACTGAACACTGGGGGTGAAAGGGGTAGAGAACAGGACTGAACACTGGGGGTGAACGGGGTACATAACTGGCCTGAACCCTGGGGTGAAGGGCGTAGAGAACAGTACCTAACACTGCGGTTGAAGGGGGTAGAGAACAGGACTGATTCCTGGGGGTGAAGGGGGTAGAGAACAGGACTGATCCCTGGGGTTGAAGGGGGTAGGGAACAGGACTGAACCCTGGGGGTGAAGGGTGTAGAGAACTGGACTGAACCCTGGGTGTGTTGAGAACAGGACTGAACCCTGGGTGTGAAGTGGGTAGAGAACAGGACTGAACCCTGGGGGTGAAGGAGTAGAGAAGAGGACTGAACCCTGGGTGTGAAGGGAGTTGAGAACAGGACTGAACCCTGGGGGTGAAGGGAGTAGAGAACAGGACTGAACCATGGGGGTGAAGGGAGTAGAGAAGAGGACTGAACCATGCTGGTGAAGGGGGTAGAGAACAGGACTGAACCCTGGGTGAGAAGGGGGTAGAGAACAGGACTGAACCCTGGGTGAGAAGGGGGTAGAGAACAGGACTGAACCCTGGGGTGAAGTGGGTAGAGAACAGGACTGAACACTGGGGTGAAGGGGGTAGAGAACAGGCCTGATCCCTGGGGGTGAAGGGGGTAGAGAACAGGATTGATTCCTGGGGTTGAAAGGGGTAGAGAGCAGTACTGAACCCTGGGGGTGAATGGGGTAGAGAACAGGACTGAACCCTGGGGTGAAGGGGGTAGAGAACAGGACTGAACCCTGGGGGTGAAGGGGGTAGAGAACAGGACTGAACCCTATGCGTGAATGCGGTAGAGAACAGGACTGATCCCTGGGGGTGAAGGGGGTAGAGAACAGGACTGAACCCTGGGTGTGAAGGGGGTAGAGAACAGGACTGAACCCTGGGAGTGAAGGGAGTTGAGAACAGGACTGAACCCTGGGGGTGAAGGGGGTAGAGAACAGGACGGAACCCTGTGGGTGAAGGGGGTAGAGAACAGGACTGAACCCTGGGGGTGAAGGGGGTAGAGAACAGGACTGAACCCTGGGGGTGAAGGGGGTAGAGACAGGACTGAACCCTATGCGTGAATGCGGTAGAGAACAGGACTGATCCCTGGGGGTGAAGGGGGTAGAGAACAGGACTGAACCCTGGGTGTGAAGGGGGTAGAGAACAGGACTGAACCCTGGGAGTGAAGGGAGTTGAGAACAGGACTGAACCCTGGGGGTGAAGGGAGTAGAGAACAGGACTGAACCATGGGGGCGAAGGGGGTAGAGAAGAGAACAGAACCCTGGGGGCGAAGGGAGTTGAGAACAGGACTGAACCCTGGGGGTGAAGGGGGTAGAGAACAGGACTGAACCCTGGGGGTGAAGGGAGTAGAGAAGAGGACTGAACCATGGTGGTGAAGGGGGTAGAGAACAGGACTGAACCCTGGGTGAGAAGGGGGTAGAGAACAGGACTGAACCCTGGGTGAGAAGGGGGTAGAGAACAGGACTGAACCCTGGGGTGAAGTGGGTAGAGAACAGGACTGAACACTGGGGGTGAAGGGGGTAGAGAACAGGCCTGATCCCTGGGGGTGAAGGGGGTAGAGAACAGGATTGATTCCTGGGGTTGAAGGGGGTAGAGAGCAGTACTGAACCCTGGGGTGAATGGGGTAGGGAACAGGACTGAACCCTGGGGGTGAAGGGGGTAGAGAACAGGACTGAACCCTGGGGGTGAAGGGGGTAGAGAACAGGACTGAACCCTATGCGTGAATGCGGTAGAGAACAGGACTGATCCCTGGGGGTGAAGGGGGCAGAGAACAGGACTGAACCCTGGGGGTGAAGGGGGTAGAGAATAGGACTGAACCCTGGATGAGAAGGGGGTAGAGAATAGGACTGAACCCTGGGGTGAAGGGGGTAGAGAACAGGACTGAACCCCCTGGGGTGAAGGGGTTGGAGAACTGGACTGAACACTGGGGGTGAAGAGGGTAGAGAACAGGACTGAACCCTGGGGGTGAAGGGGGTAGAGAACAGGACTGAACCCTATGCGTGAATGCGGTAGAGAACAGGACTGATCCCTGGGGTGAAGGGTGGCAGAGAACAGGACTGAACCCTGGGGTGAAGGGGGTAGAGAACAGGACTGAACCCTGGGGTGAAGGGTTGGAGAACTGGACTGAACCCTGGGGGTGAATGGGGTAGAGAACAGGACTGAACCCTGGGGTGAAGGGGGTAGTGAACTGGACTGAACATTGGGGGTGAAAGGGGTAGAGAACAGGACTGAACACTGGGGGTGAACGGGGTACATAACTGGCCTGAACCCTGGGGGTGAAGGGCGTAGAGAACAGTACCTAACACTGCGGTTGAAGGGGGGTAGAGAACAGGACTGATTCCTGGGGTGAAGGGGGTAGAGAACAGGACTGATCCCTGGGTTGAAGGGTGTTAGGGAACAGGACTGAACCCTGGGGGTGAAGGGTGTAGAGAACTGGACTGAACCCTGGGTGTGTTGAGAACAGGACTGAACCCTGGGTGTGAAGGGGGTAGAGAACAGGACTGAACCCTGGGGGTGAAGGAGTAGAAAAGAGGACTGAACCCTGGGTGTGAAGGGAGTTGAGAACAGGACTGAACCCTGGGGGTGAAGGGAGTAGAGAACAGGACTGAACCATGGGGGTGAAGGGGGTAGAGAAGAGAACAGAACCCTGGGGGCGAAGGGAGTAGAGAACAGGACTGAACCCTGGGGGTGAAGGGAGTAGAGAACAGGACTGAACCGTGGGGGTGAAGGGGGTAGAGAACAGGACTGAACCCTGGGTGTGAAGGGGTAGAGAACAGGACTGAACCCTGGGGGTGAAGGGGGTAGAGAACAGGACTGAACCCTGGGTGTGAAGGGGGTAGAGAACAGGACTGAACCCTGGGGGTGAAGGGGGTAGAGAACAGGACTGAATCCTGGGGGTGAAGGGGGTAGAGAACAGGACTGAACCCTGGGGGTGAAGGAGTAGAGAAGAGGACTGAACCCTGGGGGTGAATGAGTAGAGAAGAGGACTGAACCCTGGGTGAGAAGGGGTAGAGACAGGACTGAACCCTGGGTGTGAAGGAGTTGAGAATAGGACTGAACCCTGGGTGAATGGGGTAGAGAATAGGACTGAACCCTGGGGGTGAAGGGGGCAGAGAATAGGACTGAACCCGGGGGTGAAGGGAGTAGAGAACAGGACTGAACCATGGGGGTGAAGGGGGTAGAGAACTGGACTGAACCCTGGGTGTGTTGAGAACAGGACTGAACCCTGGGTGTGAAGGGGGTAGAGAACAGGACTGAACCCTGGGAGTGAAGGGAGTCTGAGAACAGGACTGAACCCTGGGGGGTGAAGGGAGTTGAGAACAGGACTGAACCCTGGGGGTGAAGGGAGTAGAGAACAGGACTGAACCCTGGGGGTGAATGGGGTAGAGAACAGGACTGAACCCTGGGTGAAGGGGGTAGTGAACTGAACTGAACACTGGGGGTGAAGGGGGTAGAGAACAGGACTGAACACTGGGGTGGTGAACGGGGTACATAACTGGCCTGAACCCTGGGGGTGAAGGGCGTAGAGAACAGTACCTAACACTGCGGTTGAAGGGGGTAGAGAACAGGACTGATTCCTGGGGGTGAAGGGGGTAGAGAACAGGACTGATCCCTGGGGTTGAAGGGGGTAGGGAACAGGACTGAACCCTGGGGGTGAAGGGTGTAGAGAACTGGACTGAACCCTGGGTGTGTTGAGAACAGGACTGAACCCTGGGTGTGAAGGGGGTAGAGAACAGGACTGAACCCTGGGGGTGAAGGAGTAGAGAAGAGGACTGAACCCTGGGTGTGAAGGGAGTTGAGAACAGGACTGAACCCTGGGGGTGAAGGGAGTAGAGAACAGGACTGAACCATGGGGGTGAAGGGGGTAGAGAAGAGAACAGAACCCTGGGGGCGAAGGGAGTAGAGAACAGGACTGAACCCTGGGGGTGAAGGGAGTAGAGAACAGGACTGAACCCTGGGGGTGAAGGGGGTAGAGAACAGGACTGAACCCTGGGTGTGAAGGGGTAGAGAACAGGACTGAACCCTGGGGGTGAAGGGGGTAGAGAACAGGACTGAACCCTGGGTGTGAAGGGGTAGAGAACAGGACTGAACCCTGGGGGTGAAGGGGGTAGAGTACAGGACTGAATCCTGGGGGTGAAGGGGGTAGAGAACAGGACTGAACCCTGGGGGTGAAGGAGTAGAGAAGAGGACTGAACCCTGGGTGAGAAGGGGGTAGAGAACAGGACTGAACCCTGGGTGTGAAGGGAGTTGAGAATAGGACTGAACCCTGGGTGAATGGGGTAGAGAATAGGACTGAACCCTGGGGGTGAAGGGGGCAGAGAATAGGACTGAACCCTGGGGGTGAAGGGAGTAGAGAACAGGACTGAACCATGGGGGTGAAGGGGGTAGAGAACTGGACTGAACCCTGGGTGTGTTGAGAACAGGACTGAACCCTGGGTGTGAAGGGGGTAGAGAACAGGACTGAACCCTGGGAGTGAAGGGAGTTGAGAACAGGACTGAACCCTGGGGGTGAAGGGAGTTGAGAACAGGACTGAACCCTGGGGGTGAAGGGAGTAGAGAACAGGACTGAACCATGGGGGCGAAGGGAGTAGAGAACAGGACTGAACCCTGGGGGTGAAGGGAGTAGAGAACAGGACTGAACCATGGGGGTGAAGGGGGTAGAGAACTGGACTGAACCCTGGGTGTGAAGGGAGTTGAGAATAGGACTGAACCCTGGGTGAGAGGGGGGTGGGGAACAGGACTGAACCCTGGGGGTGAAGGGTGTAGAGAACAGGACTGAACCCTGGGGGTGAAGGGCGTAGAGAACAGTACCTAACACTGCGGTTGAAGGGGGTAGAGAACAGGACTGATTCCTGGGGGTGAAGGGGGTAGAGAACAGGACTGATCCCTGGGGTTGAAGGGTGTAGGGAACAGGACTGAACCCTGGGGGTGAAGGGTGTAGAGAACAGGACTGAACCCTGGGGGTGAAGGAGTAGAGAAGAGGACTGAACCCTGGGTGTGAAGGGAGTTGAGAACAGGACTGAACCCTGGGGGTGAAGGGAGTAGAGAACAGGACTGAACCATGGGGGTGAAGGGGGTAGAGAAGAGAACAGAACCCTGGGGGCGAAGGGAGTAGAGAACAGGACTGAACCCTGGGGGTGAAGGGAGTAGAGAACAGGACTGAACCCTGGGGGTGAAGGGGGTAGAGAACAGGACTGAACCCTGGGTGTGAAGGGGTAGAGAACAGGACTGAACCCTGGGGGTGAAGGGGGTAGAGAACAGGACTGAACCCTGGGTGTGAAGGGGTAGAGAACAGGACTGAACCCTGGGGGTGAAGGGGGTAGAGAAGAGGACTGAATCCTGGGGGTGAAGGGGGTAGAGAACAGGACTGAACCCTGGGGGTGAATGAGTAGAGAAGAGGACTGAACCCTGGGGGTGAAGGAGTAGAGAAGAGGACTGAACCCTGGGGGTGAAGGGGGTAGAGAACAGGACTGAATCCTGGGGGTGAAGGGGGTAGAGAACAGGACTGAACCCTGGGGGTGAAGGAGTAGAGAAGAGGACTGAACCCTGGGGGTGAAGGAGTAGAGAAGAGGACTGAACCCTGGGTGAGAAGGGGGTAGAGAACAGGACTGAACCCTGGGTGTGAAGGGAGTTGAGAATAGGACTGAACCCTGGGGGTGAAGGGGGCAGAGAATAGGACTGAACCCCGGGTGTGAAGGGAGTAGAGAACAGGACTGAACCATGGGGGTGAAGGGGGTAGAGAACTGGACTGAACCCTGGGTGTGTTGAGAACAGGACTGAACCCTGGGTGTGAAGGGGGTAGAGAACAGGACTGAACCCTGGGTGTGAAGGGGGTAGAGAACAGGACTGAACCCTGGGAGTGAAGGGAGTTGAGAACAGGACTGAACCCTGGGGGTGAAGGGAGTTGAGAACAGTACTGAACCATGGGGGCGAAGGGAGTAGAGAACAGGACTGAACCCTGGGGGTGATGGGAGTAGAGAACAGGACTGAACCATGGGGGTTAAGGGGGTAGAGAACTGGACTGAACCCTGGGTGTGAAGGGAGTTGAGAATAGGACTGAACCCTGGGTGAGAGGGGGGTATGGAACAGGACTGAACCATGGGGGTGAAGGGGGTAGAGAATTGGACTGAAACCTGGGTGTGTTGAGAACAGGACTGAACCCTGGGTGTGAAGGGGGTAGAGAACAGGACTGAACCCTGGGGGTGAAGGAGTAGAGAAGAGTACTGAACCCTGGGGGTTAAGGGGGTAGAGAACAGGACTGAACCCTGGGGGTGAAGGAGTAGAGAAGAGGACTGAACCCTGGGAGTGAAGGGAGTAGAGAACAGGACTGAACCATGGGGGTGAAGGGGGTAGAGAAGGGAACAGAACCCTGGGGGCGAAGGGAGTAGAGAACAGGCATGAACCTTGGGGGTGAAGGGAGTAGAGAACAGGACTGAACCCTGGGGGTGAAGGGGCTAGGGACAGGACTGAACCCTGGGTGTGAAGGGGGTAGAGAAGAGAACACAACCCTGGGTGAGAGGGGGGTAGGGAACAGGACTGAATCCTGGGGGTGAAGGGGGTAGAAAACAGGACTGAACCCTGGGTGAGAAGGGGGTAGAGAACAGGACTGAACCCTGGGGGTGAATGGGGTAGAGAACAGGACTGATTCCTGGGGGTGAAGGGGGTAGAGAACAGGACTGATCCCTGGGGTTGAAGGGGGTAGAGAACAGGACTGAACCCTGGGGGTGAAGGGAGAAGAGAACAGGACTGATTCCTAGGGGTGAAGGGGGTAGAGAACAGGACTGATCCCTGGGGTTGAAGGGGGTAGGGAACAGGACTGAACCCTGGGGGTGAAGGGTGTAGAGAACAGGACTGAACCATGGGGGTGAAGGGGGTAGAGAACTGGACTGAACCCTGGGTGTGTTGAGAACAGGACTGAACCCTGGGTGTGAAGGGGGTAGAGAACAGGACTGAACCCTGGGGGTGAAGGAGTAGAGAAGAGGACTGAACCCTGGGTGTGAAGGGAGTTGAGAACAGGACTGAACCCTGGGGGTGAAGGGAGTAGAGAACAGGACTGAACCCTGGGGGTGAAGGGAGTAGAGAACAGGACTGAACCCTGGGGGTGAAGGGAGTAGAGAACAGGACTGAACCCTGGGGGTGAAGGGGGTAGAGAACAGGACTGAACCCTGGGTGTGAAGGGGTAGAGAACAGGACTGAACACTCGGGGTGAAGGGGGTAGAGTACAGGACTGAACCCTGGGTGTGAAGGGGTAGAGAACAGGACTGAACCCTGGGGGTGAAGGGGGTAGAGAACAGGACTGAATCCTGGGGGTGAAGGGGGTAGAGAACAGGACTGAACCCTGGGTGTGAAGGGGTAGAGAACGGGACTGAACCCTGGGGGTGAAGGAGTAGAGAAGAGGACTGAACCCTGGGTGAGAAGGGGGTAGAGAACAGGACTGAACCCTGGGGGTGAAGGGAGTAGAGAACAGGACTGAACCCTGTGGGTGAAGGGAGTAGAGAACAGGACTGAACCATGGGGGTGATGGGGGTAGAGAACTGGACTGAACCCTGGGTGTGAAGGGAGTTGAGAATAGGACTGAACCCTGGGTGAAAGGGGGGTAGGGAACAGGACTGAACCCTGGGGGTGAAGAGAGTAGAGAACAGGACTGAACCCTGGGTGAGAGGGGGGTAGAGAACAGGACTGAACCCTGGGGGTGAAGAGATTAGAGAACAGGACTGAACCCTGGGGGTGAAGGGGGTAGAGAACTGGACTGAACCCTGGGTGAGAAGGGTGTAGAGAACAGGACTGAATCCTGGGGGTGAAGGGGGTAGAAAACATGACTGAACCCTGGGTGAGAAGGGGGTAGAGAACAGGACTGAACCCTGGGGGTGAATGGGGTAGAGAACAGGACTGATCCCTGGGGTTGAAGGGGGTAGAGAACAGGACTGAACCCTGGGGGTGAAGGGAGAAGAGAACAGGACTGATTCCTAGGGGTAAAGGGGGTAGAGAATAGGACTGAACCCTGGGTGAGAAGGGGGTAGAGAACAGGACTGAACCCTGGGGGTGAAGGGAGTAGAGAACAGGACTGAACCATGGGGGTGAAGGGGGTGGAGAACTGGACTGAACCCTGGGTGTGTTGAGAACAGGACTGAACCCTGGGTGTGCAGGGGGTAGAGAACAGGACTGAACCCTGGGGGTGAAGGAGTAGAGAAGAGGACTGGACCCTGGGTGTGAAGGGAGTTGAGAACAGGACTGAACCCTGGGGGTGAAGGGAGTAGAGAACAGGACTGAACCATGGGGGTGAAGGGGGTAGAGAAGAGAACAGAACCCTGGGGGCGAAGGGAGTAGAGAACAGGACTGAACCCTGGGGGTGAAGGGAGTAGAGAACAGGACTGAACCCTGGGGGTGAAGGGGGTAGAGAACAGGACTGAACCCTGGGTGTGAAGGGGTAGAGAACAGGACTGAACACTCGGGGTGAAGGGGGTAGAGAACAGGTCTGAACCCTGGGTGTGAAGGGGTAGAGAACAGGACTGAACCCTGGGGGTGAAGGGGGTAGAGAACAGGACTGAATCCTGGGGGTGAAGGGGGTAGAGAACAGGACTGAACCCTGGGTGTGAAGGGGGTAGAGAACAGGACTGAACCCTGGGGGTGAAGGAGTAGAGAAGAGGACTGAACCCTGGGTGAGAAGGGGGTAGAGAACAGGACTGAACCCTGGGGGTGAAGGGAGTAGAGAACAGGACTGAACCCTGGGTGTGAAGGGAGTTGAGAATAGGACTGAACCCTGGGGGTGAAGGGGGTAGAGAACAGGACTGAACCATCGGAGTGAAGGGGGTAGAGAACAGGACTGAACCCTGGGGGTGAAGGGGGTAGAGAACAGGACTGAACCCTGGGTGTGAAGGGGTAGAGAACGGGACTGAACCCTGGGGGTGAAGGAGTAGAGAAGAGGACTGAACCCTGGGTGAGAAGGGGGTTGAGAACAGGACTGAACCCTGGGGGTGAAGGGAGTAGAGAACAGGACTGAACCCTGGGGGTGAAGGGAGTAGAGAACAGGACTGAACCATGGGGGTGATGGGGGTAGAGAACTGGACTGAACCCTGGGTGTGAAGGGAGTTGAGAATAGGACTGAACCCTGGGTGAGAGGGGGGTAGGGAACAGGACTGAACCCTGGGGGTGAAGAGAGTAGAGAACAGGACTGAACCCTGGGTGAGAGGGGGGTAGAGAACAGGACTGAACCCTGGGGGTGAAGAGAGTAGAGAACAGGACTGAACCCTGGGGGTGAAGGGGGTAGAGAACTGGACTGAACCCTGGGTGAGAAGGGTGTAGAGAACAGGACTGAATCCTGGGGGTGAAGGGGGTAGAAAACATGACTGAACCCTGGGGTTGAAGGGGGTAGAGAACAGGACTGAACCCTGGGGGTGAAGGGAGAAGAGAACAGGACTGATTCCTAGGGGTAAAGGGGGTAGAGAATAGGACTGAACCCTGGGTGAGAAGGGGGTAGAGAACAGGACTGAACCCTGGGGGTGAAGGGAGTAGAGAACAGGACTGACCATGGGGGTGAAGGGGGTAGAGAACTGGACTGAACCCTGGGTGTGTTGAGAACAGGACTGAACCCTGGGTGTGCAGGGGGTAGAGAACAGGACTGAACCCTGGGGGTGAAGGAGTAGAGAAGAGGACTGGACCCTGGGTGTGAAGGGAGTTGAGAACAGGACTGAACCCTGGGGGTGAAGGGAGTAGAGAACAGGACTGAACCATGGGGGTGAATGGGGTAGAGAACAGGACTGATCCCTGGGGTTGAAGGGGGTAGAGAACAGGACTGAACCCTGGGGGTGAAGGGAGAAGAGAACAGGACTGATTCCTAGGGGTAAAGGGGGTAGAGAATAGGACTGAACCCTGGGTGAGAAGGGGGTAGAGAACAGGACTGAACCCTGGGGGTGAAGGGAGTAGAGAACAGGACTGAACCATGGGGGTGAAGGGGGTAGAGAACTGGACTGAACCCTGGGTGTGTTGAGAACAGGACTGAACCCTGGGTGTGCAGGGGGTAGAGAACAGGACTGAACCCTGGGGGTGAAGGAGTAGAGAAGAGGACTGGACCCTGGGTGTGAAGGGAGTTGAGAACAGGACTGAACCCTGGGGGTGAAGGGAGTAGAGAACAGGACTGAACCATGGGGGTGAAGGGGGTAGAGAAGAGAACAGAACCCTGGGGGCGAAGGGAGTAGAGAACAGGACTGAACCCTGGGGGTGAAGGGAGTAGAGAACAGGACTGAACCCTGGGGGTGAAGGGAGTAGAGAACAGGACTGAACCCTGGGGGTGAAGGGGGTAGAGAACAGGACTGAACCCTGGGTGTGAAGGGGTAGAGAACAGGACTGAACACTCGGGGTGAAGGGGGTAGAGAACAGGACTGAACCCTGGGTGTGAAGGGGTAGAGAACAGGACTGAACCCTGGGGGTGAAGGGGGTAGAGAACAGGACTGAATCCTGGGCGTGAATGGGGTAGAGAACAGGACTGAACCCTGGGTGTGAAGGGGGTAGAGAACAGGACTGAACCCTGGGGGTGAAGGAGTAGAGAAGAGGACTGAACCCTGGGTGAGAAGGGGGTAGAGAACAGGACTGAACCCTGGGGGTGAAGGGAGTAGAGAACAGGACTGAACCCTGGGTGTGAAGGGAGTTGAGAATAGGACTGAACCCTGGGGGTGAAGGGGGTAGAGAACAGGACTGAACCATCGGAGTGAAGGGGGTAGAGAACAGGACTGAACCCTGGGGGTGAAGGGGGTAGAGAACAGGACTGAACCATCGGAGTGAAGGGGGTAGAGAACTGGACTGAACCCTGGGGGTGAAGGGGGTAGATAACAGGACTGAACCATCGGAGTGAAGGGGGTAGAGAACTGGACTGAACCCTGGGGGTGAAGGGGGTAGAGAAGAGAACACAACCCTGGGTGAGAGGGGGGTAGAAAACATGACTGAACCCTGGGTGAGAAGGGGGTAGAGAACAGGACGAAACCTGGGGGTGAATGGGGTAGAGAACAGGACTGATTCCTGGGGGTGAAGGGGGTAGAGAACAGGACTGAACCCTGGGGGTGAAGGGAGAAGAGATCAGGACTGAACCCTGGGCAAGAAGGGGGTAGAGAATAGGACTGAACCCTGGGCAAGAAGGGGGTAGAGAATAGGACTGAACCCTGGGGGTGAAGGGAGTAGAGAACAGGACTGAACAATGGGGGTGAAGGGGGTAGAGAAGAGAACAGAACCCTGGGGGCGAAGGGAGTAGAGAACAGGACTGAACCCTGGGGGTGAAGGGGGTAGAGAACAGGACTGAACCCTGGGGGTGAAGGGGGCAGAGAATAGGACTGAACCCTGGGTGAGAAGGGGGTAGAGAACAGGACTGAACCCTGGGGGTGAAGGGAGTAGAGAACAGGACTGAACCCTGGGGCTGAAGGGGGTAGAGAAGAGAACACAACCCTGGGGGTGAAGGGGGTAGAGAACAGGACTGAACCCTGGGTGAGAAGGGGGTAGAGAACAGGACTGAACGCTGGGGGTGAAGGGGGTAGAGAACAGGACTGAACACTGGGGGTGAAGGGTGTAGAGAACAGGACTGAACCCTGGGGGTGAAGGGAGTAGAGAACAGGACTGAACCATGGGGGTGAAGGGGGGTAGAGAACTGGACTGAACCCTGGGTGTGTTGAGAACAGGACTGAATCCTGGGGGTGAAGGGTGTAGAGAACAGGACTGAACCCTGGGGGTGAAGGAGTAGAGAAGAGGACTGAACCATGGGGGTGAAGGGGGTAGAGAAGAGAACAGAACCCTGGGGGCGAAGGGAGTAGAGAACAGGACTGAACCCTGGGGGTGAAGGGAGTAGAGAACAGGACTGAACCCTGGGGGTGAAGGGAGTAGAGAACAGGACTGAACCCTGGGAGTGAAGGGGGTAGAGAAGAGAACACAACCCTGCGTGAGAGGGGGGTAGGGAACAGGACTGAATCCTGGGGGTGAAGGGGGTAGAAAACAGGACTGAACCCTGGGTGAGAAGGGGGTAGAGAACAGGACTGAACCCTGGGGGTGAATGGGGTAGAGAACAGGACTGAACCCTGGGGGTGAAGGGTGTAGAGAACAGGACTGAACCCTGGGGGTGAAGGGAGTAGAGAACAGGTCTGAACCCTGGGGCTGAAGGGGGTAGAGAAGAGAACACAACCCTGGGGGTGAAGGGGGTAGAGAACAGGACTGAACCCTGGGTGAGAAGGGGGTAGAGAACAGGACTGAACGCTGGGGGTGAAGGGGTAGAGAAGAGAACACAACCCTGGGGGTGAAGGGGGTAGAGAACAGGACTGAACCCTGGGTGAGAAGGGGGTAGAGAACAGGACTGAACGCTGGGGGTGAAGGGGGTAGAGAACATGACTGAACACTGGGGGTGAAGGGGGTAGAGAACAGGCCTGATCCCTGGGGGTGAAGGGGGTAGAGAACAGGACTGATCCCTGGGGGTGAAGGGGGTAGAGAACAGGACTGAACCCTGGGGGTGAAGGGGGTAGAGAACAGGACTGAACCCTGTGCGTGAATGCGGTAGAGAACAGGACTGAACCCTGTGCGTGAAGGGGGTAGAGAACAGGACTGAACCCTGTGCGTGAATGCGGTAGAGAACAGGACTGATCCCTGGGGGTGAAGGGGGTAGAGAACAGGACTGATCCCTGGGGGTGAAGTGGGTAGTGAAGAGAACACAATCCTGGGCTTGATAGGGGCAGAGAACAGGACTGAACCCTGGGGGTGAATGGGGTAGAGAACAGGACTGAACCCTGGGTGTGAAGGGAGTAGAGAACAGGACTGAACACTGGGTGAGAATGGGGTAGAGAACAGGACTGAACCCTGGGGTGAAGGGGGTAGTGAACTGGACTGAACACTGGGGGTGAAGGGGGTAGAGAACAGTACCTAACACTGCGGTTGAAGGGGGCAGAGAACAGGACTGATTCCTGGGGGTGAAGGGGGTAGAGAACAGGACTGATCCCTGGGGTTGAAGGGGGTAGAGAACAGGACTGAACCCTGGGGGTGAAGGGAGAAGAGAACAGGACTGATTCCTGGGGGTGAAGGGGGTAGAGAACAGGACTGATCCCTGGGGTTGAAGGGGGTAGGGAACAGGACTGAACCCTGGGCGAGAAGTGGGTAGAGAATAGGACTGAACCCTGGGGTGAAGGGGGTAGGGAAGGGAACACAACACTGTCTGAGAAGGGGGTAGAGAACAGGACTGAACCATGAGGGTGAAGGGGGCAGAGAATAGGACTGAACACTGGGAGTTAAGGGGGTAGAGAAGAGAACACAACCCTGGGAGAGAAGGGGGTAGAGAACAGGACTGAACCCTGGGTGGTGAAGGGGGTGGAGAATAGGACTGAACCCTGGATTAGAAGGGGGTAGAGAACAGGACTGAACCCTGGGGGTGAAGGGGGAAGAGAACAGGACTGAACCCTGGGAGTGAAGGGGGTAGAGAACAGGACTGAACCCTGGGGGTGATGGGGGTAGAGAACAGGACTGAACCCTGGGTGTGAAGGGGGAAGAGAACAGGCATGAACCCTGGGGGTGAAAGGAGTAGAGAACAAGACTGAACCCTGGGGGTGAAGGGGGTAGTGAACAGGACTGAACCCTGGGGGTGAAGGGGGTAGAGAATAGGACTGAACCCTGGGTGAGAAGGGGGTAGTGAACAGGACTGAACCCTGGGGTGAAGGTGGTAGAAAACAGGACTGAACCCTGGGGGTGAAGGGGGTAGAGAACAGGACTGAACCCTGGGGGTGAAGGGGGTAGAGAATAGGACTGAACCCTGGGGTGAAGGTGGTAGAAAACAGGACTGAACCCTGGGGGTGAAGGGGGTAGAGAACAGGACTGAACCCTGGGGGTGAAGGGGGTAGAGAATAGGACTGAACCCTGGGTGAGAAGGGGGTAGTGAACAGGACTGAACCCTGGGGTGAAGGTGGTAGAAAACAGGACTGAATCCTGGGGGTGAAGGGGGAAGAGAACAGGACTGAACCCTGTGCGTGAATGGGGTAGAGAACAGGACTGATCCCATGGGTTGAATGGGGTAGAGAACAGGACTGAACCCTCGGTGTGAAGGGGGTAGAGAAGAGAACACAATCCTGGGCAAGAAGGGGGCAGAGAACAGGACTGAACGCTGGTGGTGAAGGGGGTAGAGAACAGGACTGAACCCTGGGGGTGAAGGGTGTAGAGAACAGGACAGAACACAGGGGGTGAACGGGGTACATAACAGGCCTGAACCCTGGGGGTGAAGGGGATAGAGAACAGGACTGAACCCTGTGCGTGAATGCGGTAGAGAACAGGACTGATCCCAGGGGTTGAAGGGGTTAGAGAAGAGAACACAATCCTGGGCAAGAAGGGGGCAGAGAACAGGACTGAACCCTGGGGGTGAAGGGGGTAGAGAACAGGACTGAATCCTGGGGGTGAAGGGGGAAGAGAACAGGACTGAACCCTGGGGGTGAAGGGGGAAGAGAACAGGACTGAACCCTGGGGGTGAAGGGGGCAGAGAACAGGACTGAATGCTGGGGGTGAAGGGGGTAGAGAATAGGACTGAACCCTGGGTGAGAAGGGGGTAGAGAACAGGACTGAACCCTGGGGTGAACGGAATAGAGAACAGGACTGAACACTGGGGGTGAACGGGGTACATAACAGGCCTGAACCCTGGGGGTGAAGGGGGTAGAGAACAGGATTGATTCCTGGGGGTGAAGGGGGTAGAGAACAGGACTGATCCCTGGGGGTGAACGGGATAGAGAACAGGACTGAACCCTCGGTGTGAAGGGGGTAGAGAAGAGAACACAATCCTGGGCAAGAAGGGGGCAGAGAACAGGACTGAACCCTGGGGGTGAAGGGGGCAGAGAACGGGACTGAACCCTGGGGTGAAGGGGGTAGAGAACAGGACTGAACCCTGGGGTGAAGGGGGTAGAGAACAGGACTGAACACTGGGGTGAAGGGGGTAGAGAACTGGACTGAACACTGGGGGTGAATGGGGTAGAGAACAGGACTGAACCCTGGGGGTGAAGGGGGTAGAGAATAGGACTGAACCCTGGGTGAGAAGGGGGTAGAGAATAGGACTGAACCCTGGGGTGAAGGGGGTAGAGAACAGGACTGAACCCTGGGGTGAAGGGGGTAAAGAACTGGACTGAACACTGGGGGTGAAGGTGGTAGAGAACAGGACTGAACACTGGGGGTGAAGGTGGTAGAGAACAGGACTGAACCCTGGGGGTGATGGAGGTAGAGAAGAGAACACAACCCTGGGCTTGATAGGGGTAGAGAACAGGACTGAACACTGGGTGAGAAGGGGGTAGAGAACTGGCCTGAACCCTGGGGGTGAAGGACGTAGAGAACAGGACTGTACCCTGGGCAAGAAGGGGGTAGAGAATAGGACTGAACCCTGGGGTGAAGGGGTTAGGGAAGGGAACACAACACTGTCTGAGAAGGGGGTAGAGAACAGGACTGAACAATGAGGGTGAAGGGGGCAGAGAATAGGACTGAACACTGGGAGTTAAGGGGGTAGAGAAGAGAACACAACCCTGGGTGAGAAGGGGGTAGAGAACAGGACTGAACCCTGGGTGGTGAAGGGGGTAGAGAATAGGACTGAACCCTGGATTAGAAGGGGGTAGAGAACAGGACTGAACCCTGGGGGTGAAGGGGGTAGAGAACAGGACTGAACCCTGGGAGTGAAGGGGGTAGAGAACAAGACTGAACCCTGGGGGTGAAGGGGGTAGAGAACAGGACTGAACCCTGGGGGTTAAGGGGGTAGAGAACAGGACTGAACCCTGGGGGTGAAGGTGGTAGAAAACAGGACTGAACCCTGGGGGTGAAGGTTGTAGAGAACAGGACTGAATCCTGGGGGTGAAGGGGGAAGAGAACAGGACTGAACCCTGGGGGTGAAGGGGAAAGAAAACAGGACTGAACCCTGGGGGTGAAGGGGGTAGAGAACAGGACTGAACCCTGTGCGTGAATGGGGTAGAGAACAGGACTGATCCCATGGGTTGAATGGGGTAGAGAACAGGACTGAACCTTCGGTGTGAAGGGGGTAGAGAAGAGAATACAATCCTGGGCAAGAAGGGGGCAGAGAACAGGACTGAACGCTGGGGGTGAAGGGGGTAGAGAATAGGACTGAACCCTGGGGGTGAAGGGGGTAGAGAACAGGACAGAACACAGGGGGTGAACGGGGTACATAACAGGCCTGAACCCTGGGGGTGAAGGGGGTAGAGAACAGGACTGATTCCTGGGGGTGACGGGGGTAGAGAACAGGACTGAACCTTCGGTGTGAAAGGGGTAGTGAACTGGACTGAACACTGGGGGTGAAGGGGGTAGAGAACAGGACTGATCCCTGGGGGTGAAGGGGGTAGAGAACAGGACTGATCCCTGGGGGTGAAGGGGGAAGAGAACAGGACTGAACCCTGGGGGTGAAGTGGGAAGAGAACAGGACTGAACCCTGTGCGTGAATGGGGTAGAGAACAGGACTGATCCCTGGGGTTGAAGGGGGCAGAGAACAGGACTGAACCCTCGGTGTGAAGGGGGTAGAGAAGAGAACACAATCCTGGGCAAGAAGGGGGCAGAGAACAGGACTGAACCCTGGGGGTGAAGGGGGTAGAGAATAGGACTGAACCCTGGGGGTGAAGGGGGCAGAGAATAGGACTGAACCCTGGATGAGAAGGGGTTAGAGAAGAGAACACAATCCTGGGCAAGAAGGGGGCAGAGAACGGGACTGAACCCTGGGGGTGAAGGGGGTAGAGAAGAGAACACAACCCTGGGTTGGAAGGGGGTAGTGAACAGGACTGAACCCTGAGGGTGAAGGGGGTAGAGAATAGAACACAACCTTGGGGGTGAAGGGGGTAGAGAAAAAGACTGAACCCTGGGTGTGAATGGGGCAGAGAACAGGACTGAACCCTGGGGGTGAAGGGGTAGAGAAGAGAACACAATCCTGGGCGACAAGGGGGTAGAGAACAGGACTGAAACCGGGGGGGGGGGGTGAAGGGGGTACAGAACAGGACTGAACCCTGGGGGTGAAGGGGGTAGAGAACAGGACTGATCCCTGGGGGTGAAGGGGGTAGAGAAGAGAACACAATCCTCGGCAAGAAGGGGGTAGAGAACAGGACTGAACCCCGGGGGTGAAGGGGGTAGAGAATAGGACTGACCCCTGGGGGTGAGAAGGGGGTAGAGAACAGGACTGAACACTGGGGGTGAACGGGGTACATAACAGGACTGAACCCTGGGGGTGAAGGTGGTAGAGAACAGGACTGAACCCTGTGCGTGAATGCAGTAGAGAACAGGACTGATCCCTGTGGGTGAAGGGGGTAGAGAACAGGACTGATCCCTGGGGTTGAAGGGGGTAGAGAACAGGACTGAACACTGGGAGTTAAGGGGGTAGAGAAGAGAACACAACCCTGGGTGAGAAGGGGGTAGGGAACAGGTCTGAATCCTGGGGTTGAATGGAGTAGAGAACAGGACTGAACCCTGGGTGGTGAAGGGGGTAGAGAATAGGACTGAACCCTGGATTAGAAGGGGGTAGAGAACAGGACTGAACCCTGGGGGTGAAGGGGGTAGAGAACAGGACTGAACCCTGGGAGTGAAGGGGGTAGAGAACAGGACTGAACCCTGGGGGTGAAGGGGGTAGAGAGCAGGACAGAACTCTGGGGGTGAAGGGGGAAGAGAACAGGACTCAGCCCTGGGGGTGAAAGGGGTAGAGAACAGGACTGAACCCTGGGGTGAAGTGGGTAGAGAATAGGACTGAACCCTGGGTGAGAAGGGGGCAGAGAACAGGACTGAACGCTGGGGGTGAAGGGGGTAGAAAACAGGACTGAACCCCTGGGTGAAGGGGGTAGTGAACTGGACTGACACTAGGGGTGAACGGGGTACATAACAGGACTGAACCCTGGGGGTGAAGGGGGTAGAGAACATGACTGATTCCTGGGGGTGAAGGGGGTAGAGAACAGGACTGATCCCTGGGGTTGAAGGGGGTAGAGAACAGTACTGAACCCTCGGTGTGAATGGGGTAGAGAACAAGACTGAACACTGGGGGTGAATGTGGTACATAACAGGACTGAACCCTGGGGGTGAAGGGGGTAGAGAACAGGACTGAACCCTGTGCGTGAATGCGGTAGAGAACAGGACTGATCCCTAGGGATGAAGGGGGTAGAGAACAGGACTGATCCCTGGGGTTGAAGGGGGTAGAGAACAGGACTGAACCCTCGGTGTGAAGGGGGTAGAGAAGAGAACACAATCCTGGGCAAGAAGGGGGCAGAGAACAGGACTGAACCCTGGGCAAGAAGGGGGCAGAGAACAGGACTGAACCCTGGGGTGAAGGGGCTAGAGAATAGGTCTGAACCCTGGGGGTGAAGGGGGAAGAGAACAGGACTGAACCCTGTGCGTGTATGGGGTAGAGAACAGGACTGATCCCTGGGGTTGAAGGGGGTAGAGAACAGGACTGAACCCTCGGTGTGAAGGGGGTAGAGAAGAGAACACAATCCTGGGCAAGAAGGGGGCAGAGAACAGGACTGAACGCTGGGGGTGAAGGGGGTAGAGAATAGGACTGAAGCCAGGGTGAGAAGGTGGTAGAGAACAGGACTGAACACTGGGGGTGAAGGGGGTAGAGAACAGGACTGAACACTGGGGGAGAACGGGGTACATAACAGGCCTGAACCCTGGGGGTGAATGGGGTAGAGAACAGGACTGATTCCTGGGGGTGAAGGGGGTAGAGAACAGGACTGATTCCTGGGGGTGAAGGGGGTAGAGAACAGGACTGATCCCTGGGGGTGAAGGGGGTAGAGAACAGGACTGATCCCTGGGGTTGAAGGGTGTAGAGAACAGTACTGAACCCTGGGGGTGAATGGGGTACATAACAGGACTGAACCCTGGGGGTGAAGGGGGTAGAGAACAGGACTGATCCCTGGGGGTGAAGGGGGTAGAGAATAGGACTGAACCCTGGGGGTGAAGGGGGTAGAGAACAGGACAGAACACAGGGGGTGAACGGGGTACATAACAGGCCTGAACCCTGGGGGTGAAGGGGGTAGAGAACAGGACTGATTCCTGGGGGTGACGGGGGTAGAGAACAGGACTGAACCTTCGGTGTGAAAGGGGTAGTGAACTGGACTGAACACTGGGGGTGAAGGGGGTAGAGAACAGGACTGATCCCTGGGGGTGAAGGGGGTAGAGAACAGGACTGATCCCTGGGGGTGAAGGGGGAAGAGAACAGGACTGAACCCTGGGGGTGAAGTGGGAAGAGAACAGGACTGAACCCTGTGCGTGAATGGGGTAGAGAACAGGACTGATCCCTGGGGTTGAAGGGGGCAGAGAACAGGACTGAACCCTCGGTGTGAAGGGGGTAGAGAAGAGAACACAATCCTGGGCAAGAAGGGGGCAGAGAACAGGACTGAACCCTGGGGGTGAAGGGGGTAGAGAATAGGACTGAACCCTGGGGGTGAAGGGGGCAGAGAATAGGACTGAACCCTGGATGAGAAGGGGTTAGAGAAGAGAACACAATCCTGGGCAAGAAGGGGGCAGAGAACGGGACTGAACCCTGGGGGTGAAGGGGGTAGAGAAGAGAACACAACCCTGGGTTGGAAGGGGGTAGTGAACAGGACTGAACCCTGAGGGTGAAGGGGGTAGAGAATAGAACACAACCTTGGGGGTGAAGGGGGTAGAGAAAAAGACTGAACCCTGGGTGTGAATGGGGCAGAGAACAGGACTGAACCCTGGGGGTGAAGGGGTAGAGAAGAGAACACAATCCTGGGCGACAAGGGGGTAGAGAACAGGACTGAAACCGGGGGGGGGGGGGTGAAGGGGGTACAGAACAGGACTGAACCCTGGGGGTGAAGGGGGTAGAGAACAGGACTGATCCCTGGGGGTGAAGGGGGTAGAGAAGAGAACACAATCCTCGGCAAGAAGGGGGTAGAGAACAGGACTGAACCCCGGGGGTGAAGGGGGTAGAGAATAGGACTGACCCCTGGGGGTGAGAAGGGGGTAGAGAACAGGACTGAACACTGGGGGTGAACGGGGTACATAACAGGACTGAACCCTGGGGGTGAAGGTGGTAGAGAACAGGACTGAACCCTGTGCGTGAATGCAGTAGAGAACAGGACTGATCCCTGTGGGTGAAGGGGGTAGAGAACAGGACTGATCCCTGGGGTTGAAGGGGGTAGAGAACAGGACTGAACCCTGGGGGTGAAGGGGGTAGAGAAGAGAACACAACCCTGGGTGAGAAGGGGGTAGGGAACAGGTCTGAATCCTGGGGTTGAATGGAGTAGAGAACAGGACTGAACCCTGGGTGGTGAAGGGGGTAGAGAATAGGACTGAACCCTGGATTAGAAGGGGGTAGAGAACAGGACTGAACCCTGGGGGTGAAGGGGGTAGAGAACAGGACTGAACCCTGGGAGTGAAGGGGGTAGAGAACAGGACTGAACCCTGGGGGTGAAGGGGGTAGAGAGCAGGACAGAACTCTGGGGGTGAAGGGGGAAGAGAACAGGACTCAGCCCTGGGGGTGAAAGGGGTAGAGAACAGGACTGAACCCTGGGGTGAAGTGGGTAGAGAATAGGACTGAACCCTGGGTGAGAAGGGGGCAGAGAACAGGACTGAACGCTGGGGGTGAAGGGGGTAGAAAACAGGACTGAACCCCTGGGTGAAGGGGGTAGTGAACTGGACTGACACTAGGGGTGAACGGGGTACATAACAGGACTGAACCCTGGGGGTGAAGGGGGTAGAGAACATGACTGATTCCTGGGGGTGAAGGGGGTAGAGAACAGGACTGATCCCTGGGGTTGAAGGGGGTAGAGAACAGTACTGAACCCTCGGTGTGAATGGGGTAGAGAACAAGACTGAACACTGGGGGTGAATGTGGTACATAACAGGACTGAACCCTGGGGGTGAAGGGGGTAGAGAACAGGACTGAACCCTGTGCGTGAATGCGGTAGAGAACAGGACTGATCCCTAGGGATGAAGGGGGTAGAGAACAGGACTGATCCCTGGGGTTGAAGGGGGTAGAGAACAGGACTGAACCCTCGGTGTGAAGGGGGTAGAGAAGAGAACACAATCCTGGGCAAGAAGGGGGCAGAGAACAGGACTGAACCCTGGGCAAGAAGGGGGCAGAGAACAGGACTGAACCCTGGGGTGAAGGGGCTAGAGAATAGGTCTGAACCCTGGGGGTGAAGGGGGAAGAGAACAGGACTGAACCCTGTGCGTGTATGGGGTAGAGAACAGGACTGATCCCTGGGGTTGAAGGGGGTAGAGAACAGGACTGAACCCTCGGTGTGAAGGGGGTAGAGAAGAGAACACAATCCTGGGCAAGAAGGGGGCAGAGAACAGGACTGAACGCTGGGGGTGAAGGGGGTAGAGAATAGGACTGAAGCCAGGGTGAGAAGGTGGTAGAGAACAGGACTGAACACTGGGGGTGAAGGGGGTAGAGAACAGGACTGAACACTGGGGGAGAACGGGGTACATAACAGGCCTGAACCCTGGGGGTGAATGGGGTAGAGAACAGGACTGATTCCTGGGGGTGAAGGGGGTAGAGAACAGGACTGATTCCTGGGGGTGAAGGGGGTAGAGAACAGGACTGATCCCTGGGGGTGAAGGGGGTAGAGAACAGGACTGATCCCTGGGGTTGAAGGGTGTAGAGAACAGTACTGAACCCTGGGGGTGAATGGGGTACATAACAGGACTGAACCCTGGGGGTGAAGGGGGTAGAGAACAGGACTGATCCCTGGGGGTGAAGGGGGTAGAGAATAGGACTGAACCCTGGATGAGAAGGGGGTAGAGAAGAGAACACAATCCTCGGCAAGAAGGGGGCAGAGAACAGGACTGAACCCTGGGGTGAAGGGGGTAGAGAATAGGACTGAACACTGGGTGTGATGGGGGTAGAGAACAGGACTGAATCCTGGGGGTGAAGGGGGTACAGAACAGGACTGAACCCTGGGGGTGAAGGGGCTAGGGACAGGACTGAACCCTGGGTGTGAAGGGGGTAGAGAACAGGACTGAACCCTGGGGGTGAAGGGGCTAGGGACAGGAGTGAACCCTGTGCGTGAATGCGGTAGAGAACAGGACTGATCCCTGGGGGTGAAGGGGGTAGAGAACAGGACTGATCCCTGGGGTTGAAGGGTGTAGAGAACAGTACTGAACCCTGGGGGTGAATGGGGTACATAACAGGACTGAACCCTGGGGGTGAAGGGGGTAGAGAACAGGACTGATCCCTGGGGGTGAAGGGGGTAGAGAATAGGACTGAACCCTGGATGAGAAGAGGGTAGAGAAGAGAACACAATCCTGGGCAAGAAGGGGGCAGAGAACAGGACTGAACCCTGGGGTGAAGGGGGTAGAGAATAGGACTGAACACTGGGTGTGATGGGGGTAGAGAACAGGACTGAATCCTGGGGGTGAAGGGGGTACAGAACAGGACTGAACCCTGGGGGTGAAGGGCCTAGGGACAGGACTGAACCCTGGGTGTGAAGTGGGTAGAGAACAGGACTGAACCCTGGGGGTGAAGGGGCTAGGGACAGGAGTGAACCCTGTGCGTGAATGCGGTAGAGAACAGGACTGATCCCTGGGGGTGAAGGGGGTAGAGAACAGGACTGAACCCTGGGTGAGAAGGGGGTAGAGAAGAGAACATAATCCTGGGCAAGAAGGGGGCAGAGAACGGGACTGAAACCCGGGGGTGAAGGGGGTAGAGAATAGGACTGAACCCTGGGGGTGAAGGGGGTAGAGAACAGGACTGAACCCTGGGGTGAAGGGGGTAGAGAACTGGACTGAACACTGGGGGTGAAGGGGGTAGAGAACAGGACTGAACACTGGGGGTGAAGAGGGTAGATAACAGGACTGAACCCTGGGGGTGATGGGGGTAGAGAAGAGAACACAACCCTGGGCTTGATAGGGGTAGAGAACAGGACTGAACCCTGGGGGTGAATGGGGTAGAGAACAGGACTGAACCCTGGGCTTGATAGGGGTAGAGAACAGGACTGAACCCTGGGGGTGAAGGGGGTAGAGAACAGGACTGAACCCTGGGGTGAAGGGGGTAGAGAACAGGACTGAACACTGGTGGTGAAAAGGGGTAGAGAAGAGGACTGAACACTGGGTGAGAAGGGGGTAGAGGACAGGACTGAACCCTGGGGGTGAAGGGAGTAGAGAACAGGACTGAACCCTGGGGTGAAGGGGGTAGTGAACTGGACTGAACACTGGTGGTGAAAAGGGGTAGAGAACAGGACTGAACACTGGGGGTGAAGGGGGTAGAGAAGAGAACACAACCCTGGGCTTGATAGGGGTAGAGAACAGGACTGAACCCTGGGGGTGAAGGGGGTAGAGAATAGGACTGAATCCTGGGTGAGAAGGGGGTAGAGAACAGGACTGAATCCTGGGGGTGAAGGGGGTAGAGAACAGGACTGAATCCTGGGGGTGAAGGGGGAAGAGAACAGGACTGAACCCTGGGGGTGAAGGGGGAAGAGAACAGGACTGAACCCTGGGGGTGAAGGGGGTAGAGAACAGGACTGATCCCAGGGGTTGAAGGGGGTAGAGAAGAGAACACAATCCTGGGCAAGAAGGGGGCAGAGAACAGGACTGAACCCTGGGGGTGAAGGGGGTAGAGAACAGGACTGAATCCTGGGGGTGAAGGGGGAAGAGAACAGGACTGAACCCTGGGGGTGAAGGGGGAAGAGAACAGGACTGAACCCTGGGGGTGAAGGGGGCAGAGAACAGGACTGAATGCTGGGGGTGAAGGGGGTAGAGAATAGGACTGAACCCTGGGTGAGAAGGGGGTAGAGAACAGGACTGAACCCTGGGGTGAAGGGGGTAGAGAACTGGACTGAACACTGGGGATGAAGGGGGTAGAGAACAGGACTGAACACTGGGGGTGAACGGGGTACATAACAGGCCTGAACCCTGGGGGTGAAGGGGGTAGAGAACAGGATTGATTCCTGGGGGTGAAGGGGGTAGAGAACAGGACTGATCCCTGGGGGTGAACGGGGTAGAGAACAGGACTGAACCCTGGGTGTGAAGGGGGTAGAGAAGAGAACACAATCCTGGGCAAGAAGGGGGCAGAGAACAGGACTGAACCCTGGGGGTGAAGGGGGCAGAGAACGGGACTGAACCCTGGGGTGAAGGGGGTAGAGAACAGGACTGAACCCTGGGGTGAAGGGGGTAGAGAACAGGACTGAACACTGGGGTGAAGGGGGTAGAGAACTGGACTGAACACTGGGGGTGAATGGGGTAGAGAACAGGACTGAACCCTGGGGGTGAAGGGGGTAGAGAATAGTACTGAACCCTGGTTGAGAAGGGGGTAGAGAATAGGACTGAACCCTGGGGTGAAGGGGGTAGAGAACAGGACTGAACCCTGGGGTGAAGGGGGTAGAGAACTGGACTGAACACTGGGGGTGAAGAGGGTAGATAACAGGACTGAACCCTGGGGGTGATGGAGGTAGAGAAGAGAACACAACCCTGGGCTTGATAGGGGTAGAGAACAGGACTGAACACTGGGTGAGAAGGGGGTAGAGAACTGGCCTGAACCCTGGGGTGAAGGGGGTAGAGAACAGGACTGAACACTGGGGTGAAGGGGGTAGAGAACTGGACTGAACACTGGGGGTGAATGGGGTAGAGAACAGGACTGAACCCTGGGGGTGAAGGGGGTAGAGAATAGTACTGAACCCTGGGTGAGAAGGGGGTAGAGAATAGGACTGAACCCTGGGGTGAAGGGGGTAGAGAACAGGACTGAACCCTGGGGTGAAGGTGGTAGAGAACAGGACTGAACACTGGGGGTGAAGAGGGTAGATAACAGGACTGAACCCTGGGGGTGATGGAGGTAGAGAAGAGAACACAACCCTGGGCTTGATAGGGGTAGAGAACAGGACTGAACACTGGGTGAGAAGGGGGTAGAGAACTGGCCTGAACCCTGGGGGTGAAGGGCGTAGAGAACAGGACTGAACCCTGGGCAAGAAGGGGGTAGAGAATAGGACTGAACCCTGGGGTGAAGGGGGTAGGGAAGGGAACACAACACTGTCTGAGAAGTGGGTAGAGAACAGGACTGAACAATGAGGGTGAAGGGGGCAGAGAATAGGACTGAACACTGGGAGTTAAGGGGGTAGAGAAGAGAACACAACCCTGGGTGAGAAGGGGGTAGAGAACAGGACTGAACCCTGGGTGGTGAAGGGGGTAGAGAATAGGACTGAACCCTGGATTAGAAGGGGGTAGAGAACAGGACTGAACCCTGGGGGTGAAGGGGGTAGAGAACAGGACTGAACCCTGGGTGTGAAGAGGGTAGATAACAGGACTGAACCCTGGGGGTGATGGGGGTAGAGAAGAGAACACAACCCTGGGCTTGATAGGGGTAGAGAACAGGACTGAACCCTGGGGGTGAATGGGGTAGAGAACAGGACTGAACCCTGGGCTTGATAGGGGTAGAGAACAGGACTGAACCCTGGGGGTGAATGGGGTAGAGAACAGGACTGAACACTGGGTGAGAAGGGGGTAGAGGACAGGACTGAACCCTGGGGTGAAGGGAGTAGAGAACAGGACTGAATCCTGGGGGTGAGAAGGGGGTAGAGAATAGGACTGAACCCCGGGGGTGAAGGGGGTAGAGAATAGGACTGACCCCTGGGGGTGAGAAGGGGGTAGAGAACAGGACTGACCCCTGGGGGTGAGAAGGGGGTAGAGAATAGGACTGATCCCTGGGGGTGAAGGTGGTAGAGAAGAGAACACAGCCCTGGGCAAAAAGGGGGTAGAGAACACGATTAATCTCTGGGGGTGAAGGGGGTAGAGAACAGCACTGAACCCTGTGGGTGAAGGGGGCAGAGAACCGGACTGAACCCTGGGAGTGAAGGGGGTAGAGAACAGGACTGAGCACTGGGGGTGAAAGGGGTAGAGAACAGGACTGAACCCTGGGGGTGAAGGGGGTAGAGAACAGGACTGAACACTGGGGGTGAAGGGGGCAGAGAACCGGACTGAACCCTGGGAGTGAAGGGGGTAGAGAACAGGACTGAGCACTGGGGGTGAAAGGGGTAGAGAACAGGACTGAACCCTGGGGGTGAAGGGGGTAGAGAACAGGACTGAACACTGGGGGTGAAGGGGGTAGAGAACAGGACTGAACCCTGGGGGTGAAGGGGGTAGAGAACAGGACTGAACCCTGGGTGAGAAGGGAGTAGAGAACAGGACTGAACCCTGGGGGTGAAGGGGGTAGAGAACGGGACTGAACCCTGGGTGAGAAGGGGGTAGAGAACAGGACTGAACCCTGGGGGTGAAGGGGGTAGAGAACAGGACTGAACCCTGGGGGTGAAGTGAGTAGAGAACAGTACTGAACACTGGAGCTGAAGGGGGTAGAGAACAGGACTGAACCCTGGGGTTGAAGTGGGTAGAGAACAGGACAGAACCCTGGGGGTGAAGGGGGTAGAGAACAGGACTGAACCCTGGGGGTGAAGTGAGTAGAGAACAGTACTGAACACTGGAGCTGAAGGGGGTAGAGAACAGGACTGAACCCTGGGGTTGAAGTGGGTAGAGAACAGGACAGAACCCTGGGGGTGAAGGGGGTAGAGAACAGGACTGAACCCTGGGGGTGAAGTGAGTAGAGAACAGTACTGAACACTGGAGCTGAAGGGGGTAGAGAACAGGACTGAACCCTGGGGTTGAAGTGGGTAGAGAACAGGACAGAACCCTGGGGGTGAAGGGGGTAGAGAACAGGACAGAACCCTGGGGGTGAAGGGGGTACATAACGGGACTGAACCCTGGGGGTGAACGGGGTAGAGAACAGGACTGAACCCTGGGGTTGAAGTGGGTAGAGAACAGGACAGAACCCTGGGGGTGAAGGGGGTACATAACGGGACTGAACCCTGGGGGTGAACGGGGTAGAGAACAGGACTGAACCCTGGGGCTGAAGGGGGTAGAGAACAGGAGTGAACCCTGGGGGTGATGGGGGTAGAGAACAGGACTGAACCCTGGGGCTGAAGGGGGTAGAGAAGAGAACACAACCCTGGGGGTGGGGGGCACCGGTGCTGTATCAGTACTGAATTGAATTCTAACAAATCGGTTTAAACTGACAGTCAGGAATGTCAGATAAAGGCGGGCAAAAGCTTTCCTCCATCAGCACTGGTGCATGACCAGACTCTGCACTTTGCCCCTGTTCCACTCCGTTTATACTCCACCTTGAAGCTAACCAGAGCTCCACTGCCATATTTAATTTTGCTGACAACACCACTGTCGTCGGCCGAATCAAAGGTGCTGGTGAATCAGCATAGAGGAGGCAGATTGGAAATCTGGTTGCGTGACATCTCACTCAATGTCAGCAAGATCACCGAGCTGATTATTGACCCGAAGGTCCAGGAGCTAGTCCTCATCGGAGGATCAGAGGCAGAGGGTTAGAAACTTTCAATTTATCACCATTATCTTTTCAGATGATCTGTCCTGGGTCCAGCATGAAGGGTCATTACAAAGAAAGCAGGACAACTTTCTTAGAAGTTTACAAAGATTTGGCATTATATTTAAAACTTTGACATACTTCTACAGATGGTGGAGGGTATACTGACAGGTTGCATCATGACCTGGTATGGAAGCACCAATGCCCTGGAATGGAAAAGCCAGCAAAATGTAGTGGATTTGGTTCAGTATGTCACGGGTAAAGGCCTCCCTTCCACTGAACACATCTATGTGGCACACTGTTGCAGAAAGACAGTCTCCAGCATCAGGGATAGCCACCATCCAGGCCCTTCTCCCTTCTCAATGTTGCCATCAGCAGCCGCAGCATCACCCCTTGGGTTCCTGAACTTCACACACCCCATCGCCGAACTGCTCCCACGACCTGTGGACTCTTCATCTCCTGTTTTTGATATTTACTTCGATATTTTTTGCATTTCCATAGTTTGTTTCCTTTTGCATGTTGGTTTGCCATTTTCCCATTGATTCACGGTCAAGCCGAGGTTTAGTCGTCACATATAATAGCACATGTAAGGGAGCAAGAAGATACAAGATAGCAATAACAATATACAGTCACTCAGAAATACTGTCAGTCCAAGCCCGGAGTGCATGAATGTTGTAGCAGTCTGCTGAGCGAACACTGGGGCAGCACTGACTCCAGCCTGAGGCCGAGTCACACCACCTCCGGGGATGGGCACCGACTTCGACAACTTCA
Source organism: Hypanus sabinus (assembly GCF_030144855.1). NCBI lineage: Eukaryota > Metazoa > Chordata > Chondrichthyes > Myliobatiformes > Dasyatidae > Hypanus > Hypanus sabinus. Next base: position 154,755,465 of record NC_082715.1, on the reverse strand, counting down.
CCCTGGGCAGCTGCAGCTGTAGGCCTACGCCACATTACGTCACATGCAGCTTACCTGCGTTCTGCCCCGGCGGTTCACCAGTGAACGAATGGACCAGACTGGCAGCTTCCCTGCGTTCTGCCCCTGCGGTTCACCACTGAACGAATGGACCGGACTGGCAGCTTCCCTGCGTTCTGCCCCCGCGGGTCACCACTGAACGAATGGTCTGGACTGGCAGCTTCCCTGCGTTCTGCCCCCGGGGTTCACCGGTGAACGAATGGACCGGACTGGCAGCTTCCCTGCGTTCTGCCCCCGGGGTTCACCACTGAACGAATGGACCGGACTGGCAGCTTCCCTGCGTTCTGCCCCCGGGGTTCACCAATGAACGAATGGACCGGACAAGTTGCTTCCCTGCGTTCTGCCCCCGCGGGTCACCACTGAACGAATGGACTGGACTGGCAGCTTCCCTGCGTTCTGCCCCCGGCGGTTCACCACTGAACGAATGGACCGGACTGGCAGCTTCCCTGCGTTCTGCCCCCGGGGTTCACCAGTGAACGAATGGACCAGACTGGCAGCTTCCCTGCGTTCTGCCCCCGGGGTTCACCACTGAACGAATGGACCGGACTGGCAGCTTCCCTGCGTTCTGCCCCCGCGGGTCACCACTGAACGAATGGTCTGGACTGGCAGCTTCCCTGCGTTCTGCCCCCGGGGTTCACCGGTGAACGAATGGACCGGACTGGCAGCTTCCCTGCGTTCTGCCCCCGGGGTTCACCACTGAACGAATGGACCGGACTGGCAGCTTCCCTGCGTTCTGCCCCCGGGGTTCACCAATGAACGAATGGACCGGACAAGTTGCTTCCCTGCGTTCTGCCCCCACGGGTCACCACTGAACGAATGGACCGGACTGGCAGCTTCCCTGCGTTCTGCCCCCGGGGTTCACCACTGAACGAATGGACCGGACTGGCAGCTTTCCTGCGTTCTGCCCCCGGGGTTCACCAATGAACGAATGGACCGGACTGGCAGCTTCCCTGCGTTCTGCCCCCGGGGTTCACCAATGAACGAATGGACCGGACTGGCAGCTTCCCTGCGTTCTGCCCCCGGGGTTCACCACTGAACGAATGGACCGGACTGGCAGCTTCCCTGCGTTCTGCCCCCGGGGTTCACCAATGAACGAATGGACTGGACAAGTTGCTTCCCTGCGTTCTGCCCCTGGGGTTCACCAATGAACGAATGGACCGGACTGGCAGCTTCCCTGCGTTCTGCCCCCGCGGGTCACCACTGAACGAATGGACCGGACTGGCAGCTTACCTGCGTTCTGCCCCCGGGGTTCACCAATGAACGAATGGACCGGAATGGCAGCTTCCCTGCGTTCTGCCCCCGGGGTTCACCAGTAAAAGAATGGACCGGACTGGCAGCTTCCCTGCGTTCTGCCCCCGGGGTTCACCAGTGAAAGAATGGACCGGACTGGCAGCTTCCCTGCGTTCTGCCCCCGAAGTTCACCACTGAACGAATGGACCGGACTGGCAGCTTCCCTGCGTTCTGCCCCCGCGGGTCACCACTGAACGAATGGACTGGACTGGCAGCTTCCCTGCGTTCTGCCCCCGGCGGTTCACCACTGAACGAATGGACCGGACTTGCAGCTTCCCTGCGTTCTGCCCCCGCGGGTCACCACTGAACGAATGGACTGGACTGGCAGCTTCCCTGCGTTCTGCCCCCGGGGTTCACCACTGAACGAATGGACCGGACTGGCAGCTTCCCTGCGTTCTGCCCCCGCGGGTCACCACTGAACGAATGGACCGGACTGGCAGCTTCCCTGCGTTCTGCCCCTGGGGTTCACCAATGAACGAATGGACCGGACTGGCAGCTTCCCTGCGTTCTGCCCCTGGGGTTCACCAATGAACGAATGGACCGGACAAGTTGCTTCCCTGCGTTCTGCCCCCGGGGTTCACCAATGAACGAATGGACCGGACTGGCAGCTTCCCTGCGTTCTGCCCCCGCGGGTCACCAGTGAACGAATGGACCGGACTGGCAGCTTCCCTGCGTTCTGCCCCCGGGGTTCACCACTGAACGAATGGACCGGACTGGCAGCTTCCCTGCGTTCTGCCCCCGGGGTTCACCACTGAACGAATGGACCGGACTGGCAGCTTCCCTGCGTTCTGCCCCCGGGCTTCACCACTGAACGAATGGACCGGACTGGCAGCTTCCCTGCGTTCTGCCCCCGGGGTTCACCAGTGAACGAATGGACCGGACTGGCAGCTTCCCTGCGTTCTGCCCCCGGGATTCACCACTGAACGAATGGACCGGACTGGCAGCTTCCCTGCGTTCTGCCCCCGCGGTTCACCAATGAACGAATGGACCGGACTGGCAGCTTCCCTGCGTTCTGCCCCCGGGGTTCACCACTGAACGAATGGACTGGACTGGCAGCTTCCCTGCGTTCTGCCCCCGGGGTTCACCACTGAACGAATGGACCGGATTGGCAGCTTCCCTGCGTTCTGCCCCCGGGGTTCACCACTGAACGAATGGACCGGACTGGCAACTTCCCTGCGTTCTGCCCCCGGGGTTCACCACTGAACGAATGGACCGGACTGGCAGCTTCCCTGCGTTCTGCCCCCGGGGTTCACCAATGAACGAATGGACCGGACTGGCAGCTTCCCTGCGTTCTGCCCCCGGGGTTCACCACTGAACGAATGGACCGGACTGGCAGCTTCCCTGCGTTCTGCCCCCGGGGTTCACCACTGAACGAATGGACCGGACTGGCAGCTTCCCTGCGTTCTGCCCCCGGGGTTCACCAGTGAACGAATGGACCGGACTGGCAGCTTCCCTGCGTTCTGCCCCCGGGGTTCACCAATGAACGAATGGACCAGACTGGCAGCGTCCCTGCGTTCTGCCCCCGGGGTTCACCAATGAACGAATGGACCGGACTGGCAGCTTCCCTGCGTTCTGCCCCCAGGGTTCACCAATGAACGAATGGACCGGACTGGCAGCTTCCCTGCGTTCTGCCCCCGGGGTTCACCAATGAACGAATGGACCGGACTGGCAGCTTCCCTGCGTTCTGCCCCCGCGGGTCACCACTGAACGAATGGACCGGACTGGCAGCTGCCCTGCGTTCTGCCCCCGCGGTTCACCAATGAACGAATGGACCGGACTGGCAGCTTCCCTGCGTTCTGCCCCTGGGGTTCACCACTGAACGAATGGACCGGACTGGCAGCTTCCCTGCGTTCTGCCCCCGGGGTTCACCAGTGAACAAATGGACCGGACTGGCAGCTTCCCTGCGTTCTGCCCCCGGGGTTCACCACTGAACGAATGGACCGGACTGGCAGCTTCCCTACGTTCTGCCCCCGGGGTTCACCAGTGAACAAATGGACCGGACTGGCAGCTTCCCTGCGTTCTGCCCCCGGGGTTCACCAGTGAACAAATGGACCGGACTGGCAGCTTCCCTGCGTTCTGCCCCCGGGGTTCACCACTGAACGAATGGACCGGACTGGCAGCTTCCCTACGTTCTGCCCCCGGGGTTCACCAGTGAACAAATGGACCAGACTGGCAGCTTCCCTGCGTTCTGCCCCCGGGGTTCACCAGTGAACGAATGGACCGGACTGGCAGCTTCCCTGCGTTCTGCCCCGGGGTTCACCACTGAACGAATGGGCCGGACTGGCAGCTTCCCTGCGTTCTGCCCCCGGGGTTCACCACTGAACGAATGGACCGGACTGGCAGCTTCCCTGCGTTCTGCCCCCGGGGTTCACCACTGAACGAATGGACCGGACTGGCAGCTTCCCTGCGTTCTGCCCCGGGGTTCACCACTGAACGAATGGGCCGGACTGGCAGCTTCCCTGCGTTCTGCCCCCGGGGTTCACCAGTGAACGAATGGACCGGACTGGCAGCTTCCCTGCGTTCTGCCCCGGGGATGTATAATAAATAATATATTTAATAATATGTATAATATAATTGATAATAAATTTGCTCTGCCTGTGTAACACTTGCTGGCAATCAGTCTGCATCGACACTGTACAGGGAGGGGATGGAGTGGTATTAACACTGTACAGGGAGGGGACGGAGGGGTATCGACACTGTACAGGGAGGGGATGGAGGGGTATCGAGACTGTAGAGGGAGGGGATGGAGGGGTATCGACACTGTACAGGGAGGGGATGGAGGGGTATCGACTCTACAGGGAGGGATGGAGTATCTAGACTGTACAGGGAGGGGATGGAGGGGTATCTAGACTGTACAGGGAGGGGATGGAGGGGTATCGACACTGTACAGGGAGGGGATGGAGTGGTATCGACTGTACAGGGAGGGGATGGAGGGGTATCGACACTGTACAGGAAGGGATGGAGGGGTATCGACTGTACAGGAGGGATGGAGGGGTATCGACACTGTACAGTGAGGGGATGGAGGGGTATCGACTGTACAGGGAGGGGATGGAGGGGTATCGACTGTACAGGGAGGGATGGAAGGGTATCGACACTGTACAGGGAGGGGATGGAGGGGTATCGACACTGTACAGGGAGGGGATGGAGGGGTATCGACACTGTACAGGGAGGGGATGGAGTGGTATCGACTGTACATGGAGGAGACGGAGGGGTATCGACTCTGTACAGGAGGGATGGAGGGGTATCGACACTGTACAGGGAGGGGATGGAGGGGTATCGACTGTACAGGGAGGGGATGGAGTGGTATCGACACTGTACAGGGAGGGATGGAGGGGTATCGACTGTACAGGGAGGGGATGGAGGGGTTTCGACACTGTACAGGGAGGGATGGAGGGGTATTGACACTGTACAGGAGGGATGGAGTGGTATCGACACTGTACTGGGAGAGGATGGAGGGGTATCTACAACGTACAGGAGGAGATGGAGGAGTATTGACACCGTACAGGAGGAGACGGAGGGGTATCAACACTGTACAGGGAGGGGACGGAGCGGTATCGACTGTACAGGGAGGGGACGGAGGGGTATCGACACTGTACAGGGAGGGGATGGAGGGGTATCGACTGTACAGGGAGGGGATGGAGGGGTATCGACTGTACATGGAGGGGTATCGACACTGTACAGGGAGGGATGGAGGGGTATTGACTGTACAGGGAGGGGATGGAGGGGTATCGACTGTACAGGGGGGGATGGAGTGGTATCGACACCGTACAGGGAGGGATGGAGGGGTATCGACTGTACAGGGAGGGGACGGAGGGGTATAGACTGTACAGGGAGGGGATGGAGTGGTATTGACACTGTACAAGGAGGGAAGGAGGGGTATCGATACTGTACAGGGAGGGATGGAGGGGTATCGACACTGTACGGGGGGATGGAGTGGTATCGACACTATACGGGGGGATGGTGGGGTATTGGCATTGTACAGGGAGGGGATGGAGGGGTATAGAGACTGTACAGGGAGGGGATGGAGGGGTATCGACTCTACAGGGAAGGGACGGAGGGGTATCGACTGTACAGGGAGGGGACGGAGCGGTATCAACACTGTACAGTGAGGGGACGGAGAGGTATCGACTGTACAGGGGGGGGATGGAGGGGTATTGACACTGTACAGGAGGTGACGGAGGGGTATCGACACTGTACAGGGAGGGATGGAGGGGTATCGACACTGTACAGAAGGGATGGAGGGGTATTGACACTGTACAGGAGGAGATGGAGGGGTATCGACACCGTACAGGAGGGATGGAGTGGTATCGACACTGTACAGGGAGGGGATGGAGGGGTATCGACACTGTACAGGCAGATGGAGGGGTATCAACATTGTACAGGAGGGGATGGAGGGGTATTGACTGTACAGGGAGGGGATGGAGTGGTATCGACACTGTACAGGCAGTTGGAGGGGTATAAACATTGTACAGGGGGGATGGAGGGGTATCGACTGTACAGGGAGGGGATGGAGTGGTATCGACACTGTACAGGGAGGGGATGGAGGGGTATCGACTGTACAGGGAGGGATGGAGGGGTATCGACACTGTACAGGGAGATGGAGGGGTATCGACACTGTACAGGGAGGGGTTGGAGTGGTATCGACTGTACAGGGAGGGGATGGAGTGGTATCGACTGTACAGGGAGATGGAGGGGTATCGACACTGTACAGGGAGGGGATGGAGTGGTATCGACTGTACAGGGAGATGGAGGGGTATCGACACTGTACAGGGAGATGGAGGGGTATCGACACTGTACAGGGAGGGGATGGAGTGGTATCGACTGTACAGGGAGATGGAGTGGTATCGACTGTACAGGGAGATGGAGGGGTATCGACACTGTACAGGAGGGATGGAGTGGTATCGACACTGTACAGGGAGATGGAGGGTATCAAAATTGTACAGGAGGGGATGGAGGGGTATCGACTGTACAGGGAGGGGATGGAGGGGTATCGACACTGTACAGGGAGGGGATGGAGTGGTATCGACACTGTACAGGGAGATGGAGGGGTATCGACACTGTACAGGGAGGGATGGAGGGGTATCGACACTGTACAGGAGGGATGGAGTGGTATCGACACTGTATGGGGGAGATGGAGGGGTATCGACTGCACAGTGAGGGGATGGAGGGGTATCGACACTGTACAGGCAGATGGAGGGGTATCAACATTGTACAGGAGGGGATGGAGGGGTATCGACTGTACAGGGAGGGGATGGAGTGGTATCGACACCGTACAGGGAGGGGATGGAGGGGTATCGACTGTACAGGGAGGGGATGGAGGGGTATCGACACTGTACAGGGAGATGGAGGGGTATCGACACTGTACAGGGAGGGGATGGAGTGGTATCGACTGTACAGGGAGGGGATGGAGTGGTATTGACACTTTACAGGGAGGGGATGGAGGGGTATCGACTGTACAGGGAGGGGATGGAGGGGTATCGACACTGTACAGGGAGATGGAGTGGTATCGACACTGTACAGGGAGGGGATGGAGTGGTATCGACTGTACAGGGAGATGGAGGGGTATCGACTGTACAGGGAGATGGAGGGGTATCGACACTGTACAGGAGGGATGGAGTGGTATCGACACTGTACAGGGAGATGGAGGGGTATCAAAATTGTACAGGAGGGGATGGAGGGGTATCGACTGTACAGGGAGGGGATGGAGGGGTATCGACACTGTACAGGGAGGGGATGGAGGGGTATCGACTGTACAGGGAGGGGATGGAGGGGTATCGACACTGTACAGGGAGGGGATGGAGGGGTATCGACTGTACAGGGAGGGGACGGAGTTGTATCGACTGTACAGGGAGGGGATGGAGGGGTATCGACTGTACAGGGAGGGGATGGAGGGGTATCGACTGTACAGGGAGGGGATGGAGGGGTATCGACACTGTACAGGGAGGGGATGGAGTGGTATTGACACTGTACAGGGAGGGGATGGAGAGGTATCGACTGTACAGGGAGGGGATGGAGGGGTATAGACTGTACAGGGAGGGGATAGAGGGGTATTGACTGTACAGGGAGGGATGGAGGGGTATCGACACTGTACGGGGGGATGGAGTGGTATCGACACTATACGGGGGGATGGTGGGGTATTGGCATTGTACAGGGAGGGGATGGAGGGGTATAGAGACTGTACAGGGAGGGGATGGAAGGGTATCGACTGTACAGGGAAGGGACGGAGGGGTATCGACTGTACAGGGAGGGGACGGAGGGGTATCAACACTGTACAGTGAGGGGACGGAGAGGTATCGACTGTACAGGGGGGGGATGGAGGGGTATTGACACTGTACAGGAGGAGATGGAGGGGTATCGACACCGTACAGGAGGGATGGAGTCGTATCGACACTGTACAGGGAGGGGATGGAGGGGTATCGACACTGTACAGGCAGATGGAGGGGTATCAACATTGTACAGGAGGGGATGGAGGGGTATCGACTGTACAGGGAGGGGATGGAGCGGTATCAACATTGTACAGGGGGGATGGAGGGGTATCGACTGTACAGGGAGGGATGGAGGGGTATCGACACTGTACGGGGGGATGGAGTAGTATCGACACTATACGGGGTGATGGTGGGGTATTGGCATTGTACAGGGAGGGGATGGAGGGGTATAGAGACTGTACAGTGAGGGGATGGAGGGGTATCGACTGTACAGGGAAGGATGGAGGGGTATCGACACTGTACAGGGAGGGATGGAGGGGTATCGACACTGTACAGGAGGGATGGAGTGGTATCGACACTGTATGGGGGAGATGGAGGGGTATCGACTGCACAGTGAGGGGATGGAGGGGTATCGACACTGTACAGGCAGATGGAGGGGTATCAACATTGTACAGGAGGGGATGGAGGGGTATCGACTGTACAGGGAGGGGATGGAGGGGTATCGACACTGTACAGGGAGATGGAGGGGTATCGACACTGTACAGGGAGGGGATGGAGTGGTATCGACTGTACAGGGAGGGGATGGAGTGGTATTGACACTTTACAGGGAGGGGATGGAGGGGTATCGACTGTACAGGGAGGGGATGGAGGGGTATCGACACTGTACAGGGAGATGGAGTGGTATCGACACTGTACAGGGAGGGGATGGAGTGGTATCGACTGTACAGGGAGATGGAGGGGTATCGACTCTACAGGGAGATGGAGGGGTATCGACACTGTACAGGAGGGATGGAGGGGTATCGACACTGTACAGGGAGGGGATGGAGGGGTATCGACACTGTACAGGGAGATGGAGGGGTATCAAAATTGTACAGGAGGGGATGGAGGGGTATCGACTGTACAGGGAGGGGATGGAGGGGTATCGACACTGTACAGGGAGGGGATGGAGGGGTATCGACTGTACAGGGAGGGGATGGAGGGGTATCGACACTGTACAGGGAGGGGATGGAGGGGTATCGACTGTACAGGGAGGGGACGGAGTGGTATCGACTGTACAGGGAGGGGATGGAGGGGTATCGACTGTACAGGGAGGGGATGGAGGGGTATCGACTGTACAGGGAGGGGATGGAGGGGTATCGACACTGTACAGGGAGGGGATGGAGTGGTATTGACACTGTACAGGGAGGGGATGGAGAGGTATCGACTGTACAGGAAGGGGATGGAGGGGTATAGACTGTACAGGGAGGGGATAGAGGGGTATTGACTGTACAGGGAGGGATGGAGGGGTATCGACACTGTACGGGGGGATGGAGTGGTATCGACACTATACGGGGGGATGGTGGGGTATTGGCATTGTACAGGGAGGGGATGGAGGGGTATAGAGACTGTACAGGGAGGGGATGGAAGGGTATCGACTGTACAGGGAAGGGACGGAGGGGTATCGACTGTACAGGGAGGGGACGGAGGGGTATCAACACTGTACAGTGAGGGGACGGAGAGGTATCGACTGTACAGGGGGGGGATGGAGGGGTATTGACACTGTACAGGAGGAGATGGAGGGGTATCGACACCGTACAGGAGGGATGGAGTCGTATCGACACTGTACAGGGAGGGGATGGAGGGGTATCGACACTGTACAGGCAGATGGAGGGGTATCAACATTGTACAGGAGGGGATGGAGGGGTATCGACTGTACAGGGAGGGGATGGAGCGGTATCAACATTGTACAGGGGGGATGGAGGGGTATCGACTGTACAGGGAGGGATGGAGGGGTATCGACACTGTACGGGGGGATGGAGTAGTATCGACACTATACGGGGTGATGGTGGGGTATTGGCATTGTACAGGGAGGGGATGGAGGGGTATAGAGACTGTACAGTGAGGGGATGGAGGGGTATCGACTGTACAGGGAAGGGACGGAGGGGTATCGACTGTACAGGGAGGGGACGGAGGGGTATCAACACTGTACAGTGAGGGGACGGAGAGGTATCGACTGTACAGGGGGGGGGATGGAGGGGTATTGACACTGTACAGGAGGTGACGGAGGGGTATCGACACTGTACAGGGAGGGATGGAGGGGTATCGACACTGTACAGAAGGGATGGAGGGGTATTGACACTGTACAGGAGGAGATGGAGGGGTATCGACACCGTACAGGAGGGATGGAGTGGTATCGACACTGTACAGGCAGATGGAGGGGTATCAACATTGTACAGGAGGGGATGGAGGGGTATCGACTGTACAGGGAGGGGATGGAGTGGTATCGACACTGTACAGGCAGATGGAGGGGTATCAACATTGTACAGGAGGGGATGGAGGGGTATCGACTGTACAGGGAGGGGATGGAGTGGTATCGACACTGTACAGGCAGATGGAGGGGTATCAACATTGTACAGGAGGGGATGGAGGGGTATCGATTGTACAGGGAGTGGATGGAGTCGTATCGACACTGTACAGGGAGGGGATGGAGGGGTATCGACACTGTACATGGAGGAGATGGAGGGGTATCGACACTGTACAGGGAGGGGATGGAGGGGTATCGACTGTACAGGGAGGGGATGGAGTGGTATCGACACTGTACAGGGAGGAGATGGAGGGGTATCGACTGTACAGGGAGTGGATGGAGGGGTATCGACACTGTACAGGGAGGGAATGGAGTGGTATCGACTGTACAGGGAGATGGAGTGGTATCGACTGTACAGGGAGATGGAGGGGTATCGACACTGTACAGGAGGGATGGAGGGGTATCGACACTGTACAGGGAGATGGAGGGGTATCAAAATTGTACAGGAGGGGATGGAGGGGTATCGACTGTACAGGGAGGGGATGGAGGGGTATCGACACTGTACAGGGAGGGGATGGAGGGGTATCGACACTGTACAGGGAGGGGATGGAGTGGTATCGACACTGTACAGGGAGATGGAGGGGTATCAAAATTGTACAGGAGGGGATGGAGGGGTATCGACTGTACAGGGAGGGGATGGAGGGGTATCGACACTGTACAGGGAGGGGATGGAGGGGTATCGACTGTACAGGGAGGGGATGGAGGGGTATCGACACTGTACAGGGAGGGGATGGAGGGGTATCGACTGTACAGGGAGGGGATGGAGTGGTATCGACTGTACAGGGAGGGGATGGAGGGGTATCGACTGTACAGGGAGGGAATGGAGGGGTATCGACTGTACAGGGAGGGGATGGAGGGGTATCGACACTGTACAGGGAGGTGATGGAGTGGTATTGACACTGTACAGGGAGGGGATGGAGAGGTATCGACTGTACAGGGAGGGGATGGAGGGGTATCGACTGTACAGAGAGGGGATGGAGGGATATCGACTGTACAGGGAGGGGATGGAGGGATATCGACTGTACAGGGAGGGATGGAGGGGTATCGACACTGTACGGGGGGATGGAGTGGTATCGACACTATACGGGGGGATGGTGGGTATTGGCATTGTACAGGGAGGGGATGGAGGGGTATAGAGACTGTACAGGGAGGGGATGGAGGGGTATCGACTGTACAGGGAAGGGACGGAGGGGTATCGACTGTACAGGGAGGGGACGGAGGGGTATCAACACTGTACAGTGAGGGGACGGAGAGGTATCGACTGTACAGGGGGGGGATGGAGGGATATTGACACTGTACAGGAGGTGACGGAGGGGTATCGACACTGTACAGGGAGGGATGGAGGGGTATCGACTGTACAGAAGGGATGGAGGGGTATTGACACTGTACAGGAGGAGATGGAGGGGTATCGACACCTTACTGGAGGGATGGAGTGGTATCGACACTGTACAGGGAGGGGATGGAGGGGTATCGACACTGTACAGGCAGATGGAGGGGTATCAACATTGTACATGGGGGATGGAGGGGTATCGACTGTACAGGGAGATGGAGGGGTATCGACACTGTACAGGGAGGGGATGGAGTGGTATCGACTGTACAGGGAGATGGAGGGGTATCGACACTGTACAGGAGGGATGGAGTGGTATCGACACTGTACAGGGAGATGGAGGGGTATAAAAATTGTACAGGAGGGGTTGGAGGGGTATCGACTGTACAGGGAGGGGATGGAGGGGTATCGACACTGTACAGGGAGGGGATGGAGGGGTATCGACTGTACAGGGAGGGGATGGAGGGGTATCGACACTGTACAGGGAGGGGATGGAGGGGTATCGACTGTACAGGGAGGGGATGGAGTGGTATCGACTGTACAGGGAGGGGATGGAGGGGTATCGACTGTACAGGGAGGGGATGGAGGGGTATCGACTGTACAGGGAGGGGATGGAGGGGTATCGACACTGTACAGGGAGGGGATGGAGTGGTATTGACACTGTACAGGGAGGGGATGGAGAGGTATCGACTGTACAGGGAGGGGATGGAGGGGTATCGACTGTACAGGGAGGGGATGGAGGGGTATCGACTGTACAGGGAGGGATGGAGGGGTATCGACACTGTACGGGGGGATGGAGTGGTATCGACACTATACGGGGGGATGGTGGGGTATTGGCATTGTACAGGGAGGGGATGGTGGGGTATAGAGACTGTACAGGGAGGGGATGGAGGGGTATCGACTGTACAGGGAAGGGACGGAGGGGTATCGACTGTACAGGGAGGGGACGGAGGGGTATCAACACTGTACAGTGAGGGGACGGAGAGGTATCGACTGTACAGGGGGGGATGGAGGGGTATTGACACTGTACAGGAGGTGACGGAGGGGTATCGACACTGTACAGGGAGGGATGGAGGGGTATCGACACTGTACAGAAGGGATGGAGGGGTATTGACACTGTACAGGAGGAGATGGAGGGGTATCGACACCGTACAGGAGGGATGGAGTGGTATCGACACTGTACAGGGAGGGGATGGAGGGGTATCGACACTATACAGGTAGATGGAGGGATATCAACATTGTACAGGAGGGGATGGAGGGGTATCGACTGTACAGGGAGGGGATGGAGTGGTATCGACTGTACAGGGAGGGGATGGAGTGGTATCGACACTGTACAGAGAGGGGATGGAGGGATATCGACTGTACAGGGAGGGATGGAGGTGTATCGACACTGTACAGGGAGATGGAGGGGTATCGACACTGTACAGGGAGGGGATGGAGTGGTATCGACTGTACAGGGAGGGGATGGAGTGGTATCGACTGTACAGGGAGATGGAGGGGTATCGACACTGTACAGGGAGGGGATGGAGTGGTATCGACTGTACAGGGAGATGGAGTGGTATCGACACTGTACAGGGAGGGGATGGAGTGGTATCGACTGTACAGGGAGATGGAGGGGTATCGACACTGTACAGGAGGGATGGAGTGGTATCGACACTGTACAGGGAGGGGATGGAGGGGTATCGACACTGTACAGGGAGATGGAGGGGTATCAAAATTGTACAGGAGGGGATGGAGGGGTATCGACTGTACAGGGAGGGGATGGAGGGGTATCGACACTGTACAGGGAGGGATGGAGGGGTATCGACACTGTACAGGAGGGATGGAGGGGTATCGACACTGTATGGGGGAGATGGAGGGGTATCGACTGCACAGTGAGGGGATGGAGGGGTATCGACACTGTACAGGCAGATGGAGGGGTATCAACATTGTACAGGAGGGGATGGAGGGGTATCGACTGTACAGGGAGGGGATGGAGTGGTATCGACACTGTACAGGGAGATGGAGGGGTATCGACACTGTACAGGGAGGGGTTGGAGGGGTATCGACACTGTACAGGGAGGGGATGGAGTGGTATCGACTGTACAGGGAGGGGATGGAGTGGTATCGACACTGTACAGGGAGGGGATGGAGGGGTATCGACTGTACAGGGAGGGGATGGAGGGGTATCGACACTGTACAGGGAGATGGAGTGGTATCGATACTGTACAGGGAGGGGATGGGGTGGTATCGACTGTACCGGGAGATGGAGGGGTATCGACTGTAGAGGGAGATGGAGGGGTATCGACTGTACAGGGAGACGGAGGGGTATCGACTGTACAGGGAGATGGAGGGGTATCGACACTGTACAGGGAGGGGATGGAGTGGTATCGACTGTACAGGGAGATGGAGTGGTATCGACTGTACAGGGAGATGGAGGGGTATCGACACTGTACAGGAGGGATGGAGTGGTATCGACACTGTACAGGGAGATGGAGGGGTATCAAAATTGTACAGGAGGGGATGGAGGGGTATCGACTGTACAGGGAGGGGATGGAGGGGTATCGACACTGTACAGGGAGGGTCTGGAGGGGTATCGACTGTACAGGGAGGGGATGGAGGGGTATCGACACTGTACAGGGAGGGGATGGAGTGGTATCGACACTGTACAGGGAGATGGAGGGGTATCAAAATTGTACAGGAGGGGATGGAGGGGTATCGACTGTACAGGGAGGGAATGGTGGGGTATCGACACTGTACAGGGAGGGGATGGAGGGGAATCGACTGTACAGGGAGGGGATGGAGGGGTATCGACACTGTACAGGGAGGGGATGGAGGGGTATCGACTGTACAGGGAGGGGATGGAGTGGTATCGACTGTACAGGGAGGGGATGGAGGGGTATCGACACTGTACGGGGGGATGGAGTAGTAGCGACACTATACGGGGGGATGGTGGGGTATTGGCATTGTACAGGGAGGGGATGGAGGGGTATAGAGACTGTACAGGGAGGGGATGGAGGGGTATCGACTGTACAGGGAAGGGACGGAGGGGTATCGACTGTACAGGGAGGGGACGGAGGGGTATCAACACTGTACAGTGAGGGGACGGAGAGGTATCGACTGTACAGGGGGGGGGATGGAGGGGTATTGACACTGTACAGGAGGTGACGGAGGGGTATCGACACTGTACAGGGAGGGATGGAGGGGTATCGACACTGTACAGAAGGGATGGAGGGGTATTGACACTGTACAGGAGGAGATGGAGGGGTATCGACACCGTACAGGAGGGATGGAGTGGTATCGACACTGTACAGGCAGATGGAGGGGTATCAACATTGTACAGGAGGGGATGGAGGGGTATCGACTGTACAGGGAGGGGATGGAGTGGTATCGACACTGTACAGGCAGATGGAGGGGTATCAACATTGTACAGGAGGGGATGGAGGGGTATCGACTGTACAGGGAGTGGATGGAGTCGTATCGACACTGTACAGGGAGGGGATGGAGGGGTATCGACTGTACAGGGAGATGGAGGGGTATCGACTGTACAGGGAGATGGAGGGGTATCGACACTGTACAGGGAGGGGATGGAGTGGTATCGACTGTACAGGGAGATGGAGTGGTATCGACTGTACAGGGAGATGGAGGGGTATCGACACTGTACAGGAGGGATGGAGGGGTATCGACACTGTACAGGGAGATGGAGGGGTATCAAAATTGTACAGGAGGGGATGGAGGGGTATCGACTGTACAGGGAGGGGATGGAGGGGTATCGACACTGTACAGGGAGGGGATGGAGGGGTATCGACACTGTACAGGGAGGGGATGCAGTGGTATCGACACTGTACAGGGAGATGGAGGGGTATCAAAATTGTACAGGAGGGGATGGAGGGGTATCGACTGTACAGGGAGGGGATGGAGGGGTATCGACACTGTACAGGGAGGGGATGGAGGGGTATCGACTGTACAGGGAGGGGATGGAGGGGTATCGACACTGTACAGGGAGGGGATGGAGGGGTATCGACTGTACAGGGAGGGGATGGAGTGGTATCGACTGTACAGGGAGGGGATGGAGGGGTATCGACTGTACAGGGAGGGAATGGAGGGGTATCGACTGTACAGGGAGGGGATGGAGGGGTATCGACACTGTACAGGGAGGGGATGGAGTGGTATTGACACTGTACAGGGAGGGGATGGAGAGGTATCGACTGTACAGGGAGGGGATGGAGGGGTATCGACTGTACAGGGAGGGGATGGAGGGGTATCGACTGTACAGGGAGGGATGGAGGGGTATCGACACTGTACGGGGGGATGGAGTGGTATCGACACTATACGGGGGGATGGTGGGGTATTGGCATTGTACAGGGAGGGGATGGAGGGGTATAGAGACTGTACAGGGAGGGGATGGAGGGGTATCGACTGTACAGGGAAGGGACGGAGGGGTATCGACTGTACAGGGAGGGGACGGAGGGGTATCAACACTGTACAGTGAGGGGACGGAGAGGTATCGACTGTGCAGGGGGGGGATGGAGGGGTATTGACACTGTACAGGAGGTGACGGAGGGGTATCAACACTGTACAGGGAGGGATGGAGGGGTATCGACACTGTACAGAAGGGATGGAGGGGTATTGACACTGTACAGGAGGAGATGGAGGGGTATCGACACCGTACAGGAGGGATGGAGTGGTATCGACACTGTACAGGGAGGGGATGGAGGGGTATCGACACTGTACAGGCAGATGGAGGGGTATCAACATTGTACAGGAGGGGATGGAGGGGTATCGACTGTACAGGGAGGGGATGGAGTGGTATCGACACTGTACAGGCAGATGGAGCGGTATCAACATTGTACAGGAGGGGATGGAAGGGTATCGACTGTACAGGGAGGGGATGGAGTGGTATCGACACTGTACAGGGAGGGGATGGAGTGGTATCAACATTGTACATGGGGGATGGGGGGGTATCGATTGTACAGGGAGGGGATGGAGTGGTATCGACACTGTACAGGGAGGGGATGGAGGGATATCGACTGTACAGGGAGGGATGGAGGGGTATTGACACTGTACAGGGAGATGGAGGGGTATCGACACTGTACAGGGAGGGGATGGAGTGGTATCGACTGTACAGGGAGGGGATGGAGTTGTATCGAAACTGTACAGGGAGATGGAGGGGTATCGACACTGTACAGGGAGGGGATGGAGTGGTATCGACTGTACAGGGAGATGGAGGGGTATCGACACTGTACAGGGAGATGGAGGGGTATCGACACTGTACAGGGAGGGGATGGAGGGGTATCGACTGTACAGGGAGGGGATGGAGGGGTATTGACACTGTACAGGGAGATGGAGGGGTATCAAAATTGTACAGGAGGGGATGGAGGGGTATCGACTGTACAGGGAGGGGATGGAGGGGTATTGACACTGTACAGGGAGATGGAGGGGTATCGACACTGTACAGGAGGGATGGAGTGGTATCGACACTGTACAGGGAGATGGAGGGGTATCAAAATTGTACAGGAGGAGATGGAGGGGTATCGACTGTTCAGGGAGGGGATGGAGGGGTATCGACACTGTACAGGGAGGGATGGAGGGGTATCGACACTGTACAGGAGGGATGGAGTGGTATCGACACTGTATGGGGGAGATGGAGGGGTATCGACTGCACAGTGAGGGGATGGAGGGGTATCGACACTGTACAGGGAGGGGATGGAGTGGTATCGACACTGTATGGGGGAGATGGAGGGGTATCGACTGTACAGGGAGGGGATGGAGGGGTATCGACACTGTACAGGAGGGGATGGAGGGGTATCGACTGTACAGGGAGGGGATGGAGTGGTATCGACACTGTACAGGGAGGAGATGGAGGGGTATCGACTGTACAGGGAGGGGATGGAGGGGTATTGACACTGTACAGGGAGATGGAGGGGTATCGACACTACAGGGAGGGGATGGAGTGGTATCGACTGTACAGGGAGGGGATGGAGTGGTATCGACACTGTACAGGGAGGGGATGGAGGGGTATCGACTGTACAGGGAGGGGATGGAGGGGTATCGACACTGTACAGGGAGATGGAGTGGTATCGACACTGTACAGGGAGATGGAGGGGTATCGACACTGTACAGGGTGATGGAGGGGTATCGACTGTACCGGGAGATGGAGGGGTATCGACTGTACAGGGAGATTGAGGGGTATCGACACTGTACAGGGAGGGGATGGAGTGGTATCGACTGTACAGGGAGATGGAGGGGTATCGACACTGTACAGGAGGGATGGAGGGGTATCGACACTGTACAGGGAGATGGAGGGGTATCGACACTGTACAGGATGGATGGAGTGGTATCGACACTGTACAGGGAGATGGAGGGGTATCAAAATTGTACAGGAGGGGATGGAGGGGTATCGACTGTACAGGGAGGGGATGGAGGGGTATCGACACTGTACAGGGAGGGGATGGAGGGGTATCGACTGTACAGGGAGGGGATGGAGGGGTATCGACACTGTACAGGGAGGGGATGGAGGGGCATCGATTGTACAGGGAGGGGATGGAGTGGTATCGATTGTACAGGGAGGGGATGGAGGGGTATCGACTGTACAGGGAGGGGATGGAGGGGTATCGACTGTACAGGGAGGGGATGGAGGGGTATCGACACTGTACAGGGAGGGGATGGAGTGGTATTGACACTGTACAGGGAGGGGATGGAGAGGTATCGACTGTACAGGGAGGGGATGGAGGGGTATCGACTGTACAGGGAGGGGATGGAGGGGTATCGACTGTACAGGGACGAGATGGAGTGGTATCGACACTGTACAGGGAGGGGATGGAGGGGTATCGACTGTACAGGGAGGGGATGGAGGGGTATCGACACTGTACAGGGAGGCGATGGAGTGGTATCGACTGTACAGGGAGGGGATGGAGGGGTATCGACACTGTACAGGGAGATGGAGGGGTATCGACTGTACAGGGAGGGATGGAGGGGTATCGACACTGTACAGGAGGGATGGAGTGGTATCGACACTGTATGGGGGAGATGGAGGGGTATCGACTGTACAGTGAGGGGATGGAGGGGTATCGACACTGTACAGGCAGATGGAGGGGTATCAACATTGTACAGGAGGGGATGGAGGGGTATCGACTGTACAGGGAGGGGATGGAGTGGTATCGACACCGTTCAGGGAGGGGATGGAGGGGTATCGACTGTACAGGGAGGGGATGGAGGGGTATCGACACTGTACAGGGAGGAGATGGAGTGGTATCGACTGTACAGGGAGGGGATGGAGTGGTATCAACACTGTACAGGGAGGGGATGGAGGGGTATCGACTGTACAGGGAGGGGATGGAGGGGTATCGACACTGTACAGGGAGATGGAGTGGTATCGACACTGTACAGGGAGGGGATGGAGGGATATCGATTGTACAGGGAGGGATGGAGGGGTATCGACTGTACAGGGAGATGGAGGGGTATCGACACTGTACAGGGAGGGGATGGAGGGGTATCGACTGTACAGGGAGATGGAGGGGTATCGACTGTACAGGGAGATGGAGTGGTATCGATTGTACAGGGAGATGGAGTGGTATCGACACTGTACAGGGAGGGGATGGAGTGGTATCGACTGTACAGGGAGGGGATGGAGTGGTATCGACTGTACAGGGAGATGTAGGGGTATCGACACTGTACAGAGAGGGGATGGAGGGGTATCGTCACTGTAAAGAGAGGGGATGGAGGGGTATCGACACTGTACAAAGAGGGGATGGAGTGGTATCGACTGTACAGGGAGATGGAGGGGTATCGACACTGTACAGAGAGGGGATGGAGGGGTATCGTCACTGTACAGAGAGGGGATGGAGGGGTATCGACACTGTACAGGGAGGGGACGGAGGGGTATCGACTGTACAGGGAGGAGATGGAGGGGTATCGACTGTACAGGGGGGGATGGAGGAGTATCGACACTGTACAGAGAGGGGATGGAGTGGTATCGACACTGTACAGGGAGGGGATGGAGGGGTATCGACACTGTACAGGGAGGGGATGGAGTGGTATCGACTGTACAGGGAGGTGATGGAGGGGTATCGACACTGTACAGGGAGGAGATGGAGTGGTATCGATTGTACAGGGAGGGGATGGAGGGGTATCGACACTGTACAGGGAGGGGATGGAGTGGTATCGACTGTACAGGGAGGGGATGGAGGGGTATCGACTGTACAGGGAGGGGATGGAGTGGTATCGACTGTACAGGGAGGGGATGGAGTGGTATCGACTGTACAGGGAGGGGATGTAGGGGTATCGACTGTAAAGTGATGGGATGGAGTGGTATCGACTGTACAGGGAGGAGATGGAGGGGTATCGACACTGTACAGGGAGGAGATGGAGGGGTATCGACTGTACAGGGAGGGGACGGAGGAGTATCGACACTGTACAGGGAGGGGATGGAGTGGTATCGACTGTACAGGGAGGGGACGGAGGAGTATCGACACTGTACAGGGAGGGGATGGAGGGGTATCGACACTGTACAGGGAGGGGATGGAGGGGTATCGACACTGTACAGGGAGGGGATGGAGGGGTATCGACACTGTACAGGGAGGGGATGGAGTGGTATCGACACTGTACAGGGAGGAGATGGAGGGGTATCGACACTGTACAGGGAGGGGATGGAGGGGTATCGACACTGTACAGGGAGGGAATGGAGGGGTATCGACTGTACAGGGAGGAGATGGAGGGGTATCGACACTGTACAGGGAGGGGATGGAGGGGTATCGACTGTACAGGGGGGGATGGAGGGGTATCGACACTGTACAGAGAGGGGATGGAGTGGTATCGACACTGTACAGGGAGATGGAGGGGTATCAAATTGTACAGGAGGGGATGGAGGGGTATCGACTGTACAGGGAGGGGATGGAGGGGTATCGACTGCACAGGGAGTGGATGGAGGGGTATCGACACTGTACAGGGAGGGGATGGAGGGGTATCGACACTGTACAGGGAGGGGATGGAGGGGTATCGACACTGTACAGGGAGGGGATGGAGGGGTATCGACTGTACAGGGAGGGGATGGAGGGGTATCGACTGTACAGGGAGGTGACGGAGTGGTATCGACACTGTACAGGGAGGGGACGGAGGGGCATCGACTGTACAGGGAGGAGATGGAGGGGTATCGACATTGTACAGGGAGGGGATGGAGGGGTATCGACTGTACAGGGGGGGATGGAGTGGTATCGACACTGTACAGGGAGGGGATGGAGTGGTATCGACTGTACAGGGAGGGGATGGAGGGGTATCGACACTGTACAGGGAGGGGATGGAGGGGTATCGACTGTACAGTGAGGGGATGGAGGGGTATCGACTGTACAGGGAGGGGATGGAGGGGTATTGACTGTAAAGTGAGGGGATGGAGGGGTATCGACTGTACAGGGAGGGGATGGAGTGGTATCGACACTGTACAGGGAGGGTACGGAGGGGTATCGACACTGTACAGGGAGGGGATGGAGGGGTATCGACTGTACAGTGAGGTGATGGAGGGGTATCGACTGTACAGGGAGGGGATGGAGGGGTATCGACTGTAAAGTGAGGGGATGGAGGGGTATCGACTGTACAGGGAGGGGATGGAGTGGTATCGACACTGTACAGGGAGGGGATGGAGGGGCATCGACACTGTACAGGGAGGGGATGGAGGGGTATCGACTGTACAGGGAGGGTATGGAGGGGTATCGACACTGTACAGGGAGGGGATGGAGTGGTATCGACACTGTACAGGGAGGGGATGGAGTGGTATCGACTGTACAGGGAGGGGATGGAGGGGTATCGACACTGTACGGGGAGGGGATGGAGTGGTATCGACTGTACAGGGAGTGGATGGAGTGGTATCGACACTGTACAGGGAGGGGATGGAGTGGTATCGACTGTACAGGGAGGGGATGGAGGGGAATCGACACTGTACGGGGAGGGGATGGAGTGGTATCGACTGTACGGGGAGGGGCCGGAGGGGTATCGACACTGTACGGGGAGGGGATGGAGGGGTATCGACTGTACAGGGAGGAGATGGAGGGGTATCGACACTGTACAGGGAGGGGACGGAGGAGTATCGACTGCACAGGGGGGGATGTAGTGGTATCGACACTGTACAGGGAGGGGATGGAGGGGTATCGACTGTACAGGGAGGAGATGGAGGGGTATCGACACTGTACAGGGAGGGGATGGAGGGGTATCGACTGTACAGGGGGGGATGGAGGGGTATCGACACTGTACAGAGAGGGGATGGAGTGGTATCGACACTGTACAGGGAGGGGATGGAGGGGCATCGACACTGTACAGGGAGGGGATGGAGGGGTATCGACTGTACAGGGAGGGTATGGAGGGGTATCGACACTGTACAGGGAGGGGATGGAGTGGTATCGACACTGTACAGGGAGGGGATGGAGTGGTATCGACTGTACAGGGAGGGGATGGAGGGGTATCGACACTGTACGGGGAGGGGATGGAGTGGTATCGACTGTACAGGGAGGGGATGGAGTGGTATCGACACTGTACAGGGAGGGGATGGAGTGGTATCGACTGTACAGGGAGGGGACGGAGGGGCATCGACTGTACAGGGAGGAGATGGAGGGGTATCGACATTGTACAGGGAGGGGATGGAGGGGTATCGACTGTACAGGGGGGGATGGAGTGGTATCGACACTGTACAGGGAGGGGATGGAGTGGTATCGACTGTACAGGGAGGGGATGGAGGGGTATCGACACTGTACAGGGAGGGGATGGAGGGGTATCGACTGTACAGTGAGGGGATGGAGGGGTATCGACTGTACAGGGAGGGGATGGAGGGGTATTGACTGTAAAGTGAGGGGATGGAGGGGTATCGACTGTACAGGGAGGGGATGGAGTGGTATCGACACTGTACAGGGAGGGTACGGAGGGGTATCGACACTGTACAGGGAGGGGATGGAGGGGTATCGACTGTACAGTGAGGTGATGGAGGGGTATCGACTGTACAGGGAGGGGATGGAGGGGTATCGACTGTAAAGTGAGGGGATGGAGGGGTATCGACTGTACAGGGAGGGGATGGAGTGGTATCGACACTGTACAGGGAGGGGATGGAGGGGCATCGACACTGTACAGGGAGGGGATGGAGGGGTATCGACTGTACAGGGAGGGTATGGAGGGGTATCGACACTGTACAGGGAGGGGATGGAGTGGTATCGACACTGTACAGGGAGGGGATGGAGTGGTATCGACTGTACAGGGAGGGGATGGAGGGGTATCGACACTGTACGGGGAGGGGATGGAGTGGTATCGACTGTACAGGGAGGGGATGGAGTGGTATCGACACTGTACAGGGAGGGGATGGAGTGGTATCGACTGTACAGGGAGGGGATGGAGGGGAATCGACACTGTACGGGGAGGGGATGGAGTGGTATCGACTGTACGGGGAGGGGCCGGAGGGGTATCGACACTGTACGGGGAGGGGATGGAGGGGTATCGACTGTACAGGGAGGAGATGGAGGGGTATCGACACTGTACAGGGAGGGGGACGGAGGAGTATCGACTGTACAGGGGGGGATGTAGTGGTATCGACACTGTACAGGGAGGGGATGGAGGGGTATCGACTGTACAGGGAGGAGATGGAGGGGTATCGACACTGTACAGGGAGGGGATGGAGGGGTATCGACTGTACAGGGGGGGGATGGAGGGGTATCGACACTGTACAGAGAGGGGATGGAGTGGTATCGACACTGTACAGGGAGGGGATGGAGGGGCATCGACACTGTACAGGGAGGGGATGGAGGGGTATCGACTGTACAGGGAGGGTATGGAGGGGTATCGACACTGTACAGGGAGGGGATGGAGTGGTATCGACACTGTACAGGGAGGGGATGGAGTGGTATCGACTGTACAGGGAGGGGATGGAGGGGTATCGACACTGTACGGGGAGGGGATGGAGTGGTATCGACTGTACAGGGAGGGGATGGAGTGGTATCGACACTGTACAGGGAGGGGATGGAGTGGTATCGACTGTACAGGGAGGGGATGGAGGGGAATCGACACTGTACGGGGAGGGGATGGAGTGGTATCGACTGTACGGGGAGGGGCCGGAGGGGTATCGACACTGTACGGGGAGGGGATGGAGGGGTATCGACTGTACAGGGAGGAGATGGAGGGGTATCGACACTGTACAGGGAGGGGACGGAGGAGTATCGACTGTACAGGGGGGGATGTAGTGGTATCGACACTGTACAGGGAGGGGATGGAGGGGTATCGACTGTACAGGGAGGAGATGGAGGGGTATCGACACTGTACAGGGAGGGGATGGAGGGGTATCGACTGTACAGGGGGGGATGGAGGGGTATCGACACTGTACAGAGAGGGGATGGAGTGGTATCGACACTGTACAGGGAGATGGAGGGGCATCAAAATTGTACAGGAGGGGATGGAGGGGTATCGACTGTACAGGGAGGGGATGGAGGGGTATCGACTGTACAGGGAGCGGATGGAGGGGTATCGACACTGTACAGGGAGGGGATGGAGGGGTATCGACACTGTACAGGGAGGGATGGAGGGGTATCGACACTGTACAGAGAGGGGATGGAGGGGTATCGACACTGTACAGGGAGGGGATGGAGGGGTATCGACACTGTACAGGGAGGGGATGGAGGGGTATCGACTGTACAGGGAGGGGATGGAGGGGTATCGACTGTACAGGGAGGTGACGGAGTGGTATCGACTGTACAGGGAGGGGACGGAGGGGTATCGACACTGTACAGGGAGGGGATGGAGGGGTATCGACACTGTACAGGGAGGGGACGGAGGGGTATCGACTGTACAGGGAGGAGATGGAGGGGTATCGACACTGTACAGGGAGGGGATGGAGGGGTATCGACTGTACAGGGGGGGATGGAGGGGTATCGACACTGTACAGAGAGGGGATGGAGTGGTATCGACACTGTACAGGGAGGAGATGGAGGGGCATCGACTGTACAGTGAGGGGATGGAGGGGTATCGACTGTACAGGGCGGGATGGAGTGGTATCGACTGTACAGGGAGGGGATGGAGTGGTATCGACACTGTACAGGGAGGGGATGGAGTGGTATCGACACTGTACAGGGAGGGGATGGAGGGGTATCGACACTGTACAGTGAGGGGATGGAGGGGTATCGACACTGTACAGCGAGGGGATGGAGGGGTATCGACTGTACAGGGAGGAGATGGAGGGGTATCGACACTGTACAGGGAGGGGATGGAGGGGTATCGACACTGTACAGGGAGGGGATGGAGGGGTATCGATACTGTACAGAGAGGGGATGGAGGGGTATCGACACTGTACAGGGAGGGGACGGAGTGGTATCGAAACTGTACAGGGAGGCGATGGAGTGGTATCGACACTGTACAGGGAGGGGATGGAAGGGTATCGACACTGTACAGGGAGGGGATGGAGTGGTATCGACACTGTACGGGGAGGGGACGGAGGGGTATCGACACTGTACAGGGAGGGGACGGAGGGGTATTGACTGTACAGAGAGGGGACGGAGTGGTATCGACTGTACAGAGAGGGGATGGAGGGGGTATCGACACTGTACAGGGAGGGGATGGAGGGGTATCGAGACTGTACAGGGAGGGGATGGAGGGGTATCGACTGTACAGGGAGGGGATGGAGGGGTATCGACACTGTACAGGGAGGGGATGGAGTGTTATCGACTGTACAGGAAGGGGATGGAGTGGTATCGACTGTACAGGGAGGGGACGGAGTGGTATCGACTGTACATGGAGGGGATGGAGGGGTATCGACACTGTACAGGGAGGGGATGGAGGGGTATCGACACTGTACAGGGAGGGGATGGAGGGGTATCGACACTGTACAGGGATGGGATGGAGTGGTATCGACACTGTACAGGGAGGGGATGGAGGGGTATCGACCCTCTACAGGGAGATGGAGGGGTATCAACATTGTACAGCAGGGGATGGAGGGGTATCGACACTGTACAGCGAGGAGATGGAGGGGTATCAATATTGTACAGGAGGGGATGGAGGGGTATCGACACTGTACAGCGAGGAGATGGAGGTGTATAGAGACTGTACATGGAGAAGATGGAATGGTATCGACACTGTACAGGGAGATGGAGGGGTATCAAAATGGTACAGGAGTGGATGGAGGGGTATCGACACTGTACAGGGAGGGGATGGAGGGGTATCGACACTGTACAGGGAGGGGATGGAGGGGTATCGACACTGTACAGGGAGGGGACGGAGGGGTATCGACACTGTACAGGGAGGGGATGGAGGGGTATCGACACTGTACAGGGAGGGGATGGAGTGGTATCGACTGTACAGGGAGGGGATGGAGGGGTATCGACACTGTACAGGGAGGGGATGGAGGGGTATCGACACTGTACAGGGAGGGGATGGAGAGTTATCGACTGTATAGGGAGAGGATGGAGGGGTATCGACACTGTACATGGAGGGGATGGAGTGGTATCGACACTGTACAGGGAGGGGATGGAGGGGTATCGACTGTACAGTGAGGGGATGGAGGGGTATCGACTGTACAGAGAGGGGATGGAGTGGTATCGACTGTACAGGGAGGGGATGGAGTGGTATCGACTGTACTGGGAGGGGATGGAGTGGTATCGACACTGTACATGGAGATGGAGGGGTATCAATATTGTACAGGAGGGGATGGAGGGGTATCGACACTGTACAGTGAGGAGATGGAGGTGTATAGAGACTGTACATGGAGGAGATGGAATGGTATCGACACTGTACAGGGAGATGGAGGGGTATCAAAATGGTACAGGAGTGGATGGAGGGGTATCGAGACTGTACAGGAGGGGATGGAGGGGTATCGACAGTGTACAGGGAGGGGACGGAGTGGTATCGACTGTACAGAGAGGGGACGGAGTGGTATCGACTGTACAGGGAGGGGATGGAGTGGTATCGACACTGTACAGGGAGGGTACGGAGGGGTATCGACACTGTACAGGGAGGGAATGGAGGGGTATCGACTGTACAGTGAGGTGATGGAGGGGTATCGACTGTACAGGGAGGGGATGGAGGGGTATCGACTGTAAAGTGAGGGGATGGAGGGGTATCGACTGTACAGGGAGGGGATGGAGTGGTATCGACACTGTACAGGGAGGGGATGGAGGGGTATCGACTGTACAGGGAGGGGATGGAGTGGTATCGACACTGTACAGGGAGGGGATGGAGTGGTATCGACTGTACAGGGAGGGGATGGAGGGGTATCGACTGTACAGTGAGGGGATGGCGGGGTATCGACACTGTACAGGGAGGGTACGGAGGGGTATCGACACTGTACAGGGAGGGGATGGAGTGGTATCGACACTGTACAGGGAGGGGATGGAGTGGTATCGACTGTACAGGGAGGGGATGGAGGGGTATCGACACTGTACAGGGAGGGGATGGAGGGGTATCGACACTGTACAGGGAGGGGATGGAGTGGTATCGACTGTACAGGGAGGGGATGGAGTGGTATCGACTGTACAGGGAGGGGATGGAGGGGTATCGACACTGTACGGGGAGGGGATGGAGTGGTATCGACTGTACGGGGAGGGGACGGAGGGGTATCGACACTGTACGGGGAGGGGATGGAGGGGTATCGACTGTACAGGGAGGAGACGGAGGGGTATCGACACTGTACAGGGAGGGGACGGAGGAGTATCGACTGTACAGGGGGGGATGGAGTGGTATCGACACTGTACAGGGAGGGGATGGAGGGGTATCGACTGTACAGGGAGGAGATGGAGGGGTATCGACACTGTACAGGGAGGGGATGGAGGGGTATCGACTGTACGGGGGGGATGGAGGGGTATCGACACTGTACAGAGAGGGGATGGAGTGGTATCGACACTGTACAGGGAGATGGAGGGGTATCAAAATTGTACAGGAGGGGATGGAGTGGTATCGACTGTACAGGGAGGGGATGGAGGGGTATCGACTGTACAGGGAGGGGATGGAGGGGTATCGACACTGTACAGGGAGGGGATGGAGGGGTATCGACACTGTACAGGGAGGGGATGGAGGGGTATCGACACTGTACAGAGAGGGGATGGAGGGGTATCGACACTGTACAGGGAGGGGATGGAGGGGTATCGACACTGTACAGGGAGGGGATGGAGGGGTATCGACTGTACAGGGAGGGGATGGAGTGGTATCGACTGTACAGGGAGGTGACGGAGTGGTATCGACTGTACAGGGAGGGGACGGAGGGGTATCGACACTGTACAGGGAGGGGATGGAGGGGTATCGACACTGTACAGGGAGGGGACGGAGGGGTATCGACTGTACAGGGAGGAGATGGAGGGGTATCGACACTGTACAGGGAGGGGATGGAGGGGTATCGACTGTACAGGGGGGGGATGGAGGGGTATCGACACTGTACAGAGAGGGGATGGAGTGGTATCGACACTGTACAGGGAGGAGATGGAGGGGCATCGACTGTACAGTGAGGGGATGGAGGGGTATCGACTGTACAGGGGGGGATGGAGGGGTATCGACACTGTACAGAGAGGGGATGGAGTGGTATCGACACTGTACAGGGAGGAGATGGAGGGGCATCGACTGTACAGTGAGGGGATGGAGTGCTATCGACTGTACAGGGAGGGGATGGAGTGGTATCGACACTGTACTGGGAGGGGATGGAGTGGTATCGACACTGTACAGGGAGGGGATGGAGGGGTATCGACACTGTACAGGGAGGGGATGGAGGGGTATCGACACTGTACAGGGAGGGGATGGAGGGGTATCGACACTGTACAGGGAGGGGATGGAGGGGTATCGACACTGTACAGGGAGATGGAGGGGTATCAACATTGTACAGGAGGGGATGGAGGGGTATCGACACTGTACAGCGAGGAGATGGAGGTGTATAGAGACTGTACATGGAGAAGATGGAATGGTATCGACACTGTACAGGGAGATGGAGGGGTATCAAAATGGTACAGGAGTGGATGGAGGGGTATCGAGACTGTACAGGGAGGGGATGGAGGGGTATCGAGACTGTTCAGGGAGGGGATGGAGGGGTATCGACTGTACAGGGAGGGGATGGAGGGGTATCGACACTGTACAGGGAGGGGATGGAGGGGTATCGACACTGTACAGGGAGGGGATGGAGAGTTATCGACTGTATAGGGAGAGGATGGAGGGGTATCGACACTGTACAGAGAGGGGATGGAGGGGTATCGACACTGTACATGGAGGGGATGGAGTGGTATCGACACTGTACAGGGAGGGGATGGAGGGGTATCGACTGTACAGTGAGGGGATGGAGGGGTATCGACTGTACAGGGAGGGGATGGAGTGGTATCGACTGTACAGGGAGGGGATGGAGTGGTATCGACTGTACTGGGAGGGGATGGAGTGGTATCGACACTGTACAGGGAGATGGAGGGGTATCAATATTGTACAGGAGGGGATGGAGGGGTATCGACACTGTACAGTGAGGAGATGGAGGTGTATAGAGACTGTACATGGAGGAGATGGAATGGTATCGACACTGTACAGGGAGATGGAGGGGTATCAAAATGGTACAGGAGTGGATGGAGGGGTATCGAGACTGTACAGGAGGGGATGGAGGGGTATCGACAGTGTACAGGGAGGGGACGGAGTGGTATCGACTGTACAGAGAGGGGACGGAGTGGTATCGACTGTACAGGGAGGAGATGGAGGGGTATCGACACTGTACAGGGAGGAGATGGAGGGGTATCGACACTGTACAGGGAGGGGATGGAGTGGTATCGACACTGTACAGGGAGGGTACGGAGGGGTATCGACACTGTACAGGGAGGGAATGGAGGGGTATCGACTGTACAGTGAGGTGATGGAGGGGTATCGACTGTACAGGGAGGGGATGGAGGGGTATCGACTGTAAAGTGAGGGGATGGAGGGGTATCGACACTGTACAGGGAGGGGACGGAGGGGTATCGACTGTACAGGGAGGGGATGGAGGGGTATCGACTGTACAGGGAGGGGATGGAGTGGTATCGACACTGTACAGGGAGGGGATGGAGGGGTATCGACTGTACAGGGAGGGGATGGAGTGGTATCGACACTGTACAGGGAGGGGATGGAGTGGTATCGACTGTACAGGGAGGGGATGGAGGGGTATCGACTGTACAGTGAGGTGATGGAGGGGTATCGACTGTACAGGGAGGGGATGGAGGGGTATCGACTGTAAAGTGAGGGGATGGAGGGGTATCGACTGTACAGGGAAGGGATGGAGTGGTATCGACACTGTACAGGGAGGGGATGGAGGGGCATCGACACTGTACAGGGAGGGGATGGAGGGGTATCGACTGTACAGGGAGGGTATGGAGGGGTATCGACACTGTACAGGGAGGGGATGGAGTGGTATCGACACTGTACAGGGAGGGGATGGAGTGGTATCGACTGTACAGGGAGGGGATGGAGGGGTATCGACACTGTACGGGGAGGGGATGGAGTGGTATCGACTGTACAGGGAGGGGATGGAGTGGTATCGACACTGTACAGGGAGGGGATGGAGTGGTATCGACTGTACAGGGAGGGGATGGAGGGGAATCGACACTGTACGGGGAGGGGATGGAGTGGTATCGACTGTACGGGGAGGGGCCGGAGGGGTATCGACACTGTACGGGGAGGGGATGGAGGGGTATCGACTGTACAGGGAGGAGATGGAGGGGTATCGACACTGTACAGGGAGGGGACGGAGGAGTATCGACTGTACAGGGGGGGATGTAGTGGTATCGACACTGTACAGGGAGGGGATGGAGGGGTATCGACTGTACAGGGAGGAGATGGAGGGGTATCGACACTGTACAGGGAGGGGATGGAGGGGTATCGACTGTACAGGGGGGGATGGAGGGGTATCGACACTGTACAGAGAGGGGATGGAGTGGTATCGACACTGTACAGGGAGATGGAGGGGCATCAAAATTGTACAGGAGGGGATGGAGGGGTATCGACTGTACAGGGAGGGATGGAGGGGTATCGACTGTACAGGGAGCGGATGGAGGGGTATCGACACTGTACAGGGAGGGGATGGAGGGGTATCGACACTGTACAGGGAGGGGATGGAGGGGTATCGACACTGTACAGAGAGGGGATGGAGGGGTATCGACACTGTACAGGGAGGGGATGGAGGGGTATCGACACTGTACAGGGAGGGGATGGAGGGGTATCGACTGTACAGGGAGGGATGGAGGGGTATCGACTGTACAGGGAGGTGACGGAGTGGTATCGACTGTACAGGGAGGGGACGGAGGGGTATCGACACTGTACAGGGAGGGGATGGAGGGGTATCGACACTGTACAGGGAGGGGACGGAGGGGTATCGACTGTACAGGGAGGAGATGGAGGGGTATCGACACTGTACAGGGAGGGGATGGAGGGGTATCGACTGTACAGGGGGGGATGGAGGGGTATCGACACTGTACAGAGAGGGGATGGAGTGGTATCGACACTGTACAGGGAGGAGATGGAGGGGCATCGACTGTACAGTGAGGGGATGGAGGGGTATCGACTGTACAGGGCGGGATGGAGTGGTATCGACTGTACAGGGAGGGGATGGAGTGGTATCGACACTGTACAGGGAGGGGATGGAGTGGTATCGACACTGTACAGGGAGGGGATGGAGGGGTATCGACACTGTACAGTGAGGGGATGGAGGGGTATCGACACTGTACAGCGAGGGGATGGAGGGGTATCGACTGTACAGGGAGGAGATGGAGGGGTATCGACACTGTACAGGGAGGGGATGGAGGGGTATCGACACTGTACAGGGAGGGGATGGAGGGGTATCGATACTGTACAGAGAGGGGATGGAGGGGTATCGACACTGTACAGGGAGGGGACGGAGTGGTATCGAAACTGTACAGGGAGGGGATGGAGTGGTATCGACACTGTACGGGGAGGGGACGGAGGGGTATCGACACTGTACAGGGAGGGGACGGAGGGGTATCGACTGTACAGAGAGGGGACGGAGTGGTATCGACTGTACAGAGAGGGGATGGAGGGGTATCGACACTGTACAGGGAGGGGATGGAGGGGTATCGAGACTGTACAGGGAGGGGATGGAGGGGTATCGACTGTACAGGGAGGGGATGGAGGGTATCGACACTGTACAGGGAGGGGATGGAGTGTTATCGACTGTACAGGAAGGGGATGGAGTGGTATCGACTGTACAGGGAGGGGACGGAGTGGTATCGACTGTACATGGAGGGGATGGAGGGGTATCGACACTGTACAGGGAGGGGATGGAGGGTATCGACACTGTACAGGGAGGGGATGGAGGGTATCGACACTGTACAGGGATGGGATGGAGTGGTATCGACACTGTACAGGGAGGGGATGGAGGGGTATCGACCCTCTACAGGGAGATGGAGGGGTATCAACATTGTACAGCAGGGGATGGAGGGGTATCGACACTGTACAGCGAGGAGATGGAGGGGTATCAATATTGTACAGGAGGGGATGGAGGGGTATCGACACTGTACAGCATCGACACTGTACAGCGAGGAGATGGAGGTGTATAGAGACTGTACATGGAGAAGATGGAATGGTATCGACACTGTACAGGGAGATGGAGGGGTATCAAAATGGTACAGGAGTGGATGGAGGGGTATCGACACTGTACAGGGAGGGGATGGAGGGGTATCGACACTGTACAGGGAGGGGATGGAGGGGTATCGACACTGTACAGGGAGGGGACGGATGGGTATCGACACTGTACAGGGAGGGGATGGAGGGGTATCGACACTGTACAGGGAGGGGATGGAGTGGTATCGACTGTACAGGGAGGGGATGGAGGGGTATCGACACTGTACAGGGAGGGGATGGAGGGGTATCGACACTGTACAGGGAGGGGATGGAGAGTTATCGACTGTATAGGGAGAGGATGGAGGGGTATCGACACTGTACAGAGAGGGGATGGAGGGGTATCGACACTGTACATGGAGGGGATGGAGTGGTATCGACACTGTACAGGGAGGGGATGGAGGGGTATCGACTGTACAGTGAGGGGATGGAGGGGTATCGACTGTACAGGGAGGGGATGGAGTGGTATCGACTGTACAGGGAGGGGATGGAGTGGTATCGACTGTACTGGGAGGGGATGGAGTGGTATCGACACTGTACATGGAGATGGAGGGGTATCAATATTGTACAGGAG
This sequence comes from Hypanus sabinus, assembly GCF_030144855.1. NCBI lineage: Eukaryota > Metazoa > Chordata > Chondrichthyes > Myliobatiformes > Dasyatidae > Hypanus > Hypanus sabinus. Next base: position 154,722,895 of record NC_082715.1, on the reverse strand, counting down.
GGGATGGAGGGGTATCGACACTGTACAGTGAGGAGATGGAGGTGTATAGAGACTGTACATGGAGGAGATGGAATGGTATCGACACTGTACAGGGAGATGGAGGGGTATCAAAATGGTACAGGAGTGGATGGAGGGGTATCGAGACTGTACAGGAGGGGATGGAGGGGTATCGACAGTGTACAGGGAGGGGACGGAGTGGTATCGACTGTACAGAGAGGGGACGGAGTGGTATCGACTGTACAGGGAGGGGATGGAGTGGTATCGACACTGTACAGGGAGGGTACGGAGGGGTATCGACACTGTACAGGGAGGGAATGGAGGGGTATCGACTGTACAGTGAGGTGATGGAGGGGTATCGACTGTACAGGGAGGGGATGGAGGGGTATCGACTGTAAAGTGAGGGGATGGAGGGGTATCGACTGTACAGGGAGGGGATGGAGTGGTATCGACACTGTACAGGGAGGGGATGGAGGGGTATCGACTGTACAGGGAGGGGATGGAGTGGTATCGACACTGTACAGGGAGGGAATGGAGTGGTATCGACTGTACAGGGAGGGGATGGAGGGGTATCGACTGTACAGTGAGGGGGATGGCGGGGTATCGACACTGTACAGGGAGGGTACGGAGGGGTATCGACACTGTACAGGGAGGGGATGGAGTGGTATCGACACTGTACAGGGAGGGGATGGAGTGGTATCGACTGTACAGGGAGGGGATGGAGGGGTATCGACACTGTACAGGGAGGGGATGGAGGGGTATCGACACTGTACAGGGAGGGGATGGAGTGGTATCGACTGTACAGGGAGGGGATGGAGTGGTATCGACTGTACAGGGAGGGGATGGAGGGGTATCGACACTGTACGGGGAGGGGATGGAGTGGTATCGACTGTACGGGGAGGGGACGGAGGGGTATCGACACTGTACGGGGAGGGGATGGAGGGGTATCGACTGTACAGGGAGGAGACGGAGGGGTATCGACACTGTACAGGGAGGGGACGGAGGAGTATCGACTGTACAGGGGGGGATGGAGTGGTATCGACACTGTACAGGGAGGGGATGGAGGGGTATCGACTGTACAGGGAGGAGATGGAGGGGTATCGACACTGTACAGGGGGGGATGGAGGGGTATCGACTGTACGGGGGGGATGGAGGGGTATCGACACTGTACAGAGAGGGGATGGAGTGGTATCGACACTGTACAGGGAGATGGAGGGGTATCAAAATTGTACAGGAGGGGATGGAGTGGTATCGACTGTACAGGGAGGGGATGGAGGGGTATCGACTGTACAGGGAGGGGATGGAGGGGTATCGACACTGTACAGGGAGGGGATGGAGGGGTATCGACACTGTACAGGGAGGGGATGGAGGGGTATCGACACTGTACAGAGAGGGGATGGAGGGGTATCGACACTGTACAGGGAGGGGATGGAGGGGTATCGACACTGTACAGGGAGGGGGATGGAGGGGTATCGACTGTACAGGGAGGGGATGGAGTGGTATCGACTGTACAGGGAGGTGACGGAGTGGTATCGACTGTACAGGGAGGGGACGGAGGGGTATCGACACTGTACAGGGAGGGGATGGAGGGGTATCGACACTGTACAGGGAGGGGACGGAGGGGTATCGACTGTACAGGGAGGAGATGGAGGGGTATCGACACTGTACAGGGAGGGGATGGAGGGGTATCGACTGTACAGGGGGGGATGGAGGGGTATCGACACTGTACAGAGAGGGGATGGAGTGGTATCGACACTGTACAGGGAGGAGATGGAGGGGCATCGACTGTACAGTGAGGGGATGGAGGGGTATCGACTGTACAGGGGGGGATGGAGGGGTATCGACACTGTACAGAGAGGGGATGGAGTGGTATCGACACTGTACAGGGAGGAGATGGAGGGGCATCGACTGTACAGTGAGGGGATGGAGTGCTATCGACTGTACAGGAGGGGATGGAGGGGTATCGACACTGTACAGGGAGGAGATGGAGGGGTATCGACACGGGAGGGGATGGAGTGGTATCGACACTGTACAGGGAGGGGATGGAGGGGTATCGACACTGTACAGGGAGGGGATGGAGGGGTATCGACACTGTACAGGGAGGGGATGGAGGGGTATCGACACTGTACAGGGAGGGGATGGAGGGGTATCGACACTGTACAGGGAGATGGAGGGGTATCAACATTGTACAGGAGGGGATGGAGGGGTATCGACACTGTACAGCGAGGAGATGGAGGTGTATAGAGACTGTACATGGAGAAGATGGAATGGTATCGACACTGTACAGGGAGATGGAGGGGTATCAAAATGGTACAGGAGTGGATGGAGGGGTATCGAGACTGTACAGGGAGGGGATGGAGGGGTATCGAGACTGTTCAGGGAGGGGATGGAGGGGTATCGACTGTACAGGGAGGGGATGGAGGGGTATCGACACTGTACAGGGAGGGGATGGAGGGGTATCGACACTGTACAGGGAGGGGATGGAGAGTTATCGACTGTATAGGGAGAGGATGGAGGGGTATCGACACTGTACAGAGAGGGGATGGAGGGGTATCGACACTGTACATGGAGGGGATGGAGTGGTATCGACACTGTACAGGGAGGGGATGGAGGGGTATCGACTGTACAGTGAGGGGATGGAGGGGTATCGACTGTACAGGGAGGGGATGGAGTGGTATCGACTGTACAGGGAGGGGATGGAGTGGTATCGACTGTACTGGGAGGGGATGGAGTGGTATCGACACTGTACAGGGAGATGGAGGGGTATCAATATTGTACAGGAGGGGATGGAGGGGTATCGACACTGTACAGTGAGGAGATGGAGGTGTATAGAGACTGTACATGGAGGAGATGGAATGGTATCGACACTGTACAGGGAGATGGAGGGGTATCAAAATGGTACAGGAGTGGATGGAGGGGTATCGAGACTGTACAGGAGGGGATGGAGGGGTATCGACAGTGTACAGGGAGGGGACGGAGTGGTATCGACTGTACAGAGAGGGGACGGAGTGGTATCGACTGTACAGGGAGGAGATGGAGGGGTATCGACACTGTACAGGGAGGAGATGGAGGGGTATCGACACTGTACAGGGAGGGGATGGAGTGGTATCGACACTGTACAGGGAGGGTACGGAGGGGTATCGACACTGTACAGGGAGGGAATGGAGGGGTATCGACTGTACAGTGAGGTGATGGAGGGGTATCGACTGTACAGGGAGGGGATGGAGGGGTATCGACTGTAAAGTGAGGGGATGGAGGGGTATCGACACTGTACAGGGAGGGGACGGAGGGGTATCGACTGTACAGGGAGGGGATGGAGGGGTAACGACTGTACAGGGAGGGGATGGAGTGGTATCGACACTGTACAGGGAGGGGATGGAGGGGTATCGACTGTACAGGGAGGGGATGGAGTGGTATCGACACTGTACAGGGAGGGGATGGAGTGGTATCGACTGTACAGGGAGGGGATGGAGGGGTATCGACTGTACAGTGAGGGGATGGCGGGGTATCGACACTGTACAGGGAGGGTACGGAGGGGTATCGACACTGTACAGGGAGGGGATGGAGTGGTATCGACACTGTACAGGGAGGGGATGGAGTGGTATCGACTGTACAGGGAGGGGATGGAGGGGTATCGACACTGTACAGGGAGGGGATGGAGGGGTATCGACACTGTACAGGGAGGGGATGGAGTGGTATCGACTGTACAGGGAGGGGATGGAGTGGTATCGACACTGTACAGGGAGGGGATGGAGTGGTATCGACTGTACAGGGAGGGGATGGAGGGGTATCGACACTGTACAGGGAGGGGATGGAGTGGTATCGACTGTACAGGGAGGGGATGGAGGGGTATCGACACTGTACAGGGAGGGGATGGAGTGGTATCGACTGTACAGGGAGGGGATGGAGGGGTATCGACACTGTACAGGGAGGGGATGGAGTGGTATCGACTGTACAGGGAGGGGATGGAGAGGTATTGACTGTACAGGGAGGGGATGGAGGGGTATCGACTGTACAGGGAGGGGATGGAGGGGTATCGACACTGTACAGGGAGGGGATGGAGTGGTATCGACTGTACAGGGAGGGGATGGAGGGGTATCGACACTGTACAGGGAGGGGATGGAGTGGTATCGACTGTACAGGGAGGGGATGGAGGGGTATCGACACTGTACAGGGAGGGGATGGAGGGGTATCGACACTGTACAGGGAGGGGATGGAGGGGTATCGACTGTACAGGGAGGGGATGGAGGGGTATCGACTGTACAGGGAGGGGATGGAGGGGTATCGACTGTACAGGGAGGGGATGGAGGGGTATCGACACTGTACAGGGAGGGGATGGAGGGGTATCGACTGTACAGGGAGGGGATGGAGGGGTATCGACACTGTACAGGGAGGGGATGGAGGGGTATCGACACTGTACAGGGAGGGGATGGAGGGGTATCGACACTGTACAGGGAGGGGATGGAGGGGTATCGACATTGTACAGGGAGGAGATGGAGGGGTATCGACACTGTACAGGGAGGGGATGGAGGGGTATCGACACTGTACAGAGAGGGGATGGAGGGGTATCGACACTGTACAGGGAGGGGATGGAGGGGTATCGACACTGTACAGGGAGGGGATGGAGGGGTATCGACACTGTACAGGGAGGGGACGGAGGAGTATCGACTGTACAGGGGGGGATGTAGTGGTATCGACACTGTACAGGGAGGGGATGGAGGGGTATCGACTGTACAGGGAGGAGATGGAGGGGTATCGACACTGTACAGGGAGGGGATGGAGGGGTATCGACTGTACAGGGGGGAATGGAGGGGTATCGACACTGTACAGAGAGGGGATGGAGTGGTATCGACACTGTACAGGGAGATGGAGGGGTATCAAAATTGTACAGGAGGGGATGGAGGGGTATCGACTGTACAGGGAGGGGATGGAGGGGTATCGACTGTACAGTGAGGGGATGGCGGGGTATCGACACTGTACAGGGAGGGTACGGAGGGGTATCGACACTGTACAGGGAGGGGATGGAGTGGTATCGACACTGTACAGGGAGGGGATGGAGTGGTATCGACTGTACAGGGAGGGGATGGAGTGGTATCGACTGTACAGGGAGGGGATGGAGAGGTATTGACTGTACAGGGAGGGGATGGAGTGGTATCGACACTGTACAGGGAGATGGAGGGGTATCAAAATGGTACAGGAGTGGATGGAGGGGTATCGAGACTGTACAGGAGTGGATGGAGGGGTATCGAGACTGTACAGGGAGGGGATGGAGGGGTATCGACACTGTACAGGGAGGGGACGGAGTGGTATCGACTGTACAGAGAGGGGATGGAGGGGTATCGACTGTACAGGGAGGGGATGGAGTGGTATCGACACTGTACAGGGAGGAGATGGAGTGGTATCGACTGTACAGGGAGGGGATGGAGTGGTATCGACTGTACAGGGAGGGGATGGAGTGGTATCTACTGTACAGGGAGGGGATGGAGGGGTATCGACACTGTACAGGGAGGGGATGGAGGGGTATCGATACTGTACAGGGAGGGGATGGAGGGGTATCGACACTGTACAGGGAGGGGATGGAGGGGTATCGACACTGTACAGGGAGGGGATGGAGGGGTATCGACACTGTACAGGGAGATGGAGGGGTATCAACATTGTACAGGAGGGGATGGAGGGGTATCGACACTGTACAGCGAGGAGATGGAGGTGTATAGAGACTGTACATGGAGAAGATGGAATGGTATCGACACTGTACAGGGAGATGGAGGGGTATCAAAATGGTACAGGAGTGGATGGAGGGGTATCGAGACTGTACAGGGAGGGGATGGAGGGGTATCGAGACTGTTCAGGGAGGGGATGGAGGGGTATCGACTGTACAGGGAGGGGATGGAGGGGTATCGACACTGTACAGGGAGGGGATGGAGGGGTATCGACACTGTACAGGGAGGGGATGGAGAGTTATCGACTGTATAGGGAGAGGATGGAGGGGTATCGACACTGTACAGAGAGGGGATGGAGGGGTATCGACACTGTACATGGAGGGGATGGAGTGGTATCGACACTGTACAGGGAGGGGATGGAGGGGTATCGACTGTACAGTGAGGGGATGGAGGGGTATCGACTGTACAGGGAGGGGATGGAGTGGTATCGACTGTACAGGGAGGGGATGGAGTGGTATCGACTGTACTGGGAGGGGATGGAGTGGTATCGACACTGTACAGGGAGATGGAGGGGTATCAATATTGTACAGGAGGGGATGGAGGGGTATCGACACTGTACAGTGAGGAGATGGAGGTGTATAGAGACTGTACATGGAGGAGATGGAATGGTATCGACACTGTACAGGGAGATGGAGGGGTATCAAAATGGTACAGGAGTGGATGGAGGGGTATCGAGACTGTACAGGGAGGGGATGGAGGGGTATCGACAGTGTACAGGGAGGGGACGGAGTGGTATCGACTGTACAGAGAGGGGACGGAGTGGTATCGACTGTACAGGGAGGGGATGGAGTGGTATCGACACTGTACAGGGAGGGTACGGAGGGGTATCGACACTGTACAGGGAGGGAATGGAGGGGTATCGACTGTACAGTGAGGTGATGGAGGGGTATCGACTGTACAGGGAGGGGATGGAGGGGTATCGACTGTAAAGTGAGGGGATGGAGGGGTATCGACTGTACAGGGAGGGGATGGAGTGGTATCGACACTGTACAGGGAGGGTACGGAGGGGTATCGACACTGTACAGGGAGGGGATGGAGTGGTATCGACTGTACAGGGAGGGGATGGAGGGGTATCGACACTGTACATGGAGGAGATGGAGGGGTATCGACACTGTACAGGGAGGGGATGGAGTGGTATCGACACTGTACAGGGAGGGGATGGAGTGGTATCGACTGTACAGGGAGGGGATGGAGTGGTATCGACTGTACAGGGAGGGGATGGAGTGGTATCGACTGTACAGGGAGGGGATGGAGTGGTATCCACACTGTACAGGGAGATGGAGGGTTATCAAAATGGTACAGGAGTGGATGGAGGGGTATCGAGACTGTACAGGGAGGGGATGGAGGGGTATCGAGACTGTTCAGGGAGGGGATGGAGGGGTATCGACTGTACAGGGAGGGGATGGAGGGGTATCGACACTGTACAGGGAGGGGATGGAGGGGTATCGACACTGTACAGGGAGGGGATGGAGAGTTATCGACTGTATAGGGAGGGGATGGAGGGGTATCGACACTGTACAGGGAGGGGATGGAGGGGTATCGACTGTACAGGGAGGGGATGGAGTGGTATCGACACTGTACAGGGAGGGGATGGAGGGGTATCGACTGTACAGGGAGGGGATGGAGGGGTATCGACACTGTACAGGGAGGGGATGGAGGGGTATCGACACTGTACAGGGAGGGGACGGAGTGGTATCGACACTGTACAGGGAGGGGATGGAGTGGTATCGACTGTACAGGGAGGGGATGGAGTGGTATCGACTGTACAGGGAGGGGATGGAGTGGTATCTACTGTACAGGGAGGGGATGGAGGGGTATCAACACTGTACAGGGAGGGGATGGAGGGGTATCGATACTGTACAGGGAGGGGATGGAGGGGTATCGACACTGTACAGGGAGGGGATGGAGGGGTATCGACACTGTACAGGGAGGGGATGGAGGGGTATCGATACTGTACAGAGAGGGGACGGAGGGGTATCGAAACTGTACAGGGAGGGGATGGAGTGGTATCGACACTGTACAGGGAGGGGATGGAGTGGTATCGACACTGTACGGGGAGGGGACGGAGGGGTATCGACACTGTACAGGGCGGGGACGGAGTGGTATCGACTGTACAGAGAGGGGACGGAGGGGTATCGACACTGTACAGGGAGGGGATGGAGTGGTATCGACACTGTACAGGGAGGGGATGGAGTGGTATCGACACTGTACGGGGAGGGGACGGAGGGGTATCGACACTGTACAGGGCGGGGACGGAGTGGTATCGACTGTACAGAGAGGGGACGGAGGGGTATCGACACTGTACAGGGAGGGGATGGAGTGGTATCGACTGTACAGAGAGGGGATGGAGGGGTATCGACACTGTACAGGGAGGGGATGGAGGGGCATCGAGACTGTACAGGGAGGGGATGGAGGGGTATCGACTGTACAGGGAGGGGATGGAGGGGTATCGACACTGTACAGGGAGGGGATGGAGGGTTATCGACTGTACAGGGAGGGGATGGAGTGGTATCGACTGTACAGGGAGGGGATGGAGGGGTATCGACACTGTACAGGGAGATGGAGGGGTATCAAAATTGTACAGGAGGGGATGGAGTGGTATCGACTGTACAGGGAGGGGATGGAGGGGTATCGACTGTACAGGGAGGGGATGGAGGGGTATCGACACTGTACAGGGAGGGGATGGAGGGGTATCGACACTGTACAGGGAGGGGATGGAGGGGTATCGACACTGTACAGAGAGGGGATGGAGGGGTATCGACACTGTACAGGGAGGGGATGGAGGGGTATCGACTGTACAGGGAGGGGATGGAGGGGTATCGACACTGTACAGGGAGGGGATGGAGTGGTATCGACTGTACAGGGAGGGGATGGAGGGGTATCGACACTGTACAGGGAGGGGATGGAGGGGTATCGACTGTACAGGGAGGGGATGGAGTGGTATCGACTGTACAGGGAGGTGACGGAGTGGTATCGACTGTACAGGGAGGGGACGGAGGGGTATCGACACTGTACAGGGAGGGGATGGAGGGGTATCGACACTGTACAGGGAGGGGACGGAGGGGTATCGACTGTACAGGGAGGAGATGGAGGGGTATCGACACTGTACAGGGAGGGGATGGAGGGGTATCGACTGTACAGGGGGGGATGGAGGGGTATCGACACTGTACAGAGAGGGGATGGAGTGGTATCGACACTGTACAGTGAGGAGATGGAGGGGCATCGACTGTACAGTGAGGCGATGGAGGGGTATCGACTGTACAGGGAGGGGATGGAGTGGTATCGACTGTACAGGGAGGAGATGGAGGGGTATCGACTGTACGGGGAGGGGATGGAGTGGTATCGACTGTACGGGGAGGGGATGGAGTGGTATCGACACTGTACAGGGAGGGGATGGAGGGGTATCGACACTGTACAGGGAGGGGATGGAGGGGTATCGACACTGTACAGCGAGGGAATGGAGGGGTATCGACTGTACAGGGAGGAGATGGAGGGGTATCGACACTGTACAGGGAGGGGATGGAGGGGTATCGACTGTACAGGGGGGGATGGAGGGGTATCGACACTGTACAGAGAGGGGATGGAGTGGTATCGACACTGTACAGGGAGATGGAGGGGTATCAAAATTGTACAGGAGGGGATGGAGGGGTATCGACTGTACAGGGAGGGGATGGAGGGGTATCGACTGTACAGTGAGGGGATGGCGGGGTATCGACAGTGTACAGGGAGGGTACGGAGGGGTATCGACACTGTACAGGGAGGGGATGGAGTGGTATCGACACTGTACAGGGAGGGGATGGAGTGGTATCGACTGTACAGGGAGGGGATGGAGTGGTATCGACTGTACAGGGAGGGGATGGAGTGGTATCTACTGTACAGGGAGGGGATGGAGTGGTATCGACTGTACAGCGAGGGGATGGAGGGGTATCGAGACTGTAGAGGGAGGGGATGGAGGGGTATCGACACTGTACAGGGAGGAGATGGAGGGGTATCGACACTGTACAGGGAGGGGATGGAGGGGTATCGATACTGTACAGGGAGGGGATGGAGGGGTATCGACACTGTACAGGGAGGGGATGGAGGGGTATCGACACTGTACAGGGAGGGGATGGAGGGGTATCGACACTGTACAGGGAGATGGAGGGGTATCAACATTGTACAGGAGGGGATGGAGTGGTATCGACACTGTATAGCGAGGAGATGGAGGTGTATAGAGACTGTACATGGAGAAGATGGAGGGGTATCGACACTGTACAGGGAGATGGAGGGGTATCAAAATTGTACAGGAGGGGATGGAGGGGTATCGACTGTACAGGGAGGGGATGGAGGGGTATCGACACTGTACACGGAGATGGAGGGGTATCAAAATTGTACAGGAGGGGATGGAGGGGTATCGACTGTACAGGGAGGGGATGGAGGGGTATCGACTGTACAGTTAGGGGATGGCGGGGTATCGACACTGTACAGGGATGGTACGGAGGGGTATCGACACTGTACGGGAGGGGATGGAGTGGTATCGACACTGTACAGGGAGGGGATGGAGTGGTATCGACTGTACAGGGAGGGGATGGAGTGGTATCTACTGTACAGGGAGGGGATGGAGGGGTATCAACACTGTACAGGGAGGGGATGGAGGGGTATCGATACTGTACAGGGAGGGGATGGAGGGGTATCGACACTGTACAGGGAGGGGATGGAGGGGTATCGACACTGTACAGGGAGGGGATGGAGGGGTATCGATACTGTACAGGGAGGGGATGGAGGGGTATCGACACTGTACAGGGAGGAGATGGAGGGGTATCGACACTGTACAGGGAGGGTACGGAGGGGTATCGACACTGTACGGGGAGGGGATGGAGTGGTATCGACACTGTACGGGGAGGGGACGGAGGGGTATCGACACTGTACAGGGCGGGGACGGAGTGTTATAGACTGTACAGGGAGGGGATGGAGGGGTATCGACACTGTACAGGGAGGGGATGGAGGGGTATCGACACTGTACGGGGAGGGGACGGAGGGGTATCGACACTGTACAGGGAGGGGATGGAGGGGTATCGACACTGTACAGGGAGATGGAGGGGTATCAACATTGTACAGGAGGGGATGGAGGGGTATCGACACTGTACAGCGAGGAGATGGAGGTGTATAGAGACTGTACATGGAGAAGATGGAATGGTATCGACACTGTACAGGGAGATGGAGGGGTATCAAAATGGTACAGGAGTGGATGGAGGGGTATCGACTGTACAGGGAGGGTACGGAGGGATATCGACACTGTACAGGGAGGGGATGGAGGGGTATCGACACTGTACAGGGAGATGGAGGGGTATCAAAATTGTACAGGAGGGGATGGAGTGGTATCGACTGTACAGGGAGGGGATGGAGTGGTATCGACTGTACAGGGAGGGGATGGAGGGGTATCGACACTGTACAGGGAGGGGATGGAGGGGTATCGACACTGTACAGGGAGGGGATGGAGGGGTATCGACACTGTACAGAGAGGGGATGGAGGGGTATCGACACTGTACAGGGAGGGGATGGAGGGGTATCGACACTGTACAGGGAGGGGATGGAGGGGTATCGACACTGTACAGGGAGGGGATGGAGTGGTATCGACTGTACAGGGAGGTGACGGAGTGGTATCGACTGTACAGGGAGGGGACGGAGGGGTATCGACACTGTACAGGGAGGGGATGGAGGGGTATCGACACTGTACAGGGAGGGGACGGAGGGGTATCGACTGTACAGGGAGGAGATGGAGGGGTATCGACACTCTACAGGGAGGGGATGGAGGGGTATCGACTGTACAGGGGGGGATGGAGGGGTATCGACACTGTACAGAGAGGGGATGGAGTGGTATCGACACTGTACAGTGAGGAGATGGAGGGGCATCGACTGTACAGTGAGGGGATGGAGGGGTATCGACTGTACAGGGAGGGGATGGAGTGGTATCGACTGTACAGGGAGGGGATGGAGTGGTATCGACACTGTACAGGGAGGGGATGGAGGGGTATCGACTGTACAGGGAGGGGATGGAGGGGTATCGACACTGTACAGGGAGGGGATGGAGGGGTATCGACACTGTACAGGGAGGGGATGGAGGGGTATCGACACTGTACAGCGAGGGGATGGAGGGGTATCGACTGTACAGGGAGGAGATGGAGGGGTATCGACACTGTACAGGGAGGGGATGGAGGGGTATCGACTGTACAGGGGGGGATGGAGGGGTATCGACACTGTACAGGGAGATGGAGGGGTATCAAAATTGTACAGGAGGGGATGGAGGGGTATCGACTGTACAGGGAGGGGATGGAGGGGTATCGACTGTACAGTGAGGGGATGGCGGGGTATCGACACTGTACAGGGAGGGTACGGAGGGGTATCGACTGTACAGGGAGGGGATGGAGTGGTATCGACACTGTACAGGGAGGGGATGGAGTGGTATCGACTGTACAGGGAGGGGATGGAGTGGTATCGACTGTACAGGGAGGGGATGGAGTGGTATCTACTGTACAGGGAGGGGATGGAGGGGTATCGACACTGTACAGGGAGGGGATGGAGGGGTATCGATCCTGTACAGGGAGGGGATGGAGGGGTATCGACACTGTACAGGGAGGGGATGGAGGGGTATCGACACTGTACAGGGAGGGGATGGAGGGGTATCGACACTGTACAGGGAGATGGAGGGGTATCAACATTGTACAGGAGGGGATGGAGTGGTATCGACAGTGTACAGCGAGGAGATGGAGGTGTATAGAGACTGTACATGGAGAAGATGGAATGGTATCGACACTGTACAGGGAGATGGAGGGGTATCAAAATGGTACAGGAGTGAATGGAGGGGTATCGAGACTGTACAGGGAGGGGATGGAGGGGTATCGACACTGTACAGGGAGGGGACGGAGTGGTATCGACTGTACAGAGAGGGGATGGAGGGGTATCGACTGTACAGGGAGGGGATGGAGTGGTATCGACACTGTACAGGGAGGGGATGGAGTGGTATCGACTGTACAGGGAGGGGATGGAGGGGTATCGACACTGTACGGGGAGGGGATGGAGTGGTATCGACTGTACGGGGAGGGGATGGAGGGGTATCGACTGTACAGGGAGGAGATGGAAGGGTATCGACACTGTACAGGGAGGGGACGGAGGAGTATCGACTGTACAGGGGGGGATGGAGTGGTATCGACACTGTACAGGGAGGGGATGGAGGGGTATCGACTGTACAGGGAGGAGATGGAGGGGTATCGACACTGTACAGGGAGATGGAGGGGTATTAAAATTGTACAGGAGGGGATGGAGTGGTATCGACTGTACAGGGAGGGGATGGAGGGGTATCGACTGTACAGGGAGGGGATGGAGGGGTATCGACACTGTACAGGGAGGGGATGGAGGGGTATCGACACTGTACAGGGAGGGGATGGAGGGGTATCGACACTGTACAGAGAGGGGATGGAGGGGTATCGACACTGTACAGGGAGGGGATGGAGGGGTATCGACACTGTACAGGGAGGGGATGGAGGGGTATCGACTGTACAGGGAGGGGATGGAGTGGTATCGACTGTACAGGGAGGTGACGGAGTGGTATCGACTGTACAGGGAGGGGACGGAGGGGTATCGACACTGTACAGGGAGGGGATGGAGGGGTATCGACACTGTACAGGGAGGGGACGGAGGGGTATCGACTGTACAGGGAGGAGATGGAGGGGTATCGACACTGTACAGGGAGGGGATGGAGGGGTATCGAGACTGTACAGAGAGGGGATGGAGTGGTATCGACACTGTACAGGGAGGAGATGGAGGGGCATCGACTGTACAGTGAGGGGATGGAGGGGTATCGACTGTACAGGGAGGGGATGGAGTGGTATCGACTGTACAGGGAGGGGATGGAGTGGTATCGACACTGTACAGGGAGGGGATGGAGGGGTATCGACACTGTACAGGGAGTGGATGGAGGGGTATCGACACTGTACAGCGAGGGGATGGAGGGGTATCGACTGTACAGGGAGGAGATGGAGGGGTATCGACACTGTACAGGGAGGGGATGGAGGGGTATCGACTGTACAGGGGGGGATGGAGGGGTATCGACACTGTACAGGGAGGGGATGGAGGGGTATCGACTGTACAGGGAGGGGATGGAGGGGTATCGACTGTACAGGGAGGGGATGGAGGGGTATCGACTGTACAGGGAGGAGATGGAGGGGTATCGACACTGTACAGGGAGGGGATGGAGGGGTATCGACTGTACAGGGGGGGATGGAGGGGTATCGACACTGTACAGAGAGGGGATGGAGTGGTATCGACACTGTACAGGGAGATGGAGGGGTATCAAAATTGTACAGGAGGGGATGGAGGGGTATCGACTGTACAGGGAGGGAATGGAGGGGTATCGACTGTACAGGAGGGGATGGAGGGGTATCGACTGTACAGGGAGGGGATGGAGGGGTATCGACACTGTACAGGGAGGGTACGGAGGGGTATCGACACTGTACAGGGAGGGGATGGAGTGGCATCGACACTGTACAGGGAGGGGATGGAGATGTATCGACTGTACAGGGAGGGGATGGAGTGGTATCGACTGTACAGGGAGGGGATGGAGGGGTATCAACACTGTACAGGGAGGGGATGGAGGGGTATCGATACTGTACAGGGAGGGGATGGAGGGGTATCGACACTGTACAGGGAGGGGATGGAGGGGTATCGACACTGCACAGGGAGGGGATGGAGGGGTATCGATACTGTACAGAGAGGGGATGGAGGGGTATCGACACTGTACAGTGAGGGGACGGAGTGGTATCGAAACTGTACAGGGAGATGGAGGGGTATCAACATTGTACAGGAGGGGATGGAGTGGTATCGACTGTACAGGGAGGGGATGGAGTGGTATCGACTGTACAGGGAGGGGATGGAGGGGTATCGACACTGTACAGGGCGGGGACGGAGTGGTATCAACTGTACAGAGAGGGGACGGAGTGGTATCGACTGTACAGAGAGGGGATGGAGGGGTATCGACACTGTACAGGGAGGGGATGGAGGGGCATCGAGACTGTACAGGGAGGGGATGGAGGGGTATCGACTGTACAGGGAGGGGATGGAGAGGTATCGACACTGTACAGGGAGGGGATGGAGTGTTATAGACTGTACAGGGAGGGGATGGAGGGGTATCGACACTGTACAGGCAGGGGATGGAGGGGTATCGACACTGTACAGGGAGGGGATGGAGTGGTATCGACACTGTACAGGGAGGGGATGGAGGGGTATCGACACTGTACAGGGAGATGGAGGGGTATCAACATTGTACAGGAGGGGATGGAGGGGTATCGACACTGTACAGCGAGGAGATGGAGGTGTATAGAGACTGTACATGGAGAAGATGGAATGGTATCGACACTGTACAGGGAGATGGAGGGGTATCAAAATGGTACAGGAGTGGATGGAGGGGTATCGACTGTACAGGGAGGGTACGGAGGGGTATCGACACTGTACAGGGAGGGTACGGAGGGGTATCGACACTGTACAGGGAGGGGATGGAGGGGTATTGACACTGTACAGGGAGATGGAGGGGTATCAACATTGTACAGGAGGGGATGGAGGGGTATCGACACTGTACAGCGAGGAGATGGAGGTGTATAGAGACTGTACATGGAGAAGATGGAATGGTATCGACACTGTACAGGGAGATGGAGGGGTATCAAAATGGTACAGGAGTGGATGGAGGGGTATCGACTGTACAGGGAGGGTACGGAGGGGTATCGACACTGTACAGGGAGGGGATGGAGGGGTATCGACACTGTACAGGGAGATGGAGGGGTATCAAAATTGTAAAGGAGGGGATGGAGTGGTATCGACTGTACAGGGAGGGGATGGAGTGGTATCGACTGTACAGGGAGGGGATGGAGGGGTATCGACACTGTACAGGGAGGGGATGGAGGGGTATCGACACTGTACAGGGAGGGGATGGAGGGGTATCGACACTGTACAGAGAGGGGATGGAGGGGTATCGACACTGTACAGGGAGGGGATGGAGGGGTATCGACACTGTACAGGGAGGGGATGGAGGGGTATCGACTGTACAGGGAGGGGATGGAGTGGTATCGACTGTACAGGGAGGTGACGGAGTGGTATCGACTGTACAGGGAGGGGACGGAGGGGTATCGACACTGTACAGGGAGGGGATGGAGGGGTATCGACACTGTACAGGGAGGGGACGGAGGGGTATCGACTGTACAGGGAGGAGATGGAGGGGTATCGACACTGTACAGGGAGGGGATGGAGGGGTATCGACTGTACAGGGGGGGATGGAGGGGTATCGACACTGTACAGAGAGGGGATGGAGTGGTATCGACACTGTACAGTGAGGAGATGGAGGGGCATCGACTGTACAGTGAGGGGATGGAGGGGTATCGACTGTACAGGGAGGGGATGGAGTGGTATCGACTGTACAGGGAGGGGATGGAGTGGTATCGACACTGTACAGGGAGGGGCTGGAGGGGTATCGACACTGTACAGGGAGGGGATGGAGGGGTATCGACACTGTACAGGGAGGGGATGGAGGGGTATCGACACTGTACAGCGAGGGGATGGAGGGGTATCGACTGTACAGGGAGGAGATGGAGGGGTATCGACACTGTACAGGGAGGGGATGGAGGGGTATCGACTGTACAGGGGGGGATGGAGGGGTATCGACACTGTACAGAGAGGGGATGGAGTGGTATCGACACTGTACAGGGAGATGGAGGGGTATCAAAATTGTACAGGAGGGGATGGAGTGGTATCGACTGTACAGGGAGGGGATGGAGGGGTATCGACTGTACAGTGAGGGGATGGCGGGGTATCGACACTGTACAGGGAGGGTACGGAGGGGTATCGACACTGTACAGGGAGGGGATGGAGTGGTATCGACACTGTACAGGGAGGGGATGGAGTGGTATCGACTGTACAGGGAGGGGATGGAGTGGTATCGACTGTACAGGGAGGGGATGGAGTGGTATCTACTGTACAGGGAGGGGATGGAGGGGTATCGACACTGTACAGGGAGGGGATGGAGGGGTATCGATCCTGTACAGGGAGGGGATGGAGGGGTATCGACACTGTACAGGGAGGGGATGGAGGGGTATCGACACTGTACAGGGAGGGGATGGAGGGGTATCGACACTGTACAGGGAGATGGAGGGGTATCAACATTGTACAGGAGGGGATGGAGTGGTATCGACAGTGTACAGCGAGGAGATGGAGGTGTATAGAGACTGTACATGGAGAAGATGGAATGGTATCGACACTGTACAGGGAGATGGAGGGGTATCAAAATGGTACAGGAGTGGATGGAGGGGTATCGAGACTGTACAGGGAGGGGATGGAGGGGTATCGACACTGTACAGGGAGGGGACGGAGTGGTATCGACTGTACAGAGTGGGGATGGAGGGGTATCGACTGTACAGGGAGGGGATGGAGTGGTATCGACACTGTACAGGGAGGGGATGGAGTGGTATCGACACTGTACAGGGAGGGGATGGAGTGGTATCGACTGTACAGGGAGGGGATGGAGGGGTATCGACACTGTACGGGGAGGGGATGGAGTGGTATCGACTGTACGGGGAGGGGATGGAGGGGTATCGACTGTACAGGGAGGAGATGGAAGGATATCGACACTGTACAGGGAGGGGACGGAGGAGTATCGACTGTACAGGGGGGGATGGAGTGGTATCGACACTGTACAGGGAGGGGATGGAGGGGTATCGACTGTACAGGGAGGGGATGGAGTGGTATCGACACTGTACAGGGAGTGGATGGAGTGTTATCGACTGTACAGGGAGGGGATGGAGGGGTATCGACACTGTACAGGGAGTGGATGGAGTGGTATCGACTGTACAGGGAGGGGATGGAGGGGTATCGACACTGTACAGGGAGGGGATGGAGTGGTATCGACTGTACAGCGAGGGGATGGAGTGTTATCGACTGTACAGGGAGGGGATGGAGGGGTATCGACATTGTACAGGGAGGGGATGGAGGGGTATCGACTGTACAGGGAGGGGATGGAGTGGTATCGACTGTACAGGGAGGGGATGGAGGGGTATCGACAGTGTACAGGGAGCAGATGGAGTGGTATCGACTGTACAGGGAGGGGATGGAGGGGTATCGACACTGTACAGAGAGGGGATGGAGGGGTATCAATATTGTACAGGAGGGGATGGAGGGGTATCGACACTGTACAGCGAGGAGATGGAGGTGTATAGAGACTGTACATGGAGGAGATGGAGGGGTATCGACACTGTACAGGGAGGGGTTGGAGGGGTATCGACACTGTACAGGGAGATGGAGGGGTATCAAAATGATACAGGAGGGGATGGAGGGGTATCGACTGTACAGGGAGGGGATGGAGGGGTATCGACACTGTACATGGAGGAGATGGAGGGGTATCGACACTGTACAGGGAGGGGATGGAGTGGTATCGACACTGTACAGGGAGGGGATGGAGGGGTATCGACACTGTACAGGGAGATGGAGGTGTATCAAAATGGTACAGGAGGGGATGGAGGGGTATCGACTGTACAGGGAGGGGATGGAGTGGTATCGACACTGTACTGGGAGGGTATGGAGGGGCATCGACACTGTACAGGGAGGAGATGGAGTGGTATCGACATTGTACAGGGAGGAGATGGAGTGGTATCGACTGTACAGGGAGGGGATGGAGGGGTATCGACTGTACAGGGAGGGGATGGAGGGGTATCGACTATATAGAGAGGGGATGGAGTGGTATCGACTGTACAGGGAGGGGATGGAGGGGTATCGACACTGTACAGGGAGGAGATGGAGTGGTATCGACACTGTACAGGGAGGGTACGGAGGGGTATCGACTGTACAGGGAGGGGATGGAGGGGTATCGACTGTACAGGGAGGGTACGGAGGGGTATCGACACTGTACAGGGAGGGAATGGAGTGGTATCGACACTGTACAGGGAGGAGATGGAGGGGTATCGACTGTACAGGGAGGAGATGGAGTGGTATCGACTGTACAGGGAGGGGATGGAGGGGTATCGACACTTTTCAGGGAGGGTACGGAGGGGTATCGACTGTACAGGGAGGGGATGGAGGGGTATCGACTGTACAGGGAGGAGATGGAATTGTATCGACTGTACAGGGAGGGGATGGAGGGGTATCGACTGTACAGGGAGTGGATGGAGTGTTATCGACTGTACAGGGAGGGGATGGAGCGGTATCGACACTGTACAGGGAGATGGAGGGGTATCGACTGTACAGGGAGGGGATGGAGTGGTATCGACTGTACAGGGAGTGGATGGAGTGTTATTGACTGTACAGGGAGGGGATGGAGGGGTATCGACACTGTACAGGGAGGGGATGGAGTGGTATCGACTGTACAGGGAGGGGATGGAGTGTTATCGACTGTACAGGGAGGGGATGGAGGGGTATCGACACTGTACAGGGAGCAGATGGAGTGGTATCGACACTGTACAGGGAGATGGAGTGGTATCGACTGTACAGGGAGGGGATGGAGTGGTATCGACTGTACAGGGAGTGGATGGAGTGTTATTGACTGTACAGGGAGGGGATGGAGTGTTATCGACTGTACAGGGAGGGGATGGAGGGGTATCGACATTGTACAGGGAGGGGATGGAGGGGTATCGACTGTACAGGGAGGGGATGGAGTGGTATCGACACTGTACAGGGAGGGGATGGAGGGGTATCGACACTGTACAGGGAGCAGATGGAGTGGTATCGACACTGTACAGGGAGATGGAGGGGTATCAATACTGTACAGGAGGGGATGGAGGGGTATCGACACTGTACAGCGAGGAGATGGATGTGTATAGAGACTGTACATGGAGGAGATGGAGGGGTATCGACACTGTACAGGGAGGGGTTGGAGGGGTATCGACACTGTACAGGGAGATGGAGGGGTATCAAAATGGTACAGGAGGGGATGGAGGGGTATCGACTGTACAGGGAGTGGATGGAGGGGTATCGACACTGTACATGGAGGAGATGGAGGGGTATCGACACTGTACAGGGAGGGGATGGAGTGGTATCGACACTGTACAGGGAGGGGATGGAGGGGTATCGACACTGTACAGGGAGATGGAGGGGTATCAAAATGGTACAGGAGGGGATGGAGGGGTATCGACTGTACAGGGAGGGGATGGAGTGGTATCGACACAGTACAGGGAGGGTATGGAGGGGCATCGACACTGTACAGGGAGGAGATGGAGGGGTATCGACACTGTACAGGGAGGAGATGGAGTGGTATCGACTGTACAGGGAGGGGATGGAGGGGTATCGACACAGTACAGGGAGGGTATGGAGGGGCATCGACACTGTACAGGGAGGAGATGGAGGGGTATCGACACTGTACAGGGAGGAGATGGAGGGGTATCGACTGTACAGGGAGGGGATGGAGGGGTATCGACACTTTTCAGGGAGGGTACGGAGGGGTATCGACACTGTACAGGGGGGGGATGGAGTGGTATCGCCACTGTACAGGGAGTGGATGGAGGGGTATCGACTGTACAGGGAGGGGATGGAGTGGTATCGACTGTACAGGGAGGGGATGGAGGGGTATCGACTGTACAGGGAGTGGATGGAGTGTTATCGACTGTACAGGGAGGGGATGGAGGGGTATCGACACTGTACAGGGAGGGGATGGAGGGGTATCGACTGTACAGGGAGGGGATGGAGGGGTATCGACACTGTACAGGGAGGGGATGGAGGGGTATCGACACTGTACAGGGAGTGGATGGAGGGGTATCGACTGTACAGGGAGTGGATGGAGTGTTATCGACTGTACAGGGAGGGGATGGAGGGGTATCGACACTGTACAGGGAGGGGATGGAGTGGTATCGACTGTACAGGGAGGGGATGGAGGGGTATCGACACTGTACAGGGAGTGGATGGAGTGTTATGGACTGTACAGGGAGGGGATGGAGGGGTATCGACACTGTACAGGGAGGGGATGGAGTGGTATCGACTGTACAGGGAGGGGATGGAGTGTTATCGACTGTACAGGGGGGGGATGGAGGGGTATCGACATTGTACAGGGAGGGGATGGAGGGATATCGACTGTACAGGGAGGGGATGGAGGGGTATCGACACTGTACAGGGAGCAGATGGAGTGGTATCGACTGTACAGGGAGGGGATGGAGGGGTATCGACACTGTACAGAGAGGGGATGGAGGGGTATCAATATTGTACAGGAGGGGATGGAGGGGTATCGACACTGTACAGGGAGTGGATGGAGTGGTATCGACTGTACAGGGAGTGGATGGAGTGTTATTGACTGTACAGGGAGGGGATGGAGGGGTATCGACACTGTACCGGGAGGGGATGGAGTGGTATCGACTGTACAGGGAGGGGATGGAGTGTTATCGACTGTACAGGGAGGGGATGGAGGGGTATCGACATTGTACAGGGAGGGGATGGAGGGGTATCGATACTGTACAGCGAGGAGATGGAGGTGTATAGAGAATGTACATGGAGGAGATGGAATGGTATCGACACTGTACAGGGAGATGGAGGGGTATCAAAATGGTACAGGAGTGGATGGAGGGGTATCGAGACTGTACAGGGAGGGGATGGAGGGGTATCGACACTGTACAGGGAGGGGACGGAGTGGTATCGACTGTACAGAGAGGGGACGGAGTGGTATCGACTGTACAGAGAGGGGATGGAGGGGTATCGACACTGTACAGGGAGGGGATGGAGGGGTATCGACTGTACAGGGAGGGGATGGAGTGTTATCGACTGTACAGGGAGGGGATGGAGGGGTATCGACACTGTACAGGGAGGGGATGGAGGGGTATCGACTGTACAGGGAGGGGATGGAGTGGTATCGACACTGTACATGGAGGGGATGGAGGGGTATCGACTGTACAGGGAGGGGATGGAGTGGTATCGACACTGTACAGGGAGGGGATGGAGGGGTATCGACACTGTACAGGGAGATGGAGGGGTATCAACATTGTACAGGAGGGGATGGAGGGGTATCGACACTGTACAGCGAGGAGATGGAGGTGTATAGAGACTGTACATGGAGGAGATGGAGGGGTATCGACACTGAACAGGGAGGGGATGGAATGGTATCGACACTGTACAGGGAGATGGAGGGGTATCAAAATGGTACAGGAGGGGATGGAGGGGTATCGACTGTACAGGGAGGGGATGGAGGGGTATCGACACTGTACAGGGAGGGGATGGAGGGGTATCAACTGTACAGGGAGGGGATGGAGGGGTATCGACTGTACAGGGAGGGGATGGAGGGGTATCGACACTGTACAGGGAGGAGATGGAGTGGTATCGACTGTACAGGGAGGGGATGGAGGGGTATCGACACTGTACAGGGAGGGGATGGAGGGGTATCAACACTGTACAGGGAGGAGTTGGAGGGGTATCGACACTGTACAGGGAGGGGATGGAGGGGTATCGACTGTACAGGTAGGGGATGGAGGGGTATCGACACTGTACAGGAGGAGATGGAGGGGTATCGACACTGTACAGGAGGAGATGGAGGGGTATCGACACTGTACAGGGAGGGGATGGAGTGGCATCGACACTGTACAGGGAGGGGATGGAGGGGTATCGACACTGTACAGGGAAGGGATGGAGTGGTATCGACACTGTACAGGGAGGGGATGGAGGGGTATCGACACTGTACAGGGAGATGGAGGGGTATCAACATTGTACAGGAGGGGATGGAGGGGTATCGACACTGTACAGCGAGGAGATGGAGGTGTATAGAGACTGTACATGGAGGAGATGGAGGGGTATCGACACTGTACAGGGAGGGGATGGAATGGTATCGACACTGTACAGGGAGATGGAGGGGTATCAAAATGGTACAGGAGTGGATGGAAGGGTATCGAGACTGTACAGGGAGGGGATGGAGGGGTATCGACACTGTACAGGGAGGGGACGGAGTGGTATCGACTGTACAGAGAGGGGATGGAGGGGTATCGACTGTACAGGGAGGGGATGGAGTGGTATCGACACTGTACAGGGAGGAGATGGAGTGGTATCGACTGTACAGGGAGGGGATGGAGGGGTATCGACACTGTACGGGGAGGGGATGGAGTGGTATCGACTGTACGGGGAGGGGACGGAGGGGTATCGACACTGTACGGGGAGGGGATGGAGGGGTATCGACTGTACAGGGAGGAGATGGAGGGGTATCGACACTGTACAGGGAGGGGACGGAGGAGTATCGACTGTACAGGGGGGGATGGAGTGGTATCGACACTGTACAGGCAGGGGATGGAGGGGTATCGACTGTACAGGGAGGAGATGGAGGGGTATCGACACTGTACAGGGAGGGGATGGAGGGGTATCGACTGTACAGGGGGGGATGGAGGGGTATCGACACTGTACAGAGAGGGGATGGAGTGGTATCGACAGTGTACAGGGAGATGGAGGGGTATCAAAATTGTACAGGAGGGGATGGAGTGGTATCAACTGTACAGGGAGGGGATGGAGGGGTATCGACTGTACAGGGAGGGGATGGAGGGGTATCGACACTTTTCTGGGAGGGTACGGAGGGGTATCGACACTGTACAGGGAGGGGATGGAGTGGTATCGCCACTGTACAGGGTGGGTACGGAGGGGTATCGACTGTACAGGGAGGGGATGGAGGGGTATCGACTGTACAGGGAGGAGATGGAGTGGTATCGACTGTACAGGGAGGGGATGGAGTGTTATCGACTGTACAGGGAGGGGATGGAGGGGTATCGACACTGTACAGGGAGTGGATGGAGGGGTATCGACTGTACAGCGAGGGGATGGAGGGGTATCGACTGTACAGGGAGTGGATGGAGTGTTATCGACTGTACAGGGAGGGGATGGAGGGGTATCGACACTGTACAGGGAGTGGATGGAGTGTTATTGACTGTACAGGGAGGGGATGGAGGGGTATCGACACTGTACAGGGAGGGGATGGAGTGGTATCGACTGTACAGCGAGGGGATGGAGTGTTATCGACTGTACAGGGAGGGGATGGAGGGGTATCGACATTGTACAGGGAGGGGATGGAGGGGTATCGACTGTACAGGGAGGGGATGGAGTGGTATCGACTGTACAGGGAGGGGATGGAGGGGTATCGACAGTGTACAGGGAGCAGATGGAGTGGTATCGACTGTACAGGGAGGGGATGGAGGGGTATCGACACTGTACAGAGAGGGGATGGAGGGGTATCAATATTGTACAGGAGGGGATGGAGGGGTATCGACACTGTACAGCGAGGAGATGGAGGTGTATAGAGACTGTACATGGAGGAGATGGAGGGGTATCGACACTGTACAGGGAGGGGTTGGAGGGGTATCGACACTGTACAGGGAGATGGAGGGGTATCAAAATGATACAGGAGGGGATGGAGGGGTATCGACTGTACAGGGAGGGGATGGAGGGGTATCGACACTGTACATGGAGGAGATGGAGGGGTATCGACACTGTACAGGGAGGGGATGGAGTGGTATCGACACTGTACAGGGAGGGGATGGAGGGGTATCGACACTGTACAGGGAGATGGAGGTGTATCAAAATGGTACAGGAGGGGATGGAGGGGTATCGACACTGTACAGGGAGGGGATGGAGTGGTATCGACACTGTACAGGGAGGGGATGGAGGGGTATCGACTGTACAGGGAGGGGATGGAGGGGTATCGACATTGTACAGGGAGGGGATGGAGGGGTATCGACTGTACAGGGAGGGGATGGAGTGGTATCGACACTGTACAGGGAGGGGATGGAGGGGTATCGACACTGTACAGGGAGCAGATGGAGTGGTATCGACACTGTACAGGGAGATGGAGGGGTATCAATACTGTACAGGAGGGGATGGAGGGGTATCGACACTGTACAGCGAGGAGATGGAGGTGTATAGAGACTGTACATGGAGGAGATGGAGGGGTATCGACACTGTACAGGGAGGGGTTGGAGGGGTATCGACACTGTACAGGGAGATGGAGGGGTATCAAAATGGTACAGGAGGGGATGGAGGGGTATCGACTGTACAGGGAGTGGATGGAGGGGTATCGACACTGTACATGGAGGAGATGGAGGGGTATCGACACTGTACAGGGAGGGGATGGAGTGGTATCGACACTGTACAGGGAGGGGATGGAGGGGTATCGACACTGTACAGGGAGATGGAGGGGTATCAAAATGGTACAGGAGGGGATGGAGGGGTATCGACTGTACAGGGAGGGGATGGAGTGGTATCGACACAGTACAGGGAGGGGATGGATTGGTATCGACTGTACAGGGAGGGGATGGAGTGGTATCGACACTGTACGGGGAGGGGATGGAGTGGTATCGACTGTACGGGGAGGGGATGGAGTGGTATCGACACGGTACAGGGAGGGGATGGAGTGTTATCGACTGTATAGGGAGGGGATGGAGGGGTATCGACACGGTACAGGGAGGGGATGGAGTGTTATCGACTGTACAGGGAGGGGATGGAGGGGTATCGACATTGTACAGGGAGGGGATGGAGGGGTATCGACTGTACAGGGAGGGGATGGAGTGGTATCGACACTGTACAGGGAGGGGATGGAGTGGTATCGACACTGTACAGGGAGGGGATGGAGGGGTATCGACACTGTACAGGGAGGGGATGGAGGGGTATCGACACTGTACAGGGAGATGGAGGGGTATCAATACTGTACAGGAGGGGATGGAGGGGTATCGACACTGTACAGCGAGGAGATGGAGGTGTATAGAGACTGTACATGGAGGAGATGGAGGGGTATCGACACTGTACAGGGAGGAGATGGAGTGGTATCGACTGTACAGGGAGGGGATGGAGGGGTATCGACACTGTACAGGGAGGGGATGGAGGGGTATCGACTATATAGAGGGGATGGAGTGGTATCGACTGTACAGGGAGGGGATGGAGTGGTATCGACACTGTACAGGGAGGAGATGGAGTGGTTTCGACTGTACAGGGAGGGGATGGAGTGGTATCGACACTGTACAGGGAGGAGATGGAGTGGTATCGACTGTACAGGGAGGGGATGGAGGGGTATCGACTGTACAGGGAGGGGATGGAGGGGTATCGACTGTACAGGGAGGGGATGGAGGGGTATCGACACTTTTCAGGGAGGGTACGGAGGGGTATCGACACTGTACAGGGAGGGGATGGAGTGGTATCGCCACTGTACAGGGAGTGGATGGAGGGGTATCGACTGTACAGGGAGGGGATGGAGTGGTATCGACTGTACAGGGAGGGGATGGAGGGGTATCGACTGTACAGGGAGTGGATGGTGTGTTATCGACTGTACAGGGAGTGGATGGAGTGTTATTGACTGTACAGGGAGGGGATGGAGGGGTATCGACACTGTACAGGGAGTGGATGGAGTGTTATTGACTGTACAGGGAGGAGATGGAGTGGTATCGACTGTACAGGGAGGGGATGGAGGGGTATCGACACTGTACAGGGAGTGGATGGAGTGGTATCGACTGTACAGGGAGTGGATGGAGTGTTATTGACTGTACAGGGAGGGGATGGAGGGGTATCGACACTGTACAGGGAGGGGATGGAGTGGTATCGACTGTACAGGTAGCGGATGGAGTGTTATCGACTGTACAGGGGGGGGATGGAGGGGTATCGACATTGTACAGGGAGGGGATGGAGGGATATCGACTGTACAGGGAGGGGATGGAGTGGTATCGACTGTACAGGGAGGGGATGGAGGGGTATCGACACTGTACAGCGAGGAGATGGAGGTGTATAGAGACTGTACATGGAGGAGATGGAGGGGTATCGACACTGTACAGGGAGTGGATGGAGTGGTATCGACTGTACAGGGAGTGGATGGAGTGTTATTGACTGTACAGGGAGGGGATGGAGTGGTATCGACACAGTACAGGGAGGGTATGGAGGGGCATCGACACTGTACAGGGAGGAGATGGCGGGGTATCGACACTGTACAGGGAGGAGATGGAGTGGTATCGACTGTACAGGGAGGGGATGGAGGGGTATCGACACTGTACAGGGAGGGGATGGAGGGGTATCGACTATATAGAGGGGATGGAGTGGTATCGAATGTACAGGGAGTGGATGGAGTGGTATCGACTGTACAGGGAGTGGATGGAGTGTTATTGACTGTACAGGGAGGGGATGGAGGGGTATCGACACTGTACAGGGAGGGGATGGAGTGGTACCGACTGTACAGGGAGGGGATGGAGTGTTATCGACTGTACAGGGGGGGGATGGAGTGGTATCGACTGTACAGGGAGGGGATGGAGGGGTATCGACACTGTACAGGGAGGGGATGGAGGGGTATCGACTGTACAGGGAGGGGATGGAGGGGTATCGACTGTACAGAGAGGGGACGGAGTGGTATCGACTGTACAGGGAGGGGATGGAGGGGTATCGACTGTACAGGGAGGGGATGGAGTGGTATCGACTGTACAGGGAGGGGATGGAGGGGTATCGACACTGTACAGCGAGGAGATGGAGGGGTATCGACTGTACAGGGAGGGGATGGAGGGATATCGACTGTACAGGGAGGGGATGGAGTGGTATCGACTGTACATGGAGGAGATGGAGGGGTATCGACACTGTACAGGGAGTGGATGGAGTGGTATCGACTGTACAGGGAGTGGATGGAGTGTTATTGACTGTACAGGGAGGGGATGGAGGGGTATCGACACTGTACAGGGAGGGGATGGAGTGGTATCGACTGTACAGGGAGGGGATGGAGGGGTATCGACACTGTACAGGGAGGGGATGGAGTGGTATCGACTGTACAGGGAGGGGATGGAGTGTTATCGACTGTACAGGGAGGGGATGGAGGGGTATCGACATTGTACAGGGAGGGGATGGAGGGGTATCGACTGTACAGGGAGGGGATGGAGTGGTATCGACACTGTACAGGGAGCAGATGGAGTGGTATCGACACTGTACAGGGAGATGGAGGGGTATCAATACTGTACAGGAGGGGATGGAGGGGTATCGATACTGTACAGCGAGGAGATGGAGGTGTATAGAGACTGTACATGGAGGAGATGGAGGGGTATCGACACTGTACAGGGAGGGGTTGGAGGGGTATCGACACTGTACAGGGAGATGGAGGGGTATCAAAATGGTACAGGAGGGGATGGAGGGGTATCGACTGTACAGGGAGGGGATGGAGGGGTATCGACACTGTACATGGAGGAGATGGAGGGGTATCGACACTGTACAGGGAGGGGATGGAGTGGTATCGACACTGTACAGGTAGGGGATGGAGGGGTATCGACACTGTACAGGGAGATGGAGGGGTATCAAAATGGTACAGGAGGGGATGGAGGGGTATCGACTGTACAGGGAGGGGATGGAGTGGTATCGACACAGTACAGGGAGGGTATGGAGGGGCATCGACACTGTACATGGAGGAGATGGAGGGGTATCGACACTGTACAGGGAGGGGATGGAGTGGTATCGACACTGTACAGGTAGGGGATGGAGGGGTATCGACACTGTACAGGGAGATGGAGGGGTATCAAAATGGTACAGGAGGGGATGGAGGGGTATCGACTGTACAGGGAGGGGATGGAGTGTTATCGACTGTACAGGGGGGGGATGGAGGGGTATCGACTGTACAGGGAGTGGATGGAGTGTTATCGACTGTACAGGGAGGGGATGGAGGGGTATCGACACTGTACAGGGAGTGGATGGAGTGGTATCGACTGTACAGGGAGTGTATGGAGTGTTATTGACTGTACAGGGAGGGGATGGAGTGGTATCGACTGTACAGGGAGGGGATGGAGTGTTATCGACTGTACAGGGGGGGATGGAGGGGTATCGACATTGTACAGGGAGGGGATGGAGGGGTATCGACTGTACAGGGAGGGGATGGAGTGGTATCGACACTGTACAGGGAGGGGATGGAGGGGTATCGACACTGTACAGGGAGCAGATGGAGTGGTATCGACTGTACAGGGAGGGGATGGAGGGGTATCGACACTGTACAGAGAGGGGATGGAGGGGTATCAATATTGTACAGGAGGGGATGGAGGGGTATCGACACTGTACAGCGAGGAGATGGAGGTGTATAGAGACTGTACATGGAGGAGATGGAGGGGTATCGACACTGTACAGGGAGTGGATGGAGTGTTATTGACTGTACAGTGAGGGGATGGAGGGGTATCGACACTGTACAGGGAGGGGATGGAGGGGTATCGACTGTACAGGGAGTGGATGGAGTGTTATTGACTGTACAGTGAGGGGATGGAGGGGTATCGACACTGTACCGGGAGGGGATGGAGTGGTATCGACTGTACAGGGAGGGGATGGAGTGTTATCGACTGTACAGGGAGGGGATGGAGGGGTATCGACATTGTACAGGGAGGGGATGGAGGGGTATCGACTGTACAGGGAGGGGATGGAGTGGTATCGACACTGTACAGGGAGGGGATGGAGGGGTATCGACACTGTACAGGGAGGGGATGGAGGGGTATCGACACTGTACAGGGAGGGGATGGAGGGGTATCGACACTCTACAGGGAGGGGATGGAGTGTTATCGACTGTACAGGGAGCAGATGGAGTGGTATCGACACTGTACAGGGAGATGGAGGGGTATCAATACTGTACAGGAGGGGATGGAGGGGTATCGACACTGTACAGGGAGGGGATGGAGGGGTATCGACACTGTACAGGGAGGGGATGGAGTGGTACCGACTGTACAGGGAGGGGATGGAGTGTTATCGACTGTACAGGGGGGGGATGGAGTGGTATCGACTGTACAGGGAGGGGATGGAGGGGTATCGACACTGTACAGGGAGGGGATGGAGGGGTATCGACTGTACAGGGAGGGGATGGAGGGGTATCGACTGTACAGAGAGGGGACGGAGTGGTATCGACTGTACAGGGAGGGGATGGAGGGGTATCGACTGTACAGGGAGGGGATGGAGTGGTATCGACTGTACAGGGAGGGGATGGAGGGGTATCGACACTGTACCGGGAGGGGATGGAGTGGTATCGACTGTACAGGGAGGGGATGGAGTGTTATCGACTGTACAGGGAGGGGATGGAGGGGTATCGACATTGTACAGGGAGGGGATGGAGGGGTATCGACTGTACAGGGAGGGGATGGAGTGGTATCGACTGTACAGGGAGGGGATGGAGGGGTATCGACAGTGTACAGGGAGCAGATGGAGTGGTATCGACTGTACAGGGAGGGGATGGAGGGGTATCGACACTGTACAGAGAGGGGATGGAGGGGTATCAATATTGTACAGGAGGGGATGGAGGGGTATCGACACTGTACAGCGAGGAGATGGAGGTGTATAGAGACTGTACATGGAGGAGATGGAGGGGTATCGACACTGTACAGGGAGGGGTTGGAGGGGTATCGACACTGTACAGGGAGATGGAGGGGTATCAAAATGATACAGGAGGGGATGGAGGGGTATCGACTGTACAGGGAGGGGATGGAGGGGTATCGACACTGTACATGGAGGAGATGGAGGGGTATCGACACTGTACAGGGAGGGGATGGAGTGGTATCGACACTGTACAGGGAGGGGATGGAGGGGTATCGACACTGTACAGGGAGATGGAGGTGTATCAAAATGGTACAGGAGGGGATGGAGGGGTATCGACACTGTACAGGGAGGGGATGGAGTGGTATCGACACTGTACAGGGAGGGGATGGAGGGGTATCGACTGTACAGGGAGGGGATGGAGGGGTATCGACATTGTACAGGGAGGGGATGGAGGGGTATCGACTGTACAGGGAGGGGATGGAGTGGTATCGACACTGTACAGGGAGGGGATGGAGGGGTATCGACACTGTACAGGGAGCAGATGGAGTGGTATCGACACTGTACAGGGAGATGGAGGGGTATCAATACTGTACAGGAGGGGATGGAGGGGTATCGACACTGTACAGCGAGGAGATGGAGGTGTATAGAGACTGTACATGGAGGAGATGGAGGGGTATCGACACTGTACAGGGAGGGGTTGGAGGGGTATCGACACTGTACAGGGAGATGGAGGGGTATCAAAATGGTACAGGAGGGGATGGAGGGGTATCGACTGTACAGGGAGTGGATGGAGGGGTATCGACACTGTACATGGAGGAGATGGAGGGGTATCGACACTGTACAGGGAGGGGATGGAGTGGTATCGACACTGTACAGGGAGGGGATGGAGGGGTATCGACACTGTACAGGGAGATGGAGGGGTATCAAAATGGTACAGGAGGGGATGGAGGGGTATCGACTGTACAGGGAGGGGATGGAGTGGTATCGACACAGTACAGGGAGGGGATGGATTGGTATCGACTGTACAGGGAGGGGATGGAGTGGTATCGACACTGTACGGGGAGGGGATGGAGTGGTATCGACTGTACGGGGAGGGGATGGAGTGGTATCGACACGGTACAGGGAGGGGATGGAGTGTTATCGACTGTATAGGGAGGGGATGGAGGGGTATCGACACGGTACAGGGAGGGGATGGAGTGTTATCGACTGTACAGGGAGGGGATGGAGGGGTATCGACATTGTACAGGGAGGGGATGGAGGGGTATCGACTGTACAGGGAGGGGATGGAGTGGTATCGACACTGTACAGGGAGGGGATGGAGTGGTATCGACACTGTACAGGGAGGGGATGGAGGGGTATCGACACTGTACAGGGAGGGGATGGAGGGGTATCGACACTGTACAGGGAGATGGAGGGGTATCAATACTGTACAGGAGGGGATGGAGGGGTATCGACACTGTACAGCGAGGAGATGGAGGTGTATAGAGACTGTACATGGAGGAGATGGAGGGGTATCGACACTGTACAGGGAGGAGATGGAGTGGTATCGACTGTACAGGGAGGGGATGGAGGGGTATCGACACTGTACAGGGAGGGGATGGAGGGGTATCGACTATATAGAGGGGATGGAGTGGTATCGACTGTACAGGGAGGGGATGGAGTGGTATCGACACTGTACAGGGAGGAGATGGAGTGGTTTCGACTGTACAGGGAGGGGATGGAGTGGTATCGACACTGTACAGGGAGGAGATGGAGTGGTATCGACTGTACAGGGAGGGGATGGAGGGGTATCGACTGTACAGGGAGGGGATGGAGGGGTATCGACTGTACAGGGAGGGGATGGAGGGGTATCGACACTTTTCAGGGAGGGTACGGAGGGGTATCGACACTGTACAGGGAGGGGATGGAGTGGTATCGCCACTGTACAGGGAGTGGATGGAGGGGTATCGACTGTACAGGGAGGGGATGGAGTGGTATCGACTGTACAGGGAGGGGATGGAGGGGTATCGACTGTACAGGGAGTGGATGGTGTGTTATCGACTGTACAGGGAGTGGATGGAGTGTTATTGACTGTACAGGGAGGGGATGGAGGGGTATCGACACTGTACAGGGAGTGGATGGAGTGTTATTGACTGTACAGGGAGGAGATGGAGTGGTATCGACTGTACAGGGAGGGGATGGAGGGGTATCGACACTGTACAGGGAGTGGATGGAGTGGTATCGACTGTACAGGGAGTGGATGGAGTGTTATTGACTGTACAGGGAGGGGATGGAGGGGTATCGACACTGTACAGGGAGGGGATGGAGTGGTATCGACTGTACAGGTAGCGGATGGAGTGTTATCGACTGTACAGGGGGGGGATGGAGGGGTATCGACATTGTACAGGGAGGGGATGGAGGGATATCGACTGTACAGGGAGGGGATGGAGTGGTATCGACTGTACAGGGAGGGGATGGAGGGGTATCGACACTGTACAGCGAGGAGATGGAGGTGTATAGAGACTGTACATGGAGGAGATGGAGGGGTATCGACACTGTACAGGGAGTGGATGGAGTGGTATCGACTGTACAGGGAGTGGATGGAGTGTTATTGACTGTACAGGGAGGGGATGGAGTGGTATCGACACAGTACAGGGAGGGTATGGAGGGGCATCGACACTGTACAGGGAGGAGATGGCGGGGTATCGACACTGTACAGGGAGGAGATGGAGTGGTATCGACTGTACAGGGAGGGGATGGAGGGGTATCGACACTGTACAGGGAGGGGATGGAGGGGTATCGACTATATAGAGGGGATGGAGTGGTATCGAATGTACAGGGAGTGGATGGAGTGGTATCGACTGTACAGGGAGTGGATGGAGTGTTATTGACTGTACAGGGAGGGGATGGAGGGGTATCGACACTGTACAGGGAGGGGATGGAGTGGTACCGACTGTACAGGGAGGGGATGGAGTGTTATCGACTGTACAGGGGGGGGATGGAGTGGTATCGACTGTACAGGGAGGGGATGGAGGGGTATCGACACTGTACAGGGAGGGGATGGAGGGGTATCGACTGTACAGGGAGGGGATGGAGGGGTATCGACTGTACAGAGAGGGGACGGAGTGGTATCGACTGTACAGGGAGGGGATGGAGGGGTATCGACTGTACAGGGAGGGGATGGAGTGGTATCGACTGTACAGGGAGGGGATGGAGGGGTATCGACACTGTACAGCGAGGAGATGGAGGGGTATCGACTGTACAGGGAGGGGATGGAGGGATATCGACTGTACAGGGAGGGGATGGAGTGGTATCGACTGTACATGGAGGAGATGGAGGGGTATCGACACTGTACAGGGAGTGGATGGAGTGGTATCGACTGTACAGGGAGTGGATGGAGTGTTATTGACTGTACAGGGAGGGGATGGAGGGGTATCGACACTGTACAGGGAGGGGATGGAGTGGTATCGACTGTACAGGGAGGGGATGGAGGGGTATCGACACTGTACAGGGAGGGGATGGAGTGGTATCGACTGTACAGGGAGGGGATGGAGTGTTATCGACTGTACAGGGAGGGGATGGAGGGGTATCGACATTGTACAGGGAGGGGATGGAGGGGTATCGACTGTACAGGGAGGGGATGGAGTGGTATCGACACTGTACAGGGAGCAGATGGAGTGGTATCGACACTGTACAGGGAGATGGAGGGGTATCAATACTGTACAGGAGGGGATGGAGGGGTATCGATACTGTACAGCGAGGAGATGGAGGTGTATAGAGACTGTACATGGAGGAGATGGAGGGGTATCGACACTGTACAGGGAGGGGTTGGAGGGGTATCGACACTGTACAGGGAGATGGAGGGGTATCAAAATGGTACAGGAGGGGATGGAGGGGTATCGACTGTACAGGGAGGGGATGGAGGGGTATCGACACTGTACATGGAGGAGATGGAGGGGTATCGACACTGTACAGGGAGGGGATGGAGTGGTATCGACACTGTACAGGTAGGGGATGGAGGGGTATCGACACTGTACAGGGAGATGGAGGGGTATCAAAATGGTACAGGAGGGGATGGAGGGGTATCGACTGTACAGGGAGGGGATGGAGTGGTATCGACACAGTACAGGGAGGGTATGGAGGGGCATCGACACTGTACATGGAGGAGATGGAGGGGTATCGACACTGTACAGGGAGGGGATGGAGTGGTATCGACACTGTACAGGTAGGGGATGGAGGGGTATCGACACTGTACAGGGAGATGGAGGGGTATCAAAATGGTACAGGAGGGGATGGAGGGGTATCGACTGTACAGGGAGGGGATGGAGTGTTATCGACTGTACAGGGGGGGGATGGAGGGGTATCGACTGTACAGGGAGTGGATGGAGTGTTATCGACTGTACAGGGAGGGGATGGAGGGGTATCGACACTGTACAGGGAGTGGATGGAGTGGTATCGACTGTACAGGGAGTGTATGGAGTGTTATTGACTGTACAGGGAGGGGATGGAGTGGTATCGACTGTACAGGGAGGGGATGGAGTGTTATCGACTGTACAGGGGGGGATGGAGGGGTATCGACATTGTACAGGGAGGGGATGGAGGGGTATCGACTGTACAGGGAGGGGATGGAGTGGTATCGACACTGTACAGGGAGGGGATGGAGGGGTATCGACACTGTACAGGGAGCAGATGGAGTGGTATCGACTGTACAGGGAGGGGATGGAGGGGTATCGACACTGTACAGAGAGGGGATGGAGGGGTATCAATATTGTACAGGAGGGGATGGAGGGGTATCGACACTGTACAGCGAGGAGATGGAGGTGTATAGAGACTGTACATGGAGGAGATGGAGGGGTATCGACACTGTACAGGGAGTGGATGGAGTGTTATTGACTGTACAGTGAGGGGATGGAGGGGTATCGACACTGTACAGGGAGGGGATGGAGGGGTATCGACTGTACAGGGAGTGGATGGAGTGTTATTGACTGTACAGTGAGGGGATGGAGGGGTATCGACACTGTACCGGGAGGGGATGGAGTGGTATCGACTGTACAGGGAGGGGATGGAGTGTTATCGACTGTACAGGGAGGGGATGGAGGGGTATCGACATTGTACAGGGAGGGGATGGAGGGGTATCGACTGTACAGGGAGGGGATGGAGTGGTATCGACACTGTACAGGGAGGGGATGGAGGGGTATCGACACTGTACAGGGAGGGGATGGAGGGGTATCGACACTGTACAGGGAGGGGATGGAGGGGTATCGACACTCTACAGGGAGGGGATGGAGTGTTATCGACTGTACAGGGAGCAGATGGAGTGGTATCGACACTGTACAGGGAGATGGAGGGGTATCAATACTGTACAGGAGGGGATGGAGGGGTATCGACACTGTACAGGGAGGGGATGGAGGGGTATCGACACTGTACAGGGAGGGGATGGAGTGGTACCGACTGTACAGGGAGGGGATGGAGTGTTATCGACTGTACAGGGGGGGGATGGAGTGGTATCGACTGTACAGGGAGGGGATGGAGGGGTATCGACACTGTACAGGGAGGGGATGGAGGGGTATCGACTGTACAGGGAGGGGATGGAGGGGTATCGACTGTACAGAGAGGGGACGGAGTGGTATCGACTGTACAGGGAGGGGATGGAGGGGTATCGACTGTACAGGGAGGGGATGGAGTGGTATCGACTGTACAGGGAGGGGATGGAGGGGTATCGACACTGTACAGCGAGGAGATGGAGGGGTATCGACTGTACAGGGAGGGGATGGAGGGATATCGACTGTACAGGGAGGGGATGGAGTGGTATCGACTGTACATGGAGGAGATGGAGGGGTATCGACACTGTACAGGGAGTGGATGGAGTGGTATCGACTGTACAGGGAGTGGATGGAGTGTTATTGACTGTACAGGGAGGGGATGGAGGGGTATCGACACTGTACAGGGAGGGGATGGAGTGGTATCGACTGTACAGGGAGGGGATGGAGGGGTATCGACACTGTACAGGGAGGGGATGGAGTGGTATCGACTGTACAGGGAGGGGATGGAGTGTTATCGACTGTACAGGGAGGGGATGGAGGGGTATCGACATTGTACAGGGAGGGGATGGAGGGGTATCGACATTGTACAGGGAGGGGATGGAGGGGTATCGACTGTACAGGGAGGGGATGGAGTGGTATCGACACTGTACAGGGAGCAGATGGAGTGGTATCGACACTGTACAGGGAGATGGAGGGGTATCAATACTGTACAGGAGGGGATGGAGGGGTATCGATACTGTACAGCGAGGAGATGGAGGTGTATAGAGACTGTACATGGAGGAGATGGAGGGGTATCGACACTGTACAGGGAGGGGTTGGAGGGGTATCGACACTGTACAGGGAGATGGAGGGGTATCAAAATGGTACAGGAGGGGATGGAGGGGTATCGACTGTACAGGGAGGGGATGGAGGGGTATCGACACTGTACATGGAGGAGATGGAGGGGTATCGACACTGTACAGGGAGGGGATGGAGTGGTATCGACACTGTACAGGTAGGGGATGGAGGGGTATCGACACTGTACAGGGAGATGGAGGGGTATCAAAATGGTACAGGAGGGGATGGAGGGGTATCGACTGTACAGGGAGGGGATGGAGTGGTATCGACACAGTACAGGGAGGGTATGGAGGGGCATCGACACTGTACATGGAGGAGATGGAGGGGTATCGACACTGTACAGGGAGGGGATGGAGTGGTATCGACACTGTACAGGTAGGGGATGGAGGGGTATCGACACTGTACAGGGAGATGGAGGGGTATCAAAATGGTACAGGAGGGGATGGAGGGGTATCGACTGTACAGGGAGGGGATGGAGTGTTATCGACTGTACGGGGGGGGGATGGAGGGGTATCGACTGTACAGGGAGTGGATGGAGTGTTATCGACTGTACAGGGAGGGGATGGAGGGGTATCGACACTGTACAGGGAGTGGATGGAGTGGTATCGACTGTACAGGGAGTGTATGGAGTGTTATTGACTGTACAGGGAGGGGATGGAGTGGTATCGACTGTACAGGGAGGGGATGGAGTGTTATCGACTGTACAGGGGGGGATGGAGGGGTATCGACATTGTACAGGGAGGGGATGGAGGGGTATCGACTGTACAGGGAGGGGATGGAGTGGTATCGACACTGTACAGGGAGGGGATGGAGGGGTATCGACACTGTACAGGGAGCAGATGGAGTGGTATCGACTGTACAGGGAGGGGATGGAGGGGTATCGACACTGTACAGAGAGGGGATGGAGGGGTATCAATATTGTACAGGAGGGGATGGAGGGGTATCGACACTGTACAGCGAGGAGATGGAGGTGTATAGAGACTGTACATGGAGGAGATGGAGGGGTATCGACACTGTACAGGGAGTGGATGGAGTGGTATCGACTGTACAGGGAGTGGATGGAGTGTTATTGACTGTACAGTGAGGGGATGGAGGGGTATCGACACTGTACCGGGAGGGGATGGAGTGGTATCGACTGTACAGGGAGGGGATGGAGTGTTATCGACTGTACAGGGAGGGGATGGAGGGGTATCGACATTGTACAGGGAGGGGATGGAGGGGTATCGACTGTACAGGGAGGGGATGGAGTGGT
Source organism: Hypanus sabinus (assembly GCF_030144855.1). Lineage (NCBI taxonomy): Eukaryota > Metazoa > Chordata > Chondrichthyes > Myliobatiformes > Dasyatidae > Hypanus > Hypanus sabinus. Next base: position 154,685,318 of record NC_082715.1, on the reverse strand, counting down.
ATCGACACTGTACAGGGAGGGGATGGAGGGGTATCGACACTGTACAGGGAGATGGAGGGGTATCAAAATGGTACAGGAGGGGATGGAGGGGTATCGACTGTACAGGGAGGGGATGGAGTGTTATCGACTGTACAGGGGGGGGATGGAGGGGTATCGACTGTACAGGGAGTGGATGGAGTGTTATCGACTGTACAGGGAGGGGATGGAGGGGTATCGACACTGTACAGGGAGTGGATGGAGTGGTATCGACTGTACAGGGAGTGTATGGAGTGTTATTGACTGTACAGGGAGGGGATGGAGTGGTATCGACTGTACAGGGAGGGGATGGAGTGTTATCGACTGTACAGGGGGGGATGGAGGGGTATCGACATTGTACAGGGAGGGGATGGAGGGGTATCGACTGTACAGGGAGGGGATGGAGTGGTATCGACACTGTACAGGGAGGGGATGGAGGGGTATCGACACTGTACAGGGAGCAGATGGAGTGGTATCGACTGTACAGGGAGGGGATGGAGGGGTATCGACACTGTACAGAGAGGGGATGGAGGGGTATCAATATTGTACAGGAGGGGATGGAGGGGTATCGACACTGTACAGCGAGGAGATGGAGGTGTATAGAGACTGTACATGGAGGAGATGGAGGGGTATCGACACTGTACAGGGAGTGGATGGAGTGTTATTGACTGTACAGTGAGGGGATGGAGGGGTATCGACACTGTACAGGGAGGGGATGGAGGGGTATCGACTGTACAGGGAGTGGATGGAGTGTTATTGACTGTACAGTGAGGGGATGGAGGGGTATCGACACTGTACCGGGAGGGGATGGAGTGGTATCGACTGTACAGGGAGGGGATGGAGTGTTATCGACTGTACAGGGAGGGGATGGAGGGGTATCGACATTGTACAGGGAGGGGATGGAGGGGTATCGACTGTACAGGGAGGGGATGGAGTGGTATCGACACTGTACAGGGAGGGGATGGAGGGGTATCGACACTGTACAGGGAGGGGATGGAGGGGTATCGACACTGTACAGGGAGGGGATGGAGGGGTATCGACACTCTACAGGGAGGGGATGGAGTGTTATCGACTGTACAGGGAGCAGATGGAGTGGTATCGACACTGTACAGGGAGATGGAGGGGTATCAATACTGTACAGGAGGGGATGGAGGGGTATCGACACTGTACAGGGAGGGGATGGAGGGGTATCGACACTGTACAGGGAGGGGATGGAGTGGTACCGACTGTACAGGGAGGGGATGGAGTGTTATCGACTGTACAGGGGGGGGATGGAGTGGTATCGACTGTACAGGGAGGGGATGGAGGGGTATCGACACTGTACAGGGAGGGGATGGAGGGGTATCGACTGTACAGGGAGGGGATGGAGGGGTATCGACTGTACAGAGAGGGGACGGAGTGGTATCGACTGTACAGGGAGGGGATGGAGGGGTATCGACTGTACAGGGAGGGGATGGAGTGGTATCGACTGTACAGGGAGGGGATGGAGGGGTATCGACACTGTACAGCGAGGAGATGGAGGGGTATCGACTGTACAGGGAGGGGATGGAGGGATATCGACTGTACAGGGAGGGGATGGAGTGGTATCGACTGTACATGGAGGAGATGGAGGGGTATCGACACTGTACAGGGAGTGGATGGAGTGGTATCGACTGTACAGGGAGTGGATGGAGTGTTATTGACTGTACAGGGAGGGGATGGAGGGGTATCGACACTGTACAGGGAGGGGATGGAGTGGTATCGACTGTACAGGGAGGGGATGGAGGGGTATCGACACTGTACAGGGAGGGGATGGAGTGGTATCGACTGTACAGGGAGGGGATGGAGTGTTATCGACTGTACAGGGAGGGGATGGAGGGGTATCGACATTGTACAGGGAGGGGATGGAGGGGTATCGACATTGTACAGGGAGGGGATGGAGGGGTATCGACTGTACAGGGAGGGGATGGAGTGGTATCGACACTGTACAGGGAGCAGATGGAGTGGTATCGACACTGTACAGGGAGATGGAGGGGTATCAATACTGTACAGGAGGGGATGGAGGGGTATCGATACTGTACAGCGAGGAGATGGAGGTGTATAGAGACTGTACATGGAGGAGATGGAGGGGTATCGACACTGTACAGGGAGGGGTTGGAGGGGTATCGACACTGTACAGGGAGATGGAGGGGTATCAAAATGGTACAGGAGGGGATGGAGGGGTATCGACTGTACAGGGAGGGGATGGAGGGGTATCGACACTGTACATGGAGGAGATGGAGGGGTATCGACACTGTACAGGGAGGGGATGGAGTGGTATCGACACTGTACAGGTAGGGGATGGAGGGGTATCGACACTGTACAGGGAGATGGAGGGGTATCAAAATGGTACAGGAGGGGATGGAGGGGTATCGACTGTACAGGGAGGGGATGGAGTGGTATCGACACAGTACAGGGAGGGTATGGAGGGGCATCGACACTGTACATGGAGGAGATGGAGGGGTATCGACACTGTACAGGGAGGGGATGGAGTGGTATCGACACTGTACAGGTAGGGGATGGAGGGGTATCGACACTGTACAGGGAGATGGAGGGGTATCAAAATGGTACAGGAGGGGATGGAGGGGTATCGACTGTACAGGGAGGGGATGGAGTGTTATCGACTGTACAGGGGGGGGATGGAGGGGTATCGACTGTACAGGGAGTGGATGGAGTGTTATCGACTGTACAGGGAGGGGATGGAGGGGTATCGACACTGTACAGGGAGTGGATGGAGTGGTATCGACTGTACAGGGAGTGTATGGAGTGTTATTGACTGTACAGGGAGGGGATGGAGTGGTATCGACTGTACAGGGAGGGGATGGAGTGTTATCGACTGTACAGGGGGGGATGGAGGGGTATCGACATTGTACAGGGAGGGGATGGAGGGGTATCGACTGTACAGGGAGGGGATGGAGTGGTATCTACACTGTACAGGGAGGGGATGGAGGGGTATCGACACTGTACAGGGAGCAGATGGAGTGGTATCGACTGTACAGGGAGGGGATGGAGGGGTATCGACACTGTACAGAGAGGGGATGGAGGGGTATCAATATTGTACAGGAGGGGATGGAGGGGTATCGACACTGTACAGCGAGGAGATGGAGGTGTATAGAGACTGTACATGGAGGAGATGGAGGGGTATCGACACTGTACAGGGAGTGGATGGAGTGGTATCGACTGTACAGGGAGTGGATGGAGTGTTATTGACTGTACAGTGAGGGGATGGAGGGGTATCGACACTGTACCGGGAGGGGATGGAGTGGTATCGACTGTACAGGGAGGGGATGGAGTGTTATCGACTGTACAGGGAGGGGATGGAGGGGTATCGACATTGTACAGGGAGGGGATGGAGGGGTATCGACTGTACAGGGAGGGGATGGAGTGGTATCGACACTGTACAGGGAGGGGATGGAGGGGTATCGACACTGTACAGGGAGCAGATGGAGTGGTATCGACACTGTACAGGGAGATGGAGGGGTATCAATACTGTACAGGAGGGGATGGAGGGGTATCGACACTGTACAGCGAGGAGATGGAGGTGTATAGAGACTGTACATGGAGGAGATGGAGGGGTATCGACACTGTACAGGGAGGGGATGGAGGGGTATTGACTGTACAGGGAGGGGATGGAGAGGTATCGACTGTACAGGGAGGGGATGGAGGGGTATCGACTGTACAGGGAGTGGATGGTGTGTTATCGACTGTACAGGGAGGGGATGGAGGGGTATCGACACTGTACAGGGAGTGGATGGAGTGGTATCGACTGTACAGGGAGTGGATGGAGTGTTATTGACTGTACAGGGAGGGGATGGAGGGGTATCGACACTGTACAGGGAGGGGATGGAGTGGTATCGACTGTACAGGGAGGGGATGGAGTGTTATCGACTGTACAGGGGGGGGATGGAGGGGTATCGACATTGTACAGGGAGGGGATGGAGGGGTATCGACTGTACAGGGAGGGGATGGAGTGGTATCGACTGTACAGGGAGGGGATGGAGGGGTATCGACACTGTACAGCGAGGAGATGGAGGTGTATAGAGACTGTACATCGAGGAGATGGAGGGGTATCGACACTGTACAGGGAGTGGATGGAGTGGTATCGACTGCACAGGGAGTGGATGGAGTGTTATTGACTGTACAGGGAGGGGATGGAGGGGTATCGACACTGTACAGGGAGGGGATGGAGTGGTATCGACTGTACAGGGAGGGGATGGAGGGGTATCGACACTGTACAGGGAGGGGATGGAGTGGTATCGACTGTACAGGGAGGGGATGGAGGGGTATCGACATTGTACAGGGAGGGGATGGAGGGGTATCGACTGTACAGGGAGGGGATGGAGTGGTATCGACACTGTACAGGGAGGGGATGGAGGGGTATCGACACTGTACAGGGAGCAGATGGAGTGGTATCGACACTGTACAGGGAGATGGAGGGGTATCAATACTGTACAGGAGGGGATGGAGGGGTATCGATACTGTACAGCGAGGAGATGGAGGTGTATAGAGACTGTACATGGAGGAGATGGAGGGGTATCGACACTGTACAGGGAGGGGTTGGAGGGGTATCGACACTGTACAGGGAGATGGAGGGGTATCAAAATGGTACAGGAGGGGATGGAGGGGTATCGACTGTACAGGGAGGGGATGGAGGGGTATCGACACTGTACATGGAGGAGATGGAGGGGTATCGACACTGTACAGGGAGGGGATGGAGTGGTATCGACACTGTACAGGTAGGGGATGGAGGGGTATCGACACTGTACAGGGAGATGGAGGGGTATCAAAATGGTACAGGAGGGGATGGAGGGGTATCGACTGTACAGGGAGGGGATGGAGTGGTATCGACACAGTACAGGGAGGGTATGGAGGGGCATCGACACTGTACATGGAGGAGATGGAGGGGTATCGACACTGTACAGGGAGGGGATGGAGTGGTATCGACACTGTACAGGTAGGGGATGGAGGGGTATCGACACTGTACAGGGAGATGGAGGGGTATCAAAATGGTACAGGAGGGGATGGAGGGGTATCGACTGTACAGGGAGGGGATGGAGTGTTATCGACTGTACAGGGGGGGGATGGAGGGGTATCGACTGTACAGGGAGTGGATGGAGTGTTATCGACTGTACAGGGAGGGGATGGAGGGGTATCGACACTGTACAGGGAGTGGATGGAGTGGTATCGACTGTACAGGGAGTGGATGGAGTGTTATTGACTGTACAGGGAGGGGATGGAGGGGTATCGACACTGTACAGGGAGGGGATGGAGTGGTATCGACTGTACAGGGAGGGGATGGAGTGTTATCGACTGTACAGGGGGGGATGGAGGGGTATCGACATTGTACAGGGAGGGGATGGAGGGGTATCGACTGTACAGGGAGGGGATGGAGTGGTATCGACACTGTACAGGGAGGGGATGGAGGGGTATCGACACTGTACAGGGAGCAGATGGAGTGGTATCGACTGTACAGGGAGGGGATGGAGGGGTATCGACACTGTACAGAGAGGGGATGGAGGGGTATCAATATTGTACAGGAGGGGATGGAGGGGTATCGACACTGTACAGCGAGGAGATGGAGGTGTATAGAGACTGTACATGGAGGAGATGGAGGGGTATCGACACTGTACAGGGAGTGGATGGAGTGGTATCGACTGTACAGGGAGTGGATGGAGTGTTATTGACTGTACAGGGAGGGGATGGAGGGGTATCGACACTGTACAGGGAGTGGATGGAGGGGTATCGATACTGTACAGGGAGGGGATGGAGGGGTATCGACACTGTACCGGGAGGGGATGGAGTGGTATCGACTGTACAGGGAGGGGATGGAGTGTTATCGACTGTACAGGGAGGGGATGGAGGGGTATCGACATTGTACAGGGAGGGGATGGAGGGGTATCGACTGTACAGGGAGGGGATGGAGTGGTATCGACACTGTACAGGGAGGGGATGGAGGGGTATCGACATTGTACAGGGAGATGGAGGGGTATCAATACTGTACAGGAGGGGATGGAGGGGTATCGACACTGTACAGCGAGGAGATGGAGGTGTATAGAGACTGTACATGGAGGAGATGGAGGGGTATCGACACTGTACAGGGAGGGGATGGAGTGGTATCGACACTGTACAGGGAGGAGATGGAGTGTTATCGACTGTACAGGGAGGGGATGGAGGGGTATCGACACTGTACAGGGAGGAGATGGAGTGTTATCGACTGTACAGGGAGGGGATGGAGTGGTATCGACACTGTACAGGGAGGGGATGGAGGGGTATCGACATTGTACAGGGAGATGGAGGGGTATCAATACTGTACAGGAGTGGATGGAGGGGTATCGACACTGTACAGCGAGGAGATGGAGGTGTATAGAGACTGTACATGGAGGAGATGGAGGGGTATCGACACTGTACAGGGAGGGGATGGAGTGGTATCGACACTGTACAGGGAGGAGATGGAGTGTTATCGACTGTACAGGGAGGGGATGGAGGGGTATCGACACTGTACAGGGAGGGGATGGAGGGGTATCGACTGTACAGGGAGGGGATGGAGTGGTATCGACTGTACAGGGAGGGGATGGAGGGGTATCGACTGTACAGGGAGTGGATGGTGTGTTATCGACTGTACAGGGAGGGGATGGAGGGGTATCGACACTGTACAGGGAGTGGATGGAGTGGTATCGACTGTACAGGGAGTGGATGGAGTGTTATTGACTGTACAGGGAGGGGATGGAGGGGTATCGACACTGTACAGGGAGGGGATGGAGTGGTATCGACTGTACAGGGAGGGGATGGAGTGTTATCGACTGTACAGGGGGGGGATGGAGGGGTATCGACATTGTACAGGGAGGGGATGGAGGGGTATCGACTGTACAGGGAGGGGATGGAGTGGTATCGACTGTACAGGGAGGGGATGGAGGGGTATCGACACTGTACAGCGAGGAGATGGAGGTGTATAGAGACTGTACATGGAGGAGATGGAGGGGTATCGACACTGTACAGGGAGTGGATGGAGTGGTATCGACTGTACAGGGAGTGGATGGAGTGTTATTGACTGTACAGGGAGGGGATGGAGGGGTATCGACACTGTACAGGGAGGGGATGGAGTGGTATCGACTGTACAGGGAGGGGATGGAGGGGTATCGACACTGTACAGGGAGGGGATGGAGTGGTATCGACTGTACAGGGAGGGGATGGAGTGTTATCGACTGTACAGGGAGGGGATGGAGGGGTATCGACATTGTACAGGGAGGGGATGGAGGGGTATCGACTGTACAGGGAGGGGATGGAGTGGTATCGACACTGTACAGGGAGGGGATGGAGGGGTATCGACACTGTACAGGGAGCAGATGGAGTGGTATCGACACTGTACAGGGAGATGGAGGGGTATCAATACTGTACAGGAGGGGATGGAGGGGTATCGATACTGTACAGCGAGGAGATGGAGGTGTATAGAGACTGTACATGGAGGAGATGGAGGGGTATCGACACTGTACAGGGAGGGGTTGGAGGGGTATCGACACTGTACAGGGAGATGGAGGGGTATCAAAATGGTACAGGAGGGGATGGAGGGGTATCGACTGTACAGGGAGGGGATGGAGGGGTATCGACACTGTACATGGAGGAGATGGAGGGGTATCGACACTGTACAGTGAGGGGATGGAGTGGTATCGACACTGTACAGGTAGGGGATGGAGGGGTATCGACACTGTACAGGGAGATGGAGGGGTATCAAAATGGTACAGGAGGGGATGGAGGGGTATCGACTGTACAGGGAGGGGATGGAGTGGTATCGACACAGTACAGGGAGGGTATGGAGGGGCATCGACACTGTACATGGAGGAGATGGAGGGGTATCGACACTGTACAGGGAGGGGATGGAGTGGTATCGACACTGTACAGGTAGGGGATGGAGGGGTATCGACACTGTACAGGGAGATGGAGGGGTATCAAAATGGTACAGGAGGGGATGGAGGGGCATCGACTGTACAGGGAGGGGATGGAGTGTTATCGACTGTACAGGGGGGGGATGGAGGGGTATCGACTGTACAGGGAGTGGATGGAGTGTTATCGACTGTACAGGGAGGGGATGGAGGGGTATCGACACTGTACAGGGAGTGGATGGAGTGGTATCGACTGTACAGGGAGTGGATGGAGTGTTATTGACTGTACAGGGAGGGGATGGAGGGGTATCGACACTGTACAGGGAGGGGATGGAGTGGTATCGACTGTACAGGGAGGGGATGGAGTGTTATCGACTGTACAGGGGGGGGATGGAGGGGTATCGACATTGTACAGGGAGGGGATGGAGGGGTATCGACTGTACAGGGAGTGGATGGAGTGTTATTGACTGTACAGGGAGCAGATGGAGTGGTATCGACACTGTACAGGGAGGAGATGGAGTGGTATCGACTGTACAGGGAGGGGATGGAGGGGTATCGACACTGTACAGGGAGGAGATGGAGTGGTATCGACTGTACAGGGAGGGGATGGAGGGGTATCGACACTGTACAGGGAGCAGATGGAGTGGTATCGACTGTACAGGGAGGGGATGGAGGGGTATCGACACTGTACAGGGAGGGGATGGAGGTGTATCAATATTGTACAGGAGGGGATGGAGGGGTATCGACACTGTACAGCGAGGAGATGGATGTGTATAGAGACTGTACATGGAGGAGATGGAGGGGTATCGACACTGTACAGGGAGTGGATGGAGTGGTATCGACTGTACAGGGAGTGGATGGAGTGTTATTGACTGTACAGGGAGGGGATGGAGGGGTATCGACACTGTACCGGGAGGGGATGGAGTGGTATCGACTGTACAGGGAGGGGATGGAGTGTTATCGACTGTACAGGGAGGGGATGGAGGGGTATCGACATTGTACAGGGAGGGGATGGAGGGGTATCGACTGTACAGGGAGGGGATGGAGTGGTATCGACACTGTACAGGGAGATGGAGGGGTATCGATACTGTACAGGAGGGGATGGAGGGGTATCGACACTGTACAGCGAGGAGATGGAGGTGTATAGAGACTGTACATGGAGGAGATGGAGGGGTATCGACACTGTACAGGGAGGGGTTGGAGGGGTATCGACACTGTACTGGGAGATGGAGGGGTATCAAAATGGTACAGGAGGGGATGGAGGGGTATCGACTGTACAGGGAGGGGATGGAGGGGTATCGACACTGTACATGGAGGAGATGGAGGGGTATCGACACTGTACAGGGAGGGGATGGAGTGGTATCGACACTGTACAGGGAGGGGATGGAGGGGTATCGACACTGTACAGGGAGATGGAGGGGTATCAAAATGGTACAGGAGGGGATGGAGGGGTATCGACTGTACAGGGAGGGGATGGAGTGGTATCGACACAGTACAGGGAGGGTATGGAGGGGCATCGACACTGTACAGGGAGGAGATGGAGGGGTATCGACACTGTACAGGGAGGAGATGGAGTGGTATCGACTGTACAGGGAGGGGATGGAGGGGTATCGACACTGTACAGGGAGGGGATGGAGGGGTATCGACTATATAGAGGGGATGGAGTGGTATCGAATGTACAGGGAGGGGATGGAGTGGTATCGACACTGTACAGGGAGGAGATGGAGTGGTATCGACTGTACAGGGAGGGGATGGAGGGGTATCGACACTGTACAGGGAGGGGACGGAGTGGTATCGCCACTGTACAGGGAGTGGATGGAGGGGTATCGACTGTACAGGGAGGGGATGGAGTGGTATCGACTGTACAGGGAGGGGATGGAGGGGTATCGACTGTACAGGGAGGGGATGGAGTGGTATCGCCACTGTACAGGGAGTGGATGGAGGGGTATCGACTGTACAGGGAGGGGATGGAGGGGTATCGACTGTACAGGGAGGGGATGGAGTGGTATCGACTGTACAGGGAGGGGATGGAATGTTATCGACTGTACAGGGAGGGGATGGAGGGGTATCGACACTGTACAGGGAGTGGATGGAGTGGTATCGACTGTACAGGGAGTGGATGGAGTGTTATTGACTGTACAGGGAGGGGATGGAGGGGTATCGACACTGTACAGGGAGGGGATGGAGTGGTATCGACTGTACAGGGAGGGGATGGAGTGCTATCGACTGTACAGGGGGGGGATGGAGGGGTATCGACATTGTACAGGGAGGGGATGGAGGGGTATCAACTGTACAGGGAGGGGATGGAGTGGTATCGACACTGTACAGGGAGGGGATGGAGGGGTATCGACACTGTACAGGGAGGGGATGGAGTGGTATCGACACAGTACAGGGAGGGGATGGAGGGGTATCGACACTGTACAGGGAGATGGAGGGGTATCAAAATGGTACAGGAGGGGATGGAGGGGTATCGACTGTACAGGGAGGGGATGGAGTGGTATCGACACTGTACAGGGAGGGTATGGAGGGGCATCGACACTGTACAGGGAGGAGATGGAGGGGTATCGACACTGTACAGGGAGGAGATGGAGTGGTATCGACTGTACAGGGAGGGGATGGAGGGGTATCGACACTGTACAGGGAGGGGACGGAGTGGTATCGACACTGTACAGGGAGGGTATGGAGGGGTATCGACACTGTACAGGGAGGGGATGGAGGGGTATCGACTATATAGAGAGGGGATGGAGTGGTATCGACTGTACAGGGAGGGGATGGAGTGGTATCGACACTGTACAGGGAGGAGATGGAGTGGTATCGACTGTACAGGGAGGGGATGGAGGGGTATCGACACTGTACAGGGAGGGGATGGAGTGGTATCGCCACTGTACAGGGAGGGTACGGAGGGGTATCGACTGTACAGGGAGGGGATGGAGGGGTATCGACTGTACAGGGAGGAGATGGAGTGGTATCGACTGTACAGGGAGGGGATGGAGTGTTATCGACTGTACAGGGAGGGGATGCAGGGGTATCGACACTGTACAGGGAGTGGATGGAGGGGTATCGACTGTACAGGGAGGGGATGGAGTGGTATCGACTGTACAGGGAGGGGATGGAGGGGTATCGACTGTACAGGGAGTGGATGGAGTGTTATTGACTGTACAGGGAGGGGATGGAGGGGTATCGACACTGTACAGGGAGGGGATGGAGTGGTATCGACTGTACAGGGAGGGGATGGAGTGTTATCGACTGTACAGGGAGGGGATGGAGGGGTATCGACATTGTACAGGGAGGGGATGGAGGGGTATCGACTGTACAGGGAGGGGATGGAGTGGTATCGACACTGTACAGGGAGGGGATGGAGGGGTATCGACACTGTACAGGGAGCAGATGGAGTGGTATCGACACTGTACAGGGAGATGGAGGGGTATCAATACTGTACAGGAGTGGATGGAGGGGTATCGACACTGTACAGCGAGGAGATGGAGGTGTATAGAGACTGTACATGGAGGAGATGGAGGGGTATCGACACTGTACAGGGAGGGGTTGGAGGGGTATCGACACTGTACAGGGAGATGGAGGGGTATCAAAATGGTACAGGAGGGGATGGAGGGGTATCGACTGTACAGGGAGGGGATGGAGGGGTATCGACACTGTACATGGAGGAGATGGAGGGGTATCGACACTGTACAGGGAGGGGATGGAGTGGTATCGACACTGTACAGGGAGGGGATGGAGGGGTATCGACACTGTACAGGGAGATGGAGGGGTATCAAAATGGTACAGGAGGGGATGGAGGGGTATCGACTGTACAGGGAGGGGATGGAGTGGTATCGACACAGTACAGGGAGGGTACGGAGGGGCATCGACACTGTACAGGGAGGAGATGGAGGGGTATCGACTGTACAGGGAGGGGATGGAGGGGTATCGACACTGTACAGGGAGGGGATGGAGGGGTATCGACTGTACAGGGAGGGGATGGAGGGGTATCGACACTGTACAGGGAGGAGATGGAGTGGTATCGACTGTACAGGGAGGGGATGGAGGGGTATCGACACTGTACAGGGAGGGGATGGAGGGGTATCGACTATATAGAGGGGATGGAGTGGTATTGAATGTACAGGGAGGGGATGGAGTGGTATCGACACTGTACAGGGAGGAGATGGAGTGGTATCGACTGTACAGGGAGGGGATGGAGGGGTATCGACACTTTTCAGGGAGGGTACGGAGGGGTATCGACACTGTACAGGGAGGGGATGGAGGGGTATCGACACTGTACAGGGAGGGGATGGAGTGGTATCGACTGTACAGGGAGGGTACGGAGGGGTATCGCCACTGTACAGGGAGTGGATGGAGGGGTATCGACTGTACAGGGAGGGGATGGAGTGGTATCGACTGTACAGGGAGGGGATGGAGGGGTATCGACTGTACAGCGAGTGGATGGTGTGTTATCGACTGTACAGGGAGGGGATGGAGGGGTATCGACACTGTACAGGGAGTGGATGGAGTGGTATCGACTGTACAGGGAGTGGATGGAGTGTTATCGACTGTACAGGGAGGGGATGGAGGGGTATCGACACTGTACAGGGAGTGGATGGAGTGGTATTGACTGTACAGGGAGTGGATGGAGTGTTATTGACTGTACAGGGAGGGGATGGAGGGGTATCGACACTGTACAGGGAGGGGATGGAGTGGTATCGACTGTACAGGGAGGGGATGGAGTGTTATCGATTGTACAGGGGGGGGATGGAAGGGTATCGACATTGTACAGGGAGGGGATGGAGGGGTATCGACTGTACAGGGAGGGGATGGAGTGGTATCGACTGTACAGGGAGGGGATGGAGGGGTATCGACACTGTACAGCGAGGAGATGGAGGTGTATAGAGACTGTACATGGAGGAGATGGAGGGGTATCGACACTGTACAGGGAGTGGATGGACTGGTATCGACTGTACAGGGAGTGGATGGAGTGTTATTGACTGTACAGGGAGGGGATGGAGTGGTATCGACACAGTACAGGGAGGGTATGGAGGGGCATCGACACTGTACAGGGAGGAGATGGAGGGGTATCGACACTGTACAGGGAGGAGATGGAGTGGTATCGACTGTACAGGGAGGGGATGGAGGGGTATCGACACTGTACAGGGAGGGGATGGAGGGGTATCGACTATATAGAGGGGATGGAGTGGTATCGAATGTACAGGGAGGGGATGGAGTTGTATCGACACTGTACAGGGAGGAGATGGAGTGGTATCGACTGTACAGGGAGGGGATGGAGGGGTATCGACTGTACAGGGAGGGGATGGAGAGGTATCGACTGTACAGGGAGGGGATGGAGAGGTATCGACTGTACAGGGAGGGGATGGAGGGGTATCGACACTTTTCAGGGAGGGTACGGAGGGGTATCGACACTGTACAGGGAGGGGATGGAGTGGTATCGCCACTGTACAGGGAGTGGATGGAGGGGTATCGACTGTACAGGGAGGGGATGGAGAGGTATCGACTGTACAGGGAGGGGATGGAGGGGTATCGACTGTACAGGGAGTGGATGGTGTGTTATCGACTGTACAGGGAGTGGATGGAGTGGTATCGACTGTACAGGGAGTGGATGGAGTGTTATTGACTGTACAGGGAGGGGATGGAGGGGTATCGACACTGTACAGGGAGGGGATGGAGTGGTATCGACTGTACAGGGAGGGGATGGAGTGTTATCGACTGTACAGGGGGGGGATGGAGGGGTATCGACATTGTACAGGGAGGGGATGGAGGGGTATCGACTGTACAGGGAGGGGATGGAGTGGTATCGACTGTACAGGGAGGGGATGGAGGGGTATCGACACTGTACCGCGAGGAGATGGAGGTGTATAGAGACTGTACATGGAGGAGATGGAGGGGTATCGACACTGTACAGGGAGTGGATGGAGTGGTATCGACTGTACAGGGAGTGGATGGAGTGTTATTGACTGTACAGGGAGGGGATGGAGGGGTATCGACACTGTACAGGGAGGGGATGGAGTGGTATCGACTGTACAGGGAGGGGATGGAGGGGTATCGACACTGTACAGGGAGGGGATGGAGTGGTATCGACTGTACAGGGAGGGGATGGAGTGTTATCGACTGTACAGGGAGGGGATGGAGGGGTATCGACATTGTACAGGGAGGGGATGGAGGGGTATCGACTGTACAGGGAGGGGATGGAGTGGTATCGACACTGTACAGGGAGGGGATGGAGGGGTATCGACACTGTACAGGGAGCAGATGGAGTGGTATCGACACTGTACAGGGAGATGTAGGGGTATCAATACTGTACAGGAGGGGATGGAGGGGTATCGATACTGTACAGCGAGGAGATGGAGGTGTATAGAGACTGTACATGGAGGAGATGGAGGGGTATCGACACTGTACAGGGAGGGGTTGGAGGGGTATCGACACTGTACAGGGAGATGGAGGGGTATCAAAATGGTACAGGAGGGGATGGAGTGGTATCGACTGTACAGGGAGGGGATGGAGGGGTATCGACACTGTACATGGAGGAGATGGAGGGGTATCGACACTGTACAGGGAGGGGATGGAGTGGTATCGACACTGTACAGGTAGGGGATGGAGGGGTATCGACACTGTACAGGGAGATGGAGGGGTATCAAAATGGTACAGGAGGGGATGGAGGGGTATCGACTGTACAGGGAGGGGATGGAGGGGTATCGACACTGTACAGGGAGGAGATGGAGGGGTATCGACACTGTACAGGGAGGGGTTGGAGGGGTATCGACACTGTACAGGGAGATGGAGGGGTATCAAAATGGTACAGGAGGGGATGGAGGGGTATCGACTGTACAGGGAGGGGATGGAGGGGTATCGACACTGTACAGGGAGCGGATGGAGGGGTATCGACTATATAGAGGGGATGGAGTGGTATCGAATGTACAGGGAGGGGATGGAGTGGTATCGACACTGTACAGGGAGGAGATGGAGTGGTATCGACTGTACAGGGAGGGGATGGAGGGGTATCGACACTTTTCAGGGAGGGTACGGAGGGGTATCGACACTGTACAGGGAGGGGATGGAGTGGTATCACCACTGTACAGGGAGTGGATGGAGGGGTATCGACTGTACAGGGAGGGGATGAAGTGGTATCGACTGTACAGGGAGGGGATGGAGGGGTATCGACTGTACAGGGAGTGGATGGAGTGTTATCGACTGTACAGGGAGGGGATGGAGGGGTATCGACACTGTACAGGGAGGGGATGGAGTGGTATCGACTGTACAGGGAGGGGATGGAGTGTTATCGACTGTACAGGGGGGGGATGGAGGGGTATCGACATTGTACAGGGAGGGGATGGAGGGGTATCGACTGTACAGGGAGGGGATGGAGGGGTATCGACACTGTACAGAGAGGGGATGGAGGGGTATCAATATTGTACAGGAGGGGATGGAGGGGTATCGACACTGTACAGCGAGGAGATGGAGGTGTATAGAGACTGTACATGGAGGAGATGGAGGGGTATCGACACTGTACAGGGAGGGGTTGGAGGGGTATCGACACTGTACAGGGAGATGGAGGGGTATCAAAATGGTACAGGAGGGGATGGAGGGGTATCGACTGTACAGGGAGGGGATGGAGGGGTATCGACACTGTACAGGGAGATGGAGGGGTATCGACTGTACAGGGAGATGGAGGGGTATCGACACTGTACAGGGAGGGGATGGAGTGGTATCGACATTGTACAGGGAGGGGATGGAGGGGTATCGACACTGTACAGGGAGATGGAGGGGTATCAAAATGGTACAGGAGGGGATGGAGGGGTATCGACTGTACAGGGAGGGTATGGAGGGGTATCGACACTGTACAGGGAGGAGATGGAGTGGTATCGACTGTACAGGGAGGAGATGGAGGGGTATCGACACTGTACAGGGAGGAGATGGAGTGGTATCGACTGTACAGAGAGATGGAGTGGTATCGACACTGTACAGGGAGGGGATGGAGGGGTATCGACTGTACAGGGAAGGGATGGAGGGGTATCGACACTGTACAGGGAGTGGATGGAGTGGTATCGACACTGTACAGGGAGGGGATGGAGGGGTATCGACTGTACAGGGAGTGGATGGAGGGGTATCGACACTGTACAGGGAGGGGATGGAGGGGTATCGACACTGTACAGGGAGGGGATGGAGTGGTATCGACTGTACAGGGAGGGGATGGAGTGTTATCGACTGTACAGGGGGGGGATGGAGGGGTATCGACATTGTACAGGGAGGGGATGGAGGGGTATCGACTGTACAGGGAGGGGATGGAGTGGTATCGACTGTACAGGGAGGGGATGGAGGGGTATCGACACTGTACAGGGAGGGGATGGAGGGGTATCGACATTGTACAGGGAGGGGATGGAGGGGTATCGACTGTACAGGGAGGGGATGGAGTGGTATCGACTGTACAGGGAGGGGATGGAGTGGTATCGACTGTACAGGGAGGGGATGGAGGGGTATCGACTGTACAGGGAGGGGATGGAGTGTTATCGACTGCACAGGGAGGGGATGGAGTGGTATCGACACTGTACAGGGAGGGGATGGACTGGTATCGACTGTACAGGGAGGGGATGGAGTGTTATCGACTGTACAGGGAGGGGATGGAGGGGTATCGACATTGTACAGGGAGGGGATGGAGGGGTATCGACTGTACAGGGAGGGGATGGAGTGGTATCGACACTGTACAGGGAGGGGATGGAGGAGTATCAATACTGTACAGGGAGATGGAGGGGTATCAACATTGTACAGGAGGTGATGGAGGGGTATCGACACTGTGCAGCGAGGAGATGGAGGTGTATAGAGACTGTACATGGAGGAGATGGAGGGGTATCGACACTGTACAGGGAGGGGATGGAATGGTATCGACACTGTACAGGGAGATGGAGGGGTATCAAAATGGTACAGGAGGGGATGGAGGGGTATCGACTGTACAGGGAGGGGATGGAGGGGTATCGACTGTACAGGGAGGGGATGGAGGGGTATCGACACTGTACATGGAGGAGATGGAGGGGTATCGACACTGTACAGGGAGGGGATGGAGTGGTATCGACACTGTACAGGGAGGGGATGGAGGGGTATCGACACTGTACAGGGAGATGGAGGGGTATCAAAATGGTACAGGAGGGGATGGAGGGGTATCGACTGTACAGGGAGGGGATGGAGGGGTATCGACACTGTACATGGAGGAGATGGAGGGGTATCGACACTGTACAGGGAGGGGATGGAGTGGTATCGACACTGTACAGGGAGGGGATGGAGGGGTATCGACACTGTACAGGGAGATGGAGGGGTATCAACATGGTACAGGAGGGGATGGAGGGGTATCGACTGTACAGGGAGGAGATGGAGTGGTATCGACTGTACAGGGAGGGGATGGAGTGTTATCGACTGTACAGGGAGGGGATGCAGGGGTATCGACACTGTACAGGGAGTGGATGGAGGGGTATCGACTGTACAGGGAGGGGATGGAGTGGTATCGACTGTACAGGGAGGGGATGGAGGGGTATCGACTGTACAGGGAGTGGATGGAGTGTTATCGACTGTACAGTGAGGGGATGGAGTGGTATCGACACTGTACAGGGAGTGGATGGAGTGGTATCGACTGTACAGGGAGTGGATGGAGTGTTATTGACTGTACAGGGAGGGGATGGAGGGGTATCGACATTGTACAGGGAGGGGATGGAGTGGTATCGACTGTACAGGGAGGGGATGGAGGGGTATCGACACTGTACAGGGAGGGGATGGAGGCGTATCGACTGTACAGGGAGTGGATGGAGTGTTATTGACTGTACAGGGAGGAGATGGAGTGGTATCGACATTGTACAGGGAGGGGATGGAGTGGTATCGACTGTACAGGGAGGGGATGGAGGGGTATCGACACTGTACAGGGAGGGGATGGAGTGGTATCGACTGTACAGGGAGGGGATGGAGTGTTATCGACTGTACAGGGAGGGGATGGAGGGGTATCGACATTGTACAGGGAGGGGATGGAGGGGTATCGACTGTACAGGGAGGGGATGGAGTGGTATCGACACTGTACAGGGAGGGGATGGAGGGGTATCGACACTGTACAGGGAGCAGATGGAGTGGTATCGACACTGTACAGGGAGATGGAGGGGTATCAATACTGTACAGGAGTGGATGGAGGGGTATCGACACTGTACAGCGAGGAGATGGAGGTGTATAGAGACTGTACATGGAGGAGATGGAGGGGTATCGACACTGTACAGGGAGGGGTTGGAGGGGTATCGACACTGTACAGGGAGATGGAGGGGTATCAAAATGGTACAGGAGGGGATGGAGGGGTATCGACTGTACAGGGAGGGGATGGAGGGGTATCGACACTGTACATGGAGGAGATGGAGGGGTATCGACACTGTACAGGGAGGGGATGGAGTGGTATCGACACTGTACAGGGAGGGGATGGAGGGGTATCGACACTGTACAGGGAGATGGAGGGGTATCAAAATGGTACAGGAGGGGATGGAGTGGTATCGACTGTACAGGGAGGGGATGGAGTGTTATCGACTGTACAGGGAGGGGATGGAGGGGTATCGACATTGTACAGGGAGGGGATGGAGGGGTATCGACTGTACAGGGAGGGGATGGAGTGGTATCGACACTGTACAGGGAGGGGATGGAGGGGTATCGACACTGTACAGGGAGCAGATGGAGTGGTATCGACACTGTACAGGGAGATGTAGGGGTATCAATACTGTACAGGAGGGGATGGAGGGGTATCGATACTGTACAGCGAGGAGATGGAGGTGTATAGAGACTGTACATGGAGGAGATGGAGGGGTATCGACACTGTACAGGGAGGGGTTGGAGGGGTATCGACACTGTACAGGGAGATGGAGGGGTATCAAAATGGTACAGGAGGGGATGGAGTGGTATCGACTGTACAGGGAGGGGATGGAGGGGTATCGACACTGTACATGGAGGAGATGGAGGGGTATCGACACTGTACAGGGAGGGGATGGAGTGGTATCGACACTGTACAGGGAGGGGATGGAGGGGTATCGACACTGTACAGGGAGGGGATGGAGGGGTATCGACACTGTACAGGTAGGGGATGGAGGGGTATCGACACTGTACAGGGAGATGGAGGGGTATCAAAATGGTACAGGAGGGGATGGAGGGGTATCGACTGTACAGGGAGGGGATGGAGGGGTATCGACACTGTACAGGGAGGAGATGGAGGGGTATCGACACTGTACAGGGAGGGGATGGAGTGGTATCGACACTGTACAGGGAGGGGATGGAGGGGTATCGACACTGTACAGGGAGGGGATGGAGGGGTATCGACACTGTACAGGTAGGGGATGGAGGGGTATCGACACTGTACAGGGAGATGGAGGGGTATCAAAATGGTACAGGAGGGGATGGAGGGGTATCGACTGTACAGGGAGGGGATGGAGGGGTATCGACACTGTACAGGGAGGAGATGGAGGGGTATCGACACTGTACAGGGAGGGGTTGGAGGGGTATCGACACTGTACAGGGAGATGGAGGGGTATCAAAATGGTACAGGAGGGGATGGAGGGGTATCGACTGTACAGGGAGGGGATGGAGGGGTATCGACACTGTACAGGGAGCGGATGGAGGGGTATCGACTATATAGAGGGGATGGAGTGGTATCGAATGTACAGGGAGGGGATGGAGTGGTATCGACACTGTACAGGGAGGAGATGGAGTGGTATCGACTGTACAGGGAGGGGATGGAGGGGTATCGACACTTTTCAGGGAGGGTACGGAGGGGTATCGACACTGTACAGGGAGGGGATGGAGTGTTATCGACTGTACAGGGAGTGGATGGAGGGGTATCGACTGTACAGGGAGGGGATGAAGTGGTATCACTACTGTACAGGGAGTGGATGGAGGGGTATCGACTGTACAGGGAGGGGATGAAGTGGTATCGACTGTACTTGGAGGGGATGGAGGGGTATCGACTGTACAGGGAGTGGATGGAGTGTTATCGACTGTACAGGGAGGGGATGGAGGGGTATCGACACTGTACAGGGAGGGGATGGAGTGGTATCGACTGTACAGGGAGGGGATGGAGTGTTATCGACTGTACAGGGGGGGGATGGAGGGGTATCGACATTGTACAGGGAGGGGATGGAGGGGTATCGACTGTACAGGGAGGGGATGGAGGGGTATCGACACTGTACAGAGAGGAGATGGAGGGGTATCAATATTGTACAGGAGGGGATGGAGGGGTATCGACACTGTACAGCGAGGAGATGGAGGTGTATAGAGACTGTACATGGAGGAGATGGAGGGGTATCGACACTGTACAGGGAGGGGTTGGAGGGGTATCGACACTGTACAGGGAGATGGAGGGGTATCAAAATGGTACAGGAGGGGATGGAGGGGTATCGACTGTACAGGGAGGGGATGGAGGGGTATCGACACTGTACAGGGAGATGGAGGGGTATCGACTGTACAGGGAGATGGAGGGGTATCGACACTGTACAGGGAGGGGATGGAGTGGTATCGACATTGTACAGGGAGGGGATGGAGGGGTATCGACACTGTACAGGGAGATGGAGGGGTATCAAAATGGTACAGGAGGGGATGGAGGGGTATCGACTGTACAGGGAGGGGATGGAGGGGTATCGACACTGTACAGGGAGGAGATGGAGTGGTATCGACTGTACAGGGAGGAGATGGAGGGGTATCGACACTGTACAGGGAGGAGATGGAGTGGTATCGACTGTACAGAGAGATGGAGTGGTATCGACACTGTACAGGGAGGGGATGGAGGGGTATCGACTGTACAGGGAAGGGATGGAGGGGTATCGACACTGTACAGGGAGGGGATGGAGGGGTATCGACTGTACAGGGAGTGGATGGAGGGGTATCGACACTGTACAGGGAGGGGATGGAGGGGTATCGACACTGTACAGGGAGGGGATGGAGTGGTATCGACTGTACAGGGAGGGGATGGAGTGTTATCGACTGTACAGGGGGGGGATGGAGGGGTATCGACATTGTACAGGGAGGGGATGGAGGGGTATCGACTGTACAGGGAGGGGATGGAGTGGTATCGACTGTACAGGGAGGGGATGGAGGGGTATCGACACTGTACAGGGAGGGGATGGAGGGGTATCGACATTGTACAGGGAGGGGATGGAGGGGTATCGACTGTACAGGGAGGGGATGGAGTGGTATCGACTGTACAGGGAGGGGATGGAGTGGTATCGACTGTACAGGGAGGGGATGGAGGGGTATCGACTGTACAGGGAGGGGATGGAGTGTTATCGACTGCACAGGGAGGGGATGGAGTGGTATCGACACTGTACAGGGAGGGGATGGACTGGTATCGACTGTACAGGGAGGGGATGGAGTGTTATCGACTGTACAGGGAGGGGATGGAGGGGTATCGACATTGTACAGGGAGGGGATGGAGGGGTATCGACTGTACAGGGAGGGGATGGAGTGGTATCGACACTGTACAGGGAGGGGATGGAGGAGTATCAATACTGTACAGGGAGATGGAGGGGTATCAACATTGTACAGGAGGTGATGGAGGGGTATCGACACTGTGCAGCGAGGAGATGGAGGTGTATAGAGACTGTACATGGAGGAGATGGAGGGGTATCGACACTGTACAGGGAGGGGATGGAATGGTATCGACACTGTACAGGGAGATGGAGGGGTATCAAAATGGTACAGGAGGGGATGGAGGGGTATCGACTGTACAGGGAGGGGATGGAGGGGTATCGACTGTACAGGGAGGGGATGGAGGGGTATCGACACTGTACATGGAGGAGATGGAGGGGTATCGACACTGTACAGGGAGGGGATGGAGTGGTATCGACACTGTACAGGGAGGGGATGGAGGGGTATCGACACTGTACAGGGAGATGGAGGGGTATCAAAATGGTACAGGAGGGGATGGAGGGGTATCGACTGTACAGGGAGGGGATGGAGGGGTATCGACACTGTACATGGAGGAGATGGAGGGGTATCGACACTGTACAGGGAGGGGATGGAGTGGTATCGACACTGTACAGGGAGGGGATGGAGGGGTATCGACACTGTACAGGGAGATGGAGGGGTATCAACATGGTACAGGAGGGGATGGAGGGGTATCGACTGTACAGGGAGGAGATGGAGTGGTATCGACTGTACAGGGAGGGGATGGAGTGTTATCGACTGTACAGGGAGGGGATGCAGGGGTATCGACACTGTACAGGGAGTGGATGGAGGGGTATCGACTGCACAGGGAGGGGATGGAGTGGTATCGACTGTACAGGGAGGGGATGGAGGGGTATCGACTGTACAGGGAGTGGATGGAGTGTTATCGACTGTACAGTGAGGGGATGGAGTGGTATCGACACTGTACAGGGAGTGGATGGAGTGGTATCGACTGTACAGGGAGTGGATGGAGTGTTATTGACTGTACAGGGAGGGGATGGAGGGGTATCGACATTGTACAGGGAGGGGATGGAGTGGTATCGACTGTACAGGGAGGGGATGGAGGGGTATCGACACTGTACAGGGAGGGGATGGAGGCGTATCGACTGTACAGGGAGTGGATGGAGTGTTATTGACTGTACAGGGAGGAGATGGAGTGGTATCGACATTGTACAGGGAGGGGATGGAGTGGTATCGACTGTACAGGGAGGGGATGGAGGGGTATCGACACTGTACAGGGAGGGGATGGAGTGGTATCGACTGTACAGGGAGGGGATGGAGTGTTATCGACTGTACAGGGAGGGGATGGAGGGGTATCGACATTGTACAGGGAGGGGATGGAGGGGTATCGACTGTACAGGGAGGGGATGGAGTGGTATCGACACTGTACAGGGAGGGGATGGAGGGGTATCGACACTGTACAGGGAGCAGATGGAGTGGTATCGACACTGTACAGGGAGATGGAGGGGTATCAATACTGTACAGGAGTGGATGGAGGGGTATCGACACTGTACAGCGAGGAGATGGAGGTGTATAGAGACTGTACATGGAGGAGATGGAGGGGTATCGACACTGTACAGGGAGGGGTTGGAGGGGTATCGACACTGTACAGGGAGATGGAGGGGTATCAAAATGGTACAGGAGGGGATGGAGGGGTATCGACTGTACAGGGAGGGGATGGAGGGGTATCGACACTGTACATGGAGGAGATGGAGGGGTATCGACACTGTACAGGGAGGGGATGGAGTGGTATCGACACTGTACAGGGAGGGGATGGAGGGGTATCGACACTGTACAGGGAGATGGAGGGGTATCAAAATGGTACAGGAGGGGATGGAGGGGTATCGACTGTACAGGGAGGGGATGGAGTGGTATCGACACAGTACAGGGAGGGTACGGAGGGGCATCGACACTGTACAGGGAGGAGATGGAGGGGTATCGACACTGTACAGGGAGGAGATGGAGGGGTATTGACACTGTACAGGGAGGGGATGGAGTGGTATCGAATGTACAGGGAGGGGATGGAGTGGTATCGACACTGTACAGGGAGGAGATGGAGGGGTATCGACACTGTACAGGGAGGGGATGGAGGGGTATCGACACTGTACAGGGAGGAGATGGAGGGGTATCGACACTGTACAGGGAGGAGATGGAGGGGTATCGACACTGTACAGGGAGGGGATGGAGGGGTATCGACACTGTACAGGGAGGGGATGGAGGGGTATCGACTATATAGAGGGGATGGAGTGGTATCGAATGTACAGGGAGGGGATGGAGTGGTATCGACACTGTACATGGAGGAGATGGAGGGGTATCGACTGTACAGGGAGGGGATGGAGGGGTATCGACACTGTACAGGGAGGGGATGGAGGGGTATCGACACTTTTCAGGGAGGGTACGGAGGGGTATCGACACTGTACAGGGAGGGGATGGAGTGGTATCGCCACTGTACAGGGAGTGGATGGAGGGGTATCGACTGTACAGGGAGGGGATGGAGTGGTATCGACTGTACAGGGAGGGGATGGAGGGGTATCGACTGTACAGGGAGTGGATGGTGTGTTATCGACTGTACAGGGAGGGGATGGAGGGGTATCGACACTGTACAGGGAGTGGATGGAGTGGTATCGACTGTACAGGGAGTGGATGGAGTGTTATTGACTGTACAGGGAGGGGATGGAGGGGTATCGACACTGTACAGGGAGGGGATGGAGTGGTATCGACTGTACAGGGAGGGGATGGAGTGTTATCGATTGTACAGGGGGGGGATGGAGGGGTATCGACATTGTACAGGGAGGGGATGGAGGGGTATCGACTGTACAGGGAGGGGATGGAGTGGTATCGACTGTACAGGGAGGGGATGGAGGGGTATCGACACTGTACAGCGAGGAGATGGAGGTGTATAGAGACTGTACATGGAGGAGATGGAGGGGTATCGACACTGTACAGGGAGGGGATGGAGGGGTATCGACACTGTACAGGGAGGGGATGGAATGGTATCGACTGTACAGGGAGGGGATGGAGTGTTATTGACTGTACAGGGAGGGGATGGAGTGGTATCGACACAGTACAGGGAGGGTATGGAGGGGCATCGACACTGTACAGGGAGGAGATGGAGGGGTATCGACACTGTACAGGGAGGAGATGGAGTGGTATCGACTGTACAGGGAGGGGATGGAGGGGTATCGACACTGTACAGGGAGCGGATGGAGGGGTATCGACTATATAGAGGGGATGGAGTGGTATCGAATGTACAGGGAGGGGATGGAGTGGTATCGACACTGTACAGGGAGGAGATGGAGTGGTATCGACTGTACAGGGAGGGGATGGAGGGGTATCGACACTTTTCAGGGAGGGTACGGAGGGGTATCGACACTGTACAGGGAGGGGATGGAGTGGTATCGCCACTGTACAGGGAGTGGATGGAGGGGTATCGACTGTACAGGGAGGGGATGAAGTGGTATCGACTGTACAGGGAGGGGATGGAGGGGTATCGACTGTACAGGGAGTGGATGGAGTGTTATCGACTGTACAGGGAGGGGATGGAGGGGTATCGACACTGTACAGGGAGGGGATGGAGTGGTATCGACTGTACAGGGAGGGGATGGAGTGTTATCGACTGTACAGGGGGGGGATGGAGGGGTATCGACATTGTACAGGGAGGGGATGGAGGGGTATCGACTGTACAGGGAGGGGATGGAGGGGTATCGACACTGTACAGAGAGGGGATGGAGGGGTATCAATATTGTACAGGAGGGGATGGAGGGGTATCGACACTGTACAGCGAGGAGATGGAGGTGTATAGAGACTGTACATGGAGGAGATGGAGGGGTATCGACACTGTACAGGGAGGGGTTGGAGGGGTATCGACACTGTACAGGGAGATGGAGGGGTATCAAAATGGTACAGGAGGGGATGGAGGGGTATCGACTGTACAGGGAGGGGATGGAGGGGTATCGACACTGTACATGGAGGAGATGGAGGGGTATCGACACTGTACAGGGAGGGGATGGAGTGGTATCGACATTGTACAGGGAGGGGATGGAGGGGTATCGACACTGTACAGGGAGATGGAGGGGTATCAAAATGGTACAGGAGGGGATGGAGGGGTATCGACTGTACAGGGAGGGGATGGAGTGGTATCGACACTGTACAGGGAGGGTATGGAGGGGCATCGACACTGTACAGGGAGGAGATGGAGGGGTATCGACACTGTACAGGGAGTGGATGGAGTGTTATTGACTGTACAGGGAGGGGATGGAGGGGTATCGACACTGTACAGGGAGGGGATGGAGTGGTATCGACATTGTACAGGGAGGGGATGGAGGGGTATCGACTGTACAGGGAGGGGATGGAGTGTTATCGACTGTACAGGGGGGGGATGGAGGGGTATCGACATTGTACAGGGAGGGGATGGAGGGGTATCGACTGTACAGGGAGGGGATGGAGTGGTATCGACTGTACAGGGAGGGGATGGAGGGGTATCGACACTGTACAGGGAGGGGATGGAGGGGTATCGACATTGTACAGGGAGGGGATGGAGGGGTATCGACTGTACAGGGAGGGGATGGAGTGGTATCGACTGTACAGGGAGGGGATGGAGTGGTATCGACTGTACAGGGAGGGGATGGAGGGGTATCGACTGTACAGGGAGGGGATGGAGTGGTATCGACTGTACAGGGAGGGGATGGAGGGGTATCGACTGTACAGGGAGGGGATGGAGTGTTATCGACTGTACAGGGAGGGGATGGAGTGTTATCGACTGTACAGGGGGGGGATGGAGGGGTATCGACATTGTACAGGGAGGGGATGGAGGGGTATCGACTGTACAGGGAGGGGATGGAGTGGTATCGACTGTACAGGGAGGGGATGGAGGGGTATCGACACTGTACAGGGAGGGGATGGAGGGGTATCGACATTGTACAGGGAGGGGATGGAGGGGTATCGACTGTACAGGGAGGGGATGGAGTGGTATCGACTGTACAGGGAGGGGATGGAGGGGTATCGACTGTACAGGGAGGGGATGGAGTGGTATCGACACTGTACAGGGAGGGGATGGACTGGTATCGACTGTACAGGGAGGGGATGGAGTGTTATCGACTGTACAGGGAGGGGATGGAGGGGTATCGACATTGTACAGGGAGGGGATGGAGGGGTATCGACTGTACAGGGAGGGGATGGAGTGGTATCGACACTGTACAGGGAGGGGATGGAGGAGTATCAATACTGTACAGGGAGATGGAGGGGTATCAACATTGTACAGGAGGTAATGGAGGGGTATCGACACTGTGCAGCGAGGAGATGGAGGTGTATAGAGACTGTACATGGAGGAGATGGAGGGGTATCGACACTGTACAGGGAGGGGATGGAATGGTATCGACACTGTACAGGGAGATGGAGGGGTATCAAAATGGTACAGGAGGGGATGGAGGGGTATCGACTGTACAGGGAGGGGATGGAGGGGTATCGACTGTACAGGGAGGGGATGGAGGGGTATCGACACTGTACATGGAGGAGATGGAGGGGTATCGACACTGTACAGGGAGGGGATGGAGTGGTATCGACACTGTACAGGGAGGGGATGGAGGGGTATCGACACTGTACAGGGAGATGGAGGGGTATCAAAATGGTACAGGAGGGGATGGAGGGGTATCGACTGTACAGGGAGGGGATGGAGGGGTATCGACACTGTACATGGAGGAGATGGTGGGGTATCGACACTGTACAGGGAGGGGATGGAGTGGTATCGACACTGTACAGGGAGGGGATGGAGGGGTATCGACACTGTACAGGGAGATGGAGGGGTATCAACATGGTACAGGAGGGGATGGAGGGGTATCGACTGTACAGGGAGGGGATGGAGTGGTATCGACACAGTACAGGGAGGGTATGGAGGGGCATCGACACTGTACAGGGAGGAGATGGAGTGGTATCGACTGTACAGGGAGGGGATGGAGGAGTATCGACACTGTACAGGGAGGGGATGGAGGGGTATCGACTATATAGAGGGGATGGAGTGGTATCGAATGTACAGGGAGGGGATGGAGTGGTATCGACACTGTACAGGGAGGGGATGGAGGGGTATCGACTGTACAGGGAGGGGATGGAGTGGTATCGACACTGTACAGGGAGGGGATGGAGGGGTATCGACTGTACAGGGAGTGGATGGAGTGTTATCGACTGTACAGGGAGGGGATGGAGGGGTATCGACACTTTTCAGGGAGGGTACGGAGGGGTATCGACTGTACAGGAGGGGATGGAGTGGTATCGACACTGTACAGGGAGGGGGATGGAGGGGTATCGACTGTACAGGAGTGGATGGAGTGTTATCGACTGTAAGGGAGGGGATGGAGGGGTATCGACTGTACAGGGAGGGGATGGAGTGGTATCGATGTACAGGGAGGGGATGAGGGTATCGACTGTACAGGGAGGGGATGGAGTGGTATCGCACTGTACAGGGAGGGGATGGAGTGGTATCGACTGTACAGGGAGTGGATTGAGTGATGTTATCGACTGTACAGGGAGGGATTGGAGGGGTATCGACACTGTACAGGGAGTGGATGGAGTGGTATCGACTGTACAGGACGAGGATGGAGTGTTATTGACTGTACAGGAGGGAGGAGGAGGGTATCGATACTGTATAGGAGTGGATGGAGGGTATCGACGTACAGGGAGGATGGAGTGTTATCGACTGTACAGGGGAGGGGATGAGGGGTATCAGACATTGTCAGGGAGGGGATGGAGGGGTATCGACTGTACAGGGAGGGGATGGAGTTGCATCGAGACTGTACAGGGAGGGGATGGAGGGGTATCGACACTGTACAGGGAGCAGATGGAGTGGTATCGACTGTACAGGGAGGGGTGGAGGGGTATCGACACTGTACAGAGAGGGGATGGAGGGGTATCATTATTGTACAGGAGGGGATGAGGGGTATCGACACTGTACAGCGAGGAGATGGAGGTGTATAGAGACTGTACATGGAGGAGATGGAGGGGTATCGACTGTACAGGGAGGGGTTGGAGGGGTATCGACACTGTACAGGGAGATGAGGGTATCAAAATGGTACAGGAGGGGATGGAGGGGTATCGACTGTACAGGGAGGGGATGGAGGGGTATCGACACTGTACATGGAGGAGATGGTGGGGTATCGACACTGTACAGGGAGGGGATGGAGTGGTATCGACACTGTACAGGGAGGGATGGAGGGGTATCGACACTGTACAGGGAGATGGAGGGGTATCAAAATGGTACAGGAGGGGATGGAGGGGTATCGACTGTACAGGGAGGGGATGAGTGGTATCGACACTGTACAGGGAGGGTATGGAGGGGCATCGACACTGTACAGGGAGGAGATGGAGTGGTATCGACTGTACAGGAGGGGATGGAGGGGTATCGACACTGTACAGGGAGTGGATGGAGGTGGGTATCGACTGTACAGGGAGTGGATGGAGTGTATTGACTGTACAGGGAGGGGATGGAGGGGTATCGACACTGTACAGGGAGGGAGACTCGGAGTTGTATCGACTGTACAGGGACAGGGGATGGAGTGTTATCGCACTGTACAGGGAGGGGATGGAGGGGTATCGACATGTACAGGGAGGGGATGGAGGGTATCGACTGTACAGGGAGGGGATGGACGTGGTATCGACATGTACCAGGTAGGGGATGGAGTGGCTATCGACTGTACAGGGAGGGGATGGAGTCGTTTATCGACTGCTACTAGGGACGGGGGGGATGGAGGGGTATCGACATTGTACAGGGAGGGGATGGAGGGGTATCGACTGTACAGGGAGGGGATGGAGTGGTATCGACACTGTACAGGGAGGGGATGGAGGAGTATCAATACTGTACAGGGAGATGGAGGGGTATCAACATTGTACAGGAGGTGATGGAGGGGTATCGACACTGTGCAGCGAGGAGATGGAGGTGTATAGAGACTGTACATGGAGGAGATGGAGGGGTATCGACACTGTACAGGGAGGGGATGGAATGGAATCGACACTGTACAGGGAGATGGAGGGGTATCAAAATGGTACAGGAGGGGATGGAGGGGTATCGACTGTACAGGGAGGGGATGGAGGGGTATCGACACTGTACAGGGAGGGGATGGAGGGGTATCGACTGTACAGGGAGGGGATGGAGGGGTATCGACACTGTACAGGGAGGGGATGGAGGGGTATAGACTGTACAGGGAGGGGATGGAGTGGTATCGACTGTACAGTGAGGGGATGGAGGGGTATCTACACTGTACAGGGAGGGGATGGAGGGGTATAGACTGTACAGGGAGGAGATGGAGTGGTATCGACTGTACAGGGAGGGGATGGAGGGGTATCGACACTGTACAGGGAGGGGATGGAGGGGTATCGACACTGTACAGGGAGGGGTTGGAGGGGTATCGACACTGTACAGGGAGGGGATAGAGGGGTATCGACTGTACAGGGAGGGGATGGAGTGGTATCGACACTGTACAGGAGGAGATGGAGGGGTATCGACACTGTACAGGGAGGGGATGGAGGGGTATCGACACTGTACAGTGAGGGGATGGAGTGGTATCGACACTGTACAGGGAGGAGATGGAGGGGTATCGACTGTACAGGGAGGGGATGGAGGGGTATCGACACTGTACAGGGAGGGGATGGAGGGGTATCGACACTGTACAGGTAGGGGACGGAGGGGTATCGACACTGTACAGAGAGATGGAGTGGTATCGACACTGTACAGGGAGGAGATGGAGGGGTATCGACACTGTACAGGGAGGGGACGGAGGGGTATCGACACTGTACAGGGAGGAGATGGAGGGGTATCGACTGTACAGGGAGGGGATGGAGGGGTATCGACACTGTACAGGGAGGGGATGGAGGGGTATCGACACTGTACAGGGAGGGGATGGAGGGGCATCGACACAGTACAGGGAGGGGATGGAGGGGTATCGACACTGTACAGGGAGGAGATGGAGGGGTATCGACACTGTACAGGGAGGAGATGGAGGGGTATCGACACTGTACAGGGAGGAGATGGAGTGGTATCGACTGTACAGGGAGGGGATGGAGGGGTATCGACACTGTACAGGGAGTGGATGGAGTGGTATCGACTGTACAGGGAGTGGATGGAGTGTTATTGACTGTACAGGGAGGGATGGAGGGGTATCGACACTGTACAGGGAGGGGATGGAGTGGTATCGACTGTACAGGGAGGGGATGGAGTGTTATCGACTGTACAGGGGGGGGATGGAGGGGTATCGACATTGTACAGGGAGGGGATGGAGGGGTATCGACTGTACAGGGAGGGGATGGAGTGGTATCGACACTGTACAGGGAGGGGATGGAGTGGTATCGACTGTACAGGGAGGGGATGGAGGGGTATCGACATTGTACAGGGAGGGGATGGAGGGGTATCGACTGTACAGGGAGGGGATGGAGTGGTATCGACACTGTACAGGGAGGGGATGGAGGAGTATCAATACTGTACAGGGAGATGGAGGGGTATCAACATTGTACAGGAGGTGATGGAGGGGTATCGACACTGTGCAGCGAGGAGATGGAGGTGTATAGAGACTGTACATGGAGGAGATGGAGGGGTATCGACACTGTACAGGGAGGGGATGGAATGGTATCGACACTGTACAGGGAGATGGAGGGGTATCAAAATGGTACAGGAGGGGATGGAGGGGTATCGACTGTACAGGGAGGGGATGGAGGGGTATCGACACTGTACAGGGAGGGGATGGAGGGGTATCGACTGTACAGGGAGGGGATGGAGGGGTATCGACACTGTACAGGGAGGGGA
Organism: Hypanus sabinus; assembly: GCF_030144855.1. NCBI lineage: Eukaryota > Metazoa > Chordata > Chondrichthyes > Myliobatiformes > Dasyatidae > Hypanus > Hypanus sabinus. The sequence continues at coordinate 154,654,178 of NC_082715.1, read as the reverse complement.
TGGAGGGGTATAGACTGTACAGGGAGGGGATGGAGTGGTATCGACTGTACAGTGAGGGGATGGAGGGGTATCTACACTGTACAGGGAGGGGATGGAGGGGTATAGACTGTACAGGGAGGAGATGGAGTGGTATCGACTGTACAGGGAGGGGATGGAGGGGTATCGACACTGTACAGGGAGGGGATGGAGGGGTATCGACACTGTACAGGGAGGGGTTGGAGGGGTATCGACACTGTACAGGGAGGGGGATAGAGGGGTATCGACTGTACAGGGAGGGGATGGAGTGGTATCGACACTGTACAGGAGGAGATGGAGGGGTATCGACACTGTACAGGGAGGGGATGGAGGGGTATCGACACTGTACAGGGAGGGGATGGAGTGGTATCGACACTGTACAGGGAGGAGATGGAGGGGGTATCGACTGTACAGGGAGGGGATGGAGGGGTATCGACACTGTACAGGGAGGGGATGGAGGGGTATCGACACTGTACAGGTAGGGGACGGAGGGGTATCGACACTGTACAGAGAGATGGAGTGGTATCGACACTGTACAGGGAGGAGATGGAGGGGTATCGACACTGTACAGGGAGGAGATGGAGGGGTATCGACACTGTACAGGGAGGGGACGGAGGGGTATCGACACTGTACAGGGAGGAGATGGAGGGGTATCGACTGTACAGGGAGGGGATGGAGGGGTATCGACACTGTACAGGGAGGGGATGGAGGGGTATCGACACTGTACAGGGAGGGGATGGAGGGGTATCGACACAGTACAGGGAGGGGATGGAGGGGTATCGACACTGTACGGAGGAGATGGAGGGGTATCTACACTGTACAGCTAGGTGATGGAGTGGTATCGACTGTACAGGGAGGGGATGGAGGGGTATCGACTGTACAGGGAGGGGATGGAGGGGTATCGACTGTACAGGGAGGGGACGGAGTTGTATCGACTGTACAGGGAGGGGATGGAGTGGTATCGACACTGTACAGGGAGGGTACGGAGGGGTATCGACACTGTACAGGGAGGGGATGGAGTGGTATCGACTGTACAGGGATTGTACGGAGGGGTATCGACACTGTACAGGGAGGAGATGGAGGGGTATCGACTGTACAGGGAGGGGATGGAGGGGTATCGACTGTACAGTGAGGGGATGGAGGGGTATCGACACTGTACAGAGAGGGGACGGAGTGGTATCGATTGTACAGGGAGGGGATGGAGGGGTATCGACACTGTACAGGGAGGGGATGGAGTGGTATCGACTGTACAGGGAGGGGATGGAGGGGTATCGACACTGTACAGGGAGGGGATGGAGGGGTATCGACTGTACAGGGAGGGGAAGGAGTGGTATCGACACTGTACAGGGAGGGGATGGAGGGGTATCGACACTGTACAGGGAGATGGAGGGGTATCAACATTGTACAGGAGGGGATGGAGGGGTATCGACACTGTACAGCGAGGAGATGGAGGTGTATAGAGACTGTACATGGAGGAGATGGAGGGGTATCGACACTGTACAGGGAGATGGAGGGGTATCAAAATGGTACAGGAGGGGATGGAGGGGTATCGACTGTACAGGGAGGGGATGGTGGGGTATCGACACTGTACAGGGAGGGGATGGAGGGGTATCGACTGTACAGGGAGGGGATGGAGGGGTTTCGACACTGTACAGGGAGGGGATGGAGGGGTATAGACTGTACAGGGAGGGGATGGAGTGGTATCGACTGTACAGTGAGGGGATGGAGGGGTATCTACACTGTACAGGGAGGAGATGGAGTGGTATTGACACTGTACAGGGAGGGGATGGAGGGGTATCGACTGCACAGGGAGGGGATGGAGGGGTATCGACACTGTACAGGGAGGAGATGGAGTGGTATCGACTGTACAGGGAGGGGATGGAGGGGTATCGACACTGTACAGGGAGGGGATGGAGGGGTATCGACACTGTACAGGGAGGGGTTGGAGGGGTATCGACACTGTACAGGGAGGGGATGGAGGGGTATCGACTGTACAGGGAGGGGATGGAGTGGTATCGACACTGTACAGGAGGAGATGGAGGGGTATCGACACTGTACAGGGAGATGGAGTGGTATCGACACTGTACAGGGAGGAGATGGAGGGGTATCGACTGTACAGGGAGGGGATGGAGGGGTATCGACACTGTACAGAGAGATGGAGTGGTATCGACACTGTACAGGGAGGAGATGGAGGGGTATCGACTGTACAGGGAGGGGATGGAGGTGTATCGACACTGTACAGGGAGGAGATGGAGGGGTATCGACACTGTACAGGGAGGGGACTGAGGGGTATCGACACTGTACAGGGAGGGGATGGAGGGGTATCGACACGGTACAGGGAGGGGATGGAGGGGTATCGACACTGTACAGGGAGGGGATGGAGGGGTATCGACACTGTACAGGGAGGGGATGGAGGGGTATCGACACTGTACAGCGAGGAGATGGAGGTGTATAGAGACTGTACATGGAGGAGATGGAGGGGTATCGACACTGTACAGGGAGGGGATGGAATGGTATCGACACTGTACAGGGAGATGGAGGGGTATCAAAATGGTACAGGAGGGGATGGAGGGGTATCGACTGTACAGGGAGGGGATGGAGGGGTATCGACACTGTACAGGTAGGGGATGGAGGGGTATCGACTGTACAGGGAGGGGATGGAGGGGTATCGACACTGTACAGGGAGGGGATGGAATGGTATCGACACGGTACAGGGAGATGGAGGGGTATCAAAATGGTACAGGAGGGGATGGAGGGGTATCGACTGTACAGGGAGGGGATGGAGGGGTATCGACACTGTACAGGGAGGGGATGGAGGGGTATCGACTGTACAGGGAGGGGATGGAGGGGTATCGACACTGTACAGGGAGGGGATGGAGGGGTATAGACTGTACAGGGAGGGGATGGAGTGGTATCGACTGTACAGTGAGGGGATGGAGGGGTATCTACACTGTACAGGGAGGAGATGGAGTGGTATTGACACTGTACAGGGAGGGGATGGAGGGGTATCGACTGTACAGGGAGGGGATGGAGGGGTATCGACACTGTACAGGGAGGGGATGGAGGGGTATCGACTGTACAGGGAGGGGATGGAGTGGTATCGACACTGTACAGGAGGAGATGGAGGGGTATCGACACTGTACAGGGAGGGGACGGAGGGGTATCAACACTGTACAGAGAGATGGAGTGGTATCGACACTGTACAGGGAGGAGAAGGAGTGGTATCGACTGTACAGGGAGGCGATGGAGGGGTATCGACACTGTACAGGGAGGAGATGGAGGGGTATCTACTGTACAGGGAGGGGATGGAGGGGTATCGACACTGTACAGGGAGGAGATGGAGGGGTATCGACTGTACAGGGAGGGGATGGAGGGGTATCGACTGTACAGTGAGGGGATGGAGGGGTATCGACACTGTAGAGAGAGGGGACGGAGTGGTATCGATTGTACAGGGAGGGGATGGAGGGGTATCGACACTGTACAGGCAGGGGATGGAGTGGTATCGACTGTACAGGGAGGGGATGGAGTGTTATCGACTGTACAGGGAGGGGATGGAGGGGTATCGACACTGTACAGGGAGGGGATGGAGGGGTATCGACTGTACAGAGAGGGGAAGGAGTGGTATCGACACTGTACAGGGAGGGGATGGAGGGGTATCGACACTGTACAGGGAGATGGAGGGGTATCAACATTGTACAGGAGGGGATGGAGGGGTATCGACACTGTACAGCGAGGAGATGGAGGTGTATAGAGTGTACATGGAGGAGATGGAGGGGTATCGACACTGTACAGGGAGGGGATGGAATGGTATCGACACTGTACAGGGAGATGGAGGGGTATCAAAATGGTACAGGAGGGGATGGAGGGGTATCGACTGTACAGGGAGGGGATGGTGGGGTATCGACACTGTACAGGGAGGGGATGGAGGGGTATCGACTGTACAGGGAGGGGATGGAGGGGTTTCGACACTGTACAGGGAGGGGATGGAGGGGTATAGACTGTACAGGGAGGGGATGGAGTGGTATCGACTGTACAGTGAGGGGATGGAGGGGTATCTACACTGTACAGGGAGGAGATGGAGTGGTATTGACACTGTACAGTGAGGGGATGGAGGGGTATCGACTGCACAGGGAGGGGATGGAGGGGTATCGACACTGTACAGGGAGGAGATGGAGTGGTATCGACTGTACAGGGAGGGGATGGAGGGGTATCGACACTGTACAGGGAGGGGATGGAGGGGTATCGACACTGTACAGGGAGGGGTTGGAGGGGTATCGACACTGTACAGGGAGGGGATGGAGGGGTATCGACTGTACAGGGAGGGGATGGAGTGGTATCGACACTGTACAGGAGGAGATGGAGGGGTATCGACACTGTACAGGGAGGGGATGGAGGGGTATCGACACTGTACAGAGAGATGGAGTGGTATCGACACTGTACAGGGAGGAGATGGAGGGGTATCGACTGTACAGGGAGGGGATGGAGGGGTATCGACACTGTACAGGGAGGGGACGGAGGGGTATCGACACTGTACAGGGAGGGGATGGAGTGGTATCGACACTGTACAGGGAGGGGATGGAGGGGTATCGACACTGTACAGGGAGGGGATGGAGGGGTATCGACACTGTACAGGGAGGGGATGGAGGGGTATCGACACTGTACAGGGAGATGGAGGGGTATCAACATTGTATAGGAGGGGATGGAGGGGTATCGACACTGTACAGCGAGGAGATGGAGGTGTATAGAGACTGTACATGGAGGAGATGGAGGGGTATCGACACTGTACAGGGAGGGGATGGAATGGTATCGACACTGTACAGGGAGATGGAGGGGTATCAAAATGGTACAGGAGGGGATGGAGGGGTATCGACTGTACAGGGAGGGGATGGAGGGGTATCGACTGTACAGGTAGGGGATGGAGGGGTATCGACTGTACAGGGAGGGGATGGAGGGGTATCGACACTGTACAGGGAGGGGATGGAATGGTATCGACACGGTACAGGGAGATGGAGGGGTATCAAAATGGTACAGGAGGGGATGGAGGGGTATCCACTGTACAGGGAGGGGATGGAGGGGTATCGACACTGTACAGGGAGGGGATGGAGGGGTATCGACTGTACAGGGAGGGGATGGAGGGGTATCGACACTGTACAGGGAGGGGATGGAGGGGTATAGACTGTACAGGGAGGGGATGGAGTGGTATCGACTGTACAGTGAGGGGATGGAGGGGTATCTACACTGTACAGGGAGGAGATGGAGTGGTATTGACACTGTACAGGGAGGGGATGGAGGGGTATCGACTGTACAGGGAGGGGATGGAGGGGTATCGACAGTGTACAGGGAGGGGATGGAGGGGTATCGACTGTACAGGGAGGGGATGGAGTGGTATCGACACTGTACAGGAGGAGATGGAGGGGTATCGACACTGTACAGGGAGGGGACGGAGGGGTATCAACACTGTACAGAGAGATGGAGTGGTATCGACACTGTACAGGGAGGAGATGGAGGGGTATCGACTGTACAGGGAGGGGATGGAGGGGTATCGACACTGTACAGGGAGGAGATGGAGGGGTATCGACACTGTACAGGGAGGGGACGGAGGGGTATCGACACTGTACAGGGAGGGGATGGAGGGGTATCGACACGGTACAGGGAGGGGATGGAGGGGTATCGACACTGTACAGGGAGGGGATGGAGGGGTATCGACACTGTACAGGGAGGGTACGGAGGGGTATCGACTGTACAGGGAGGAGATGGAGTGGTATCGACTGTACAGGGAGTGGATGGAGTGTTATCGACTGTACAGGGAGGGGATGGAGGGGTATCGACACTGTACAGGGAGTGGATGGAGGGGTATCGACTGTACAGGGAGGGGATGGAGTGGTATCGACTGTACAGGGAGGGGATGGAGGGGTATCGACTGTACAGGGAGGGGATGGAGGGGTATCGACACTGTACAGGGAGTGGATGGAGTGGTATCGACTGTACAGGGAGTGGATGGAGTGTTATCGACTGTACAGGGAGGGGATGGAGGGGTATCGACTGTACAGGGAGGGGATGGAGTGGTATCGACACTGTACAGGGAGGGGATGGAGGGGTATCGACACTGTACAGGGAGATGGAGGGGTATCAACATTGTACAGGAGGGGATGGAGGGGTATCGACACTGTACAGCGAGGAGATGGAGGTGTATAGAGACTGTACATGGAGGAGATGGAGGGGTATCAACACTGTACAGTGAGGGGATGGAATGGTATCGACACTGTACAGGGAGATGGAGGGGTATCAAAATGGTACAGGAGGGGATGGAGGGGTATCGACTGTACAGGGAGGGGATGGAGGGGAATCGACACTGTACAGGGAGGGGATGGAGTGGTATTGACACTGTACAGGGAGGGGATGGAGGGGTATCGACTGTACAGGGAGGGGATGGAGGGGTATCGACTGTACAGGGAGGGGATGTAGGGGTATCGACACTGTACAGGGAGGAGATGGAGTGGTATCGACTGTACAGTGAGGGGATGGAGGGTTATCTACACTGTACAGGGAGGAGATGGAGTGGTATTGACACTGTACAGGGAGGGGATGGAGGGGAATCGACTGTACAGGGAGGGGATGGAGGGGTATCGACACTGTACAGGGAGGAGATGGAGTGGTATCGACTGTACAGGGAGGGGATGGAGGGGTATCGACACTGTACAGGGAGGGGATGGAGTGGTATCGACTGTACAGGGAGGGGTTGGAGGGGTATCGACTGTACAGGGAGGGGATGGAGGGGTATCGACACTGTACAGGGAGGGGATGGAGGGGTATCGACTGTACAGGGAGGGGATGGAGTGGTATCGACACTGTACAGGGAGGGGATGGAGGGGTATCAACACTGTACAGGGAGATGGAGGGGTATCAACATTGTACAGGAGGGGATGGAGGGGTATCGACACTGTGCAGCGAGGAGATGGAGGTGTATAGAGACTGTACATGGAGGAGATGGAGGGGTATCGACACTGTACAGGGAGGGGATGGAATGGTATCGACACTGTACAGGGAGATGGAGGGGTATCAAAATGGTACAGGAGGGGATGGAAGGGTATCGACTGTAAAGGGAGGGGATGGAGGGGTATCGACACTGTACAGGGAGGGGATGGAGGGGTATCGACTGCACAGGGAGGGGATGGAGGGGTATCGACACTGTACAGGGAGGGGATGGAGTGGTATCGACTGTACAGTGAGGGGATGGAGGGGTATCTACACTGTACAGGGAGGAGATGGAGTGGTTTTGACACTGTACAGGGAGGGGATGGAGGGGTATCGACTGTACAGGGATGGGATGGAGGGGTATCGACACTGTACAGGGAGGAGATGGAGTGGTATCGACTGTACAGGGAGGGGATGGAGGGGTATCGACACTGTACAGGGAGGGGATGGAGGGGTATCGACACTGTACAGGGAGGGGTTGGAGGGGTATCGACACTGTACAGGGAGTGGATGGAGGGGTATCGACACTGTACAGGGAGGGGATGGAGGGGTATCGACACTGTACAGGTAGATGGAGGGGTATCAACATTGTACAGGAGGGGATGGAGGGGTATCGACACTGTACAGCGAGGAGATGGAGGTGTATAGAGACTGTACATGGAGGAGATGGAGGGGTATCGACAGTGTACAGGGAGGGGATGGAATGGTATCGACACTGTACAGGGAGATGGAGGGGTATCAAAATGGTACAGGAGGGGATGGAGGGGTATCGACTGTACAGGGAGGGGATCGAGGGGTATCGACACTGTACAGGGAGGGGATGGAGGGGTATCGACTACAGGGAGGGGATGGAGGGGTATCGACACTGTACAGGGAGGGGATGGTGGGGTATAGACTGTACAGGGAGGGGATGGAGTGGTATCGACTGTACAGTGAGGGGATGGAGGGGTATCTACACTGTACAGGGAGGAGATGGAGTGGTATTGACACTGTACAGGGAGGGGATGGAGGGGTATCGACTGGACAGGGAGGGGATGGAGGGGTATTGACACTGTACAGGGAGGAGATGGAGTGGTATCGACTGTACAGGGAGGGGATGGAGGGGTATCGACACTGTACAGGGAGGGGATGGAGGGGTATCGACACTGTACAGGGAGGGGTTGGAGGGGTATCGACACTGTACAGGGAGGGGATGGAGGGGTATCGACTGTACAGGGAGGGGATGGAGTGGTATCGACACTGTACAGGAGGAGATGGAGGGGTATCGACACTGTACAGGGAGGGGATGGAGGGGTATCGACACTGTACAGGGAGGGGATGGAGTGGTATCGACACTGTACAGGGAGGAGATGGAGGGGTATCGACTGTACAGGGAGGGGATGGAGGGGTATCGACACTGTACAGGGAGGGGATGGAGGGGTATCGACACTGTACAGGGAGGGGACGGAGGGGTATCGACACTGTACAGAGAGATGGAGTGGTATCGACACTGTACAGGGAGGTGATGGAGGGGTATCGACACTGTACAGGGAGGAGATGGAGGGGTATCGACACTGTACAGGGAGGGGACGGAGGGGTATCGACACTGTACAGGGAGGAGATGGAGGGGTATCGACACTGTACAGGGAGGGGACGGAGGGGTATCGACACTGTACAGGGAGGGGATGGAGGGGTATCGACACTGTACAGGGAGGGGATGGAGGGGTATCGACACTGTACAGGGAGGGGATGGAGGGGTATCGACACTGTACAGGGAGGGGATGGAGGGGTATCGACACTGTACAGGGAGGAGATGGAGGGGTATCGACACTGTACAGGGAGGAGATGGAGTGGTATCGACTGTACAGGGAGGGGATGGAGGGGTATCGACACTGTACAGGGAGGGGATGTAGGGGTATCGACTGTACAGGGAGGGGACGGAGTGGTATCGACTGTACAGGGAGGGGATGGAGTGGTATCGACACTGTACAGGGAGGGTACGGAGGGGTATCGACACTGTACAGGGAGGGGATGGAGTGGTATCGACTGTACAGGGAGGGTACGGAGGGGTATCGACACTGTACAGGGAGGGGTTGGAGGGGTATCGACACTGTACAGGGAGGGGTTGGAGGGGTATCGACACTGTACAGGGAGGGGATGGAGGGGTATCGACTGTACAGGGAGGGGATGGAGTGGTATCGACACTGTACAGGAGGAGATGGAGGGGTATCGACACTGTACAGGGAGGAGATGGAGGGGTATCGACTGTACAGGGAGGGGATGGAGGGGTATCGACACTGTACAGGGAGGGGATGGAGGGGTATCGACACTGTACAGGGAGGGGACGGAGGGGTATCGACACTGTACAGAGAGATGGAGTGGTATCGACACTGTACAGGGAGGTGATGGAGGGGTATCGACACTGTACAGGGAGGAGATGGAAGGGTATCGACACTGTACAGGGAGGGGACGGAGGGGTATCGACACTGTACAGGGAGGAGACGGAGGGGTATCGACACTGTACAGGTAGGGGACGGAGGGGTATCGACACTGTACAGGGAGGGGATGGAGGGGTATCGACACTGTACAGGGAGGGGATGGAGGGGTATCGACACTGTACAGGGAGGGGATGGAGGGGTATCGACACTGTACAGGGAGGGGATGGAGGGGTATCGACACTGTACAGGGAGGAGATGGAGGGGTATCGACACTGTACAGGGAGGAGATGGAGTGGTATCGACTGTACAGGGAGGGGATGGAGGGGTATCGACTGTACAGGGAGGGGATGGAGGGGTATCGACTGTACAGGGAGGGGACGGAGTGGTATCGACTGTACAGGGAGGGGATGGAGTGGTATCGACACTGTACAGGGAGGGTACGGAGGGGTATCGACATTGTACAGGGAGGGGATGGAGTGGTATCGACTGTACAGGGAGGGTACGGAGGGGTATCGACACTGTACAGGGAGGAGATGGAGGGGTATCGACTGTACAGGGAGGGGATGGAGGGGTATCGACTGTACAGGGAGTGGATGGAGTGTTATCGACTGTACAGGGAGGGGATGGAGGGGTATCGACACTGTACAGGGAGTGGATGGAGGGGTATCGACTGTACAGGGAGGGGATGGAGTGGTATCGACTGTACAGGGAGTGGATGGAGTGTTATCGACTGTACAGGGAGGGGATGGAGGGGTATCGACACTGTACAGGGAGTGGATGGAGGGGTATCGACTGTACAGGGAGGGGATGGAGTGGTATCGACTGTACAGGGAGGGGATGGAGGGGTATCGACTGTACAGGGAGGGGATGGAGGGGTATCGACACTGTACAGGGAGTGGATGGAGTGGTATCGACTGTACAGGGAGTGGATGGAGTGTTATCGACTGTACAGGGAGGGGATGGAGGGGTATCGACTGTACAGGGAGGGGATGGAGTGGTATCGACACTGTACAGGGAGGGGATGGAGGGGTATCGACACTGTACAGGGAGATGGAGGGGTATCAACATTGTACAGGAGGGGATGGAGGGGTATCGACACTGTACAGCGAGGAGATGGAGGTGTATAGAGACTGTAGATGGAGGAGATGGAGGGGTATCGACTGTACAGGGAGGGGATGGAGGGGTATCGACACTGTACAGGGAGGGGATGGAGGGGTATCGACTGTACAGGGAGGGGACGGAGTGGTATCGACTGTACAGGGAGGGGATGGAGTGGTATCGACACTGTACAGGGAGGGTACGGAGGGGTATCGACACTGTACAGGGAGGGGATGGAGGGGTATCGACACTGTACAGGGAGGGGTTGGAGGGGTATCGACACTGTACAGGGAGGGGTTGGAGGGGTATCGACACTGTACAGGGAGGGGATGGAGGGGTATCGACTGTACAGGGAGGGGATGGAGTGGTATCGACACTGTACAGGAGGAGATGGAGGGGTATCGACACTGTACAGGGAGGAGATGGAGGGGTATCGACTGTACAGGGAGGGGATGGAGGGGTATCGACACTGTACAGGGAGGGGATGGAGGGGTACCGACACTGTACAGGGAGGGGACGGAGGGGTATCGACACTGTACAGAGAGATGGAGTGGTATCGACACTGTACAGGGAGGGGATGGAGTGTTATCGACTGTACAGGGGGGGATGGAGGGGTATCGACACTGTACAGGGAGGGGATGGAGGGGTATCGACTGTACAGGGAGGGGATGGAGGGGTATCGACACTGTACAGGGAGGTGATGGAGGGGTATCGACACTGTACAGGGAGGAGATGGAAGGGTATCGACACTGTACTGGGAGGGGACGGAGGGGTATCGACACTGTACAGGGAGGAGACGGAAGGGTATCGACACTGTACTGGGAGGGGACGGAGGGGTATCGACACTGTACAGGGAGGAGACGGAGGGGTATCGACACTGTACAGGTAGGGGACGGAGGGGTATCGACACTGTACAGGGAGGGGATGGAGGGGTATCGACACTGTACAGGGAGGGGATGGAGGGGTATCGACACTGTACAGGGAGGGGATGGAGGGGTATCGACACTGTACAGGGAGGGGATGGAGGGGTATCGACACTGTACAGGGAGGAGATGGAGGGGTATCGACACTGTACAGGGAGGAGATGGAGTGGTATCGACTGTACAGGGAGGGGATGGAGGGGTATCGACTGTACAGGGAGGGGATGGAGGGGTATCGACTGTACAGGGAGGGGACGGAGTGGTATCGACTGTACAGGGAGGGGATGGAGTGGTATCGACACTGTACAGGGAGGGTACGGAGGGGTATCGACATTGTACAGGGAGGGGATGGAGTGGTATCGACTGTACAGGGAGGGTACGGAGGGGTATCGACACTGTACAGGGAGGAGATGGAGGGGTATCGACTGTACAGGGAGGGGATGGAGGGGTATCGACTGTACAGGGAGTGGATGGAGTGTTATCGACTGTACAGGGAGGGGATGGAGGGGTATCGACACTGTACAGGGAGTGGATGGAGGGGTATCGACTGTACAGGGAGGGGATGGAGTGGTATCGACTGTACAGGGAGTGGATGGAGTGTTATCGACTGTACAGGGAGGGGATGGAGGGGTATCGACACTGTACAGGGAGTGGATGGAGGGGTATCGACTGTACAGGGAGGGGATGGAGTGGTATCGACTGTACAGGGAGGGGATGGAGGGGTATCGACTGTACAGGGAGGGGATGGAGGGGTATCGACACTGTACAGGGAGTGGATGGAGTGGTATCGACTGTACAGGGAGTGGATGGAGTGTTATCGACTGTACAGGGAGGGGATGGAGGGGTATCGACTGTACAGGGAGGGGATGGAGTGGTATCGACACTGTACAGGGAGGGGATGGAGGGGTATCGACACTGTACAGGGAGATGGAGGGGTATCAACATTGTACAGGAGGGGATGGAGGGGTATCGACACTGTACAGCGAGGAGATGGAGGTGTATAGAGACTGTAGATGGAGGAGATGGAGGGGTATCAACACTGTACAGTGAGGGGATGGAATGGTATCGACACTGTACAGGGAGATGGAGGGGTATCAAAATGGTACAGGAGGGGATGGAGGGGTATCGACTGTACAGGGAGGGGATGGAGGGGAATCGACACTGTACAGGGAGGGGATGGAGAGGTATCGACACTGTACAGGGAGGGGATGGAGGGGTATAGACTGTACAGGGAGGGGATGGAGTGGTATCGACTGTACAGTGAGGGGATGGAGGGGTATCTACACTGTACAGGGAGGAGATGGAGTGGTATTGACACTGTACAGGGAGGGGATGGAGGGGTATCGACTGTACAGGGAGGGGATGGAGGGGTATCGACTGTACAGGGAGGGGATGTAGGGGTATCGACACTGTACAGGGAGGAGATGGAGTGGTATCGACTGTACAGTGAGGGGATGGAGGGTTATCTACACTGTACAGGGAGGAGATGGAGTGGTATTGACACTGTACAGGGAGGGGATGGAGGGGAATCGACTGTACAGGGAGGGGATGGAGGGGTATCGACACTGTACAGGGAGGAGATGGAGTGGTATCGACTGTACAGGGAGGGGATGGAGGGGTATCGACACTGTACAGGGAGGGGATGGAGTGGTATCGACTGTACAGGGAGGGGTTGGAGGGGTATCGACTGTACAGGGAGGGGATGGAGGGGTATCGACACTGTACAGGGAGGGGATGGAGGGGTATCGACTGTACAGGGAGGGGATGGAGTGGTATCGACACTGTACAGGGAGGGGATGGAGGGGTATCAACACTGTACAGGGAGATGGAGGGGTATCAACATTGTACAGGAGGGGATGGAGGGGTATCGACACTGTGCAGCGAGGAGATGGAGGTGTATAGAGACTGTACATGGAGGAGATGGAGGGGTATCGACACTGTACAGGGAGGGGATGGAATGGTATCGACACTGTACAGGGAGATGGAGGGGTATCAAAATGGTACAGGAGGGGATGGAAGGGTATCGACTGTACAGGGAGGGGATGGAGGGGTATCGACTGCACAGGGAGGGGATGGAGGGGTATCGACACTGTACAGGGAGGGGATGGAGTGGTATCGACTGTACAGTGAGGGGATGGAGGGGTATCTACACTGTACAGGGAGGAGATGGAGTGGTTTTGACACTGTACAGGGAGGGGATGGAGGGGTATCGACTGTACAGGGATGGGATGGAGGGGTATCGACACTGTACAGGGAGGAGATGGAGTGGTATCGACTGTACAGGGAGGGGATGGAGGGGTATCGACACTGTACAGGGAGGGGATGGAGGGGTATCGACACTGTACAGGGAGGGGTTGGAGGGGTATCGACACTGTACAGGGAGTGGATGGAGGGGTATCGACACTGTACAGGGAGGGGATGGAGGGGTATCGACACTGTACAGGTAGATGGAGGGGTATCAACATTGTACAGGAGGGGATGGAGGGGTATCGACACTGTACAGCGAGGAGATGGAGGTGTATAGAGACTGTACATGGAGGAGATGGAGGGGTATCGACACTGTACAGGGAGGGGATGGAATGGTATCGACACTGTACAGGGAGATGGAGGGGTATCAAAATGGTACAGGAGGGGATGGAGGGGTATCGACTGTACAGGGAGGGGATCGAGGGGTATCGACACTGTACAGGGAGGGGATGGAGGGGTATCGACTACAGGGAGGGGATGGAGGGGTATCGACACTGTACAGGGAGGGGATGGTGGGGTATAGACTGTACAGGGAGGGGATGGAGTGGTATCGACTGTACAGTGAGGGGATGGAGGGGTATCTACACTGTACAGGGAGGAGATGGAGTGGTATTGACACTGTACAGGGAGGGGATGGAGGGGTATCGACTGGACAGGGAGGGGATGGAGGGGTATTGACACTGTACAGGGAGGAGATGGAGTGGTATCGACTGTACAGGGAGGGGATGGAGGGGTATCGACACTGTACAGGGAGGGGATGGAGGGGTATCGACACTGTACAGGGAGGGGTTGGAGGGGTATCGACACTGTACAGGGAGGGGATGGAGGGGTATCGACTGTACAGGGAGGGGATGGAGTGGTATCGACACTGTACAGGAGGAGATGGAGGGGTATCGACACTGTACAGGGAGGGGATGGAGGGGTATCGACACTGTACAGGGAGGGGATGGAGGGGTATCGACACTGTACAGGGAGGAGATGGAGGGGTATCGACTGTACAGGGAGGGGATGGAGGGGTATCGACACTGTACAGGGAGGGGATGGAGGGGTATCGACACTGTACAGGGAGGGGACGGAGGGGTATCGACACTGTACAGAGAGATGGAGTGGTATCGACACTGTACAGGGAGGTGATGGAGGGGTATCGACACTGTACAGGGAGGAGATGGAGGGGTATCGACACTGTACAGGGAGGGGACGGAGGGGTATCGACACTGTACAGGGAGGAGATGGAGGGGTATCGACACTGTACAGGGAGGGGACGGAGGGGTATCGACACTGTACAGGGAGGGGATGGAGGGGTATCGACACTGTACAGGGAGGGGATGGAGGGGTATCGACACTGTACAGGGAGGGGATGGAGGGGTATCGACACTGTACAGGGAGGAGATGGAGGGGTATCGACACTGTACAGGGAGGAGATGGAGTGGTATCGACTGTACAGGGAGGGGATGGAGGGGTATCGACACTGTACAGGGAGGGGATGGAGGGGTATCGACTGTACAGGGAGGGGACGGAGTGGTATCGACTGTACAGGGAGGGGATGGAGTGGTATCGACACTGTACAGGGAGGGTACGGAGGGGTATCGACACTGTACAGGGAGGGGATGGAGTGGTATCGACTGTACAGGGAGGGTACGGAGGGGTATCGACACTGTACAGGGAGGGGATGGAGGGGTATCGACACTGTACAGGGAGGGGTTGGAGGGGTATCGACACTGTACAGGGAGGGGATGGAGGGGTATCGACTGTACAGGGAGGGGATGGAGTGGTATCGACACTGTACAGGAGGAGATGGAGGGGTATCGACACTGTACAGGGAGGGGATGGAGGGGTATCGACACTGTACAGGGAGGGGATGGAGTGGTATCGACTGTACAGGGAGGGGATGGAGGGGTATCGACACTGTACAGGGAGGGGATGGAGGGGTATCGACACTGTACAGGGAGGGGACGGAGGGGTATCGACACTGTACAGGGAGGAGATGGAGGGGTATCGACACTGTACAGGGAGGAGATGGAGGGGTATCGACACTGTACAGGGAGGAGATGGAGGGGTATCGACTGTACAGGGAGGGGATGGAGTGGTATCGACTGTACAGGGAGGGGATGGAGGGGTATCGACACTGTACAGGGAGGAGATGGAGGGGTATCGACACTGTACAGGGAGGGGATGGAGGGGTATCGACACTGTACAGGGAGGGGATGGAGTGGTATCGACTGTACAGGGAGGGGATGGAGGGGTATCGACACTGTACAGGGAGGGGATGGAGGGGTATCGACACTGTACAGGGAGGGGACGGAGGGGTATCGACACTGTACAGGGAGGGGATGGAGGGGTATCGACACTGTACAGGGAGGAGATGGAGGGGTATCGACACTGTACAGGGAGGAGATGGAGGGGTATCGACTGTACAGGGAGGGGATGGAGGGGTATCGACACTGTACAGGGAGGGGATGGAGGGGTATCGACACTGTACAGGGAGGGGACGGAGGGGTATCGACACTGTACAGAGAGATGGAGTGGTATCGACACTGTACAGGGAGGTGATGGAGGGGTATCGACACTGTACAGGGAGGAGATGGAGGGGTATCGACACTGTACAGGGAGGGGACGGAGGGGTATCGACACTGTACAGGGAGGAGACGGAGGGGTATCGACACTGTACAGGTAGGGGACGGAGGGGTATCGACACTGTACAGGGAGGGGATGGAGGGGTATCGACACTGTACAGGGAGGGGATGGAGGGGTATCGACACTGTACAGGGAGGGGATGGAGGGGTATCGACACTGTACAGGGAGGGGATGGAGTGGTATCGACTGTACAGGGAGGGGATGGAGGGGTATCGACTGTACAGGGAGGGGATGGAGTGGTATCGACACTGTACAGGGAGGGGATGGAGGGGTATCGACACTGTACAGGGAGGAGATGGAGGGGTATCGACACTGTACAGGGAGGAGATGGAGTGGTATCGACTGTACAGGGAGGGGATGGAGGGGTATCGACTGTACAGGGAGGGGATGGAGGGGTATCGACTGTACAGGGAGGAGATGGAGGGGTATCGACATTGTACAGGGAGGGGATGGAGTGGTATCGACTGTACAGGGAGGGTACGGAGGGGTATCGACACTGTACAGGGAGGAGATGGAGGGGTATCGACTGTACAGGGAGGGGATGGAGGGGTATCGACACTGTACAGGGAGGAGATGGAGGGGTATCGACTGTACAGGGAGGGGATGGAGGGGTATCGACTGTACAGGGAGGGGATGGAGGGGTATCGACACTGTACAGAGAGGGGACGGAGTGGTATCGATTGTACAGGGAGGGGATGGAGGGGTATCGACACTGTGCAGGGAGGGGATGGAGTGGTATCGACACTGTACAGGGAGGGGATGGAGGGGTATCGACTGTACAGGGAGGGGATGGAGTGGTATCGACACTGTACAGGGAGGGGATGGAGGGGTATCGACACTGTACAGGGAGATGGAGGGGTATCAACATTGTACAGGAGGGGATGGAGGGGTATCGACTGTACAGCGAGGAGATGGAGGTGTATGGAGACTGTACATGGAGGAGATGGAGGGGTATCGACACTGTACAGGGAGGGGATGGAATGGTATCGACACTGTACAGGGAGATGGAGGGGTATCAAAATGGTACAGGAGGGGATGGAGGGGTATCGACTGTACAGGGAGGGGATGGATGGGTATCGACACTGTACAGGGAGGGGATGGAGGGGTATCGACTGTACAGGGAGGGGATGGAGGGGTATCGACACTGTACAGGGAGGGGATGGAGGGGTATAGACTGTACAGGGAGGGGATGGAGTGGTATCGACTGTACAGTGAGGGGGTGGAGGGGTATCTACACTGTACAGTGAGGAGATGGAGTGGTATTGACACTGTACAGGGAGGGGATGGAGGGGTATCGACTGTACAGGGAGGGGATGGAGGGGTATCGACACTGTACAGGGAGGAGATGGAGTGGTATCGACTGTACAGGGAGGGGATGGAGGGGTATCGACACTGTACAGGGAGGGGATGGAGGGGTATCGACACTGTACAGGGAGGGGTTGGAGGGGTATCGACACTGTACAGGGAGGGGATGGAGGGGTATCGACTGTACAGGGAGGGGATGGAGTGGTATCGACACTGTACAGGAGGAGATGGAGGGGTATCGACACTGTACAGGGAGGGGACGGAGGGGTATCGACACTGTACAGAGAGATGGAGTGGTATCTACACTGTACAGGGAGGAGATGGAGGGGTATCGACTGTACAGGGAGGGGATGGAGGGGTATCGACACTGTACAGGGAGGAGATGGAGGGGTATCGACACTGTACAGGGTGGGGACGGAGGGGTATCGACACTGTACAGGGTGGGGATGGAGGGGTATCGACACTGTACAGCGAGGGGATGGAGGGGTATCGACACTGTACAGGGAGGGGATGGAGGGGTATCGACTGTACAGGGAGGGGATGGAGTGGTATCGACACTGTACAGGGAGGGGATGGAGGGGTATCGACACTGTACAGGGAGATGGAGGGGTTTCAACATTGTACAGGAGGGGATGGAGGGGTATCGACTGTACAGGGAGGGGATGGAGGGGTATCGACTGTACAGGGAGGGGATGGAGGGGTATCGACTGTACAGGGAGGGTACGGAGGGGTATCGACTGTACAGGGAGGAGATGGAGTGGTATCGACTGTACAGGGAGGGGATGGAGTGTTATCGACTGTACAGGGAGGGGATGGAGGGGTATCGACACTGTACAGGGAGTGGATGGAGGGGTATCGACTGTACAGCGAGGAGATGGAGGTGTATAGAGACTGTACATGGAGGAGATGGAGGGGTATCGACACTGTACAGGGAGGGGATGGAATGGTATCTACACTGTACAGGGAGGGGTTGGAGGGGTATCGACTGTACAGGGAGGGGATGGAGGGGTATCGACACTGTACAGGGAGGAGATGGAGTGGTATCGACTGTCCAGGGAGGGGATGGAGGGGTATCGACACTGTACAGGGAGGGGATGGAGGGGTATCGACTGTACAGGGAGTGGATGGTGGGGTATCGACACTGTACAGGGAGGGGATGGAGGGGTATAGACTGTACAGGGAGGGGATGGAGTGGTATCGACTGTACAGTGAGGGGATGGAGGGGTATCTACACTGTACAGTGAGGAGATGGAGTGGTATTGACACTGTACAGGGAGGGGATGGAGGGGTATCGAATGTACAGGGAGGGGATGGAGGGGTATCGACACTGTACAGGGAGGAGATGGAGTGGTATCGACTGTACAGGGAGGGGATGGAGGGGTATCGACACTGTACAGGGCGGGGACGGAGGGGTATCGACACTGTACAGGGAGGGGATGGAGGGGTATCGTCACTGTACAGGGAGGGGATGGAGGGGTATCGACACTGTACAGGGAGGGGATGGAGGGGTATCGACTGTACAGGGAGGGGATGGAGTGGTATCGACACTGTACAGGGAGGGGATGGAGGGGTATCGACACTGTACAGGGAGATGGAGGGGTATCAACATTGTACAGGAGGGGATGGAGGGGTATCGACTGTACAGGGAGGGGATGGAGGGGTATCGACTGTACAGGGAGGGGATGGAGGGGTATCGACTGTACAGGGAGGGTACGGAGGGGTTTCGACTGTACAGGGAGGAGATGGAGTGGTATCGACTGTACAGGGAGGGGATGGAGTGTTATCGACTGTACAGGGAGGGGATGGAGGGGTAACGACACTGTACAGGGAGTGGATGGAGGGGTATCGACTGTACAGGGAGGGGATGGAGTGGTATCGACTGTACAGGGAGGGGATGGAGGGGTATCGACTGTACAGGGAGTGGATGGAGTGTTATCGACTGTACAGGGAGGGGATGGAGGGGTATCGACACTGTACAGGGAGTGGATGGAGTGGTATCGACTGTACAGGGAGTGGATGGAGTGTTATCGACTGTACAGGGAGGGGATGGAGGGGTATCGACACTGTACAGGGAGGGAATGGAGTGGTATCGACTGTACAGGGAGGGGATGGAGAGTTATCGACTGTACAGGGAGGGGATGGAGGGGTATCGACACTGTACAGGGAGGGGATGGAGGGGTATCGACTGTACAGGGAGGGGATGGAGTGGTATCGACACTGTACAGGGAGGGGATGGAGGGGTATCAACACTGTACAGGGAGATGGAGGGGTATCAATACTGTACAGGAGGGGATGGAGGGGTATCGACACTGTACAGCGAGGAGATGGAGGTGTATAGAGACTGTTCATGGAGGAGATGGAGGGGTATCGACACTGTACAGGGAGGGGATGGAATGGTATCGACACTGTACAGGGAGATGGAGGGGTATCCAAATGGTACAGGAGGGGATGGAGGGGTATCGACTGTACAGGGAGGGGATGGTGGGGTATCGACACTGTACAGGGAGGGGATGGAGGGGTATCGACTGTACAGGGAGGGGATGGAGGGGTATCGACACTATACAGGGAGGGGATGGAGGGGTATAGACTGTACAGTGAGGGGATGGAGTGGTATCGACTGTACAGTGAGGGGATGGAGGGGTATCTACACTGTACAGGGAGGAGATGGAGGGGTATCGACACTGTACAGGGAGGGGACGGAGGGGTATCGACTGTACAGGGAGGGGATGGAGTGGTATCGACACTGTACAGGGAGGGGTTGGAGGGGTATCGACACTGTACAGGGAGGAGATGGAGGGGTATCGACACTGTACAGGGAGGGGACGGAGGGGTATCGACACTGTACAGGGAGGGGATGGAGGGGTATCGACACTGTACAGGGAGGGGATGGTGTGGTATCGACACTGTACAGGGAGGGGATGGACGGGTATCGACACTGTACAGGGAGGAGATGGAGGGGTATCGACACTGTACAGGGAGGGGACGGAGGGGTATCGACACTGTACAGGGAGGGGATGGAGGGGTATCGACACTGTACAGGGAGGGGATGGAGGGGTATCGACACTGTACAGGGAGGGGATGGAGGGGTATCGACACTGCACAGGGAGGGGATGGAGGGGTATCGACACTGTACAGGGAGATGGAGGGGTATCAACATTGTACAGGAGGGGATGGAGGGGTATCGACACTGTACAGCGAGGAGATGGAGGTGTATAGAGACTGTACATGGAGGAGATGGAGGGGTATCGACACTGTACAGCGAGGAGATGGAGGTGTATAGAGACTGTACATGGAGGAGATGGAGGGGTATCGACACTGTACAGGGAGGGGATGGAATGGTATCGACACTGTACAGGGAGATGGAGGGGTATCAAAATGGTACAGCAGGGGATGGAGGGGTATCGACTGTACAGGGAGGGGATGGAGGGGTATCGACACTGTACAGGGAGGGGATGGAGGGGTATCGACTGTACAGGGAGGGGATGGAGGGGTATCGACACTGTACAGGGAGGGGATGGAGGGGTATAGACTGTACAGGGAGGGGATGGAGTGGTATCGACTGTACAGTGAGGGGATGGAGGGGTATCTACACTGTACAGGGAGGAGATGGAGTGGTATTGACTGTACAGGGAGGGGATGGAGGGGTATCGACTGTACAGGGAGGGGATGGAGGGGTATCGACACTGTACAGGGAGGAGATGGAGTGGTATCGACTGTACAGGGAGGGGATGGAGGGGTATCGACACTGTACAGGGAGGGGATGGAGGGGTATCGACACTGTACAGGGAGGGGTTGGAGGGGTATCGACACTGTACAGGGAGGGGATGGAGGGGCATCGACTGTACAGGGAGGGGATGGAGTGGTATCGACACTGTACAGGAGGAGATGGAGGGGTATCGACACTGTACAGGGAGGGGATGGAGGGGTATCGACACTGTACAGGGAGGGGATGGAGTGGTATCGACACTGTACTGGGAGGAGATGGAGGGGTATCGAATGTACAGGGAGGGGATGGAGGGGTATCGACACTGTACAGGGAGGGGATGGAGGGGTATCGACACTGTACAGGGAGGGGACGGAGGGGTATCGACACTGTACAGAGAGATGGAGTGGTATCGACTGTACAGGGAGGAGATGGAGGGGTATCGACACTGTACAGGGAGGAGATGGAGGGGTATCGACACTGTACAGGGAGGGGACGGAGGGGTATCGACACTGTACAGGGAGGAGATGGAGGGGTATCGACACTGTACAGGGAGGGGATGGAGGGGTATCGACACTGTACAGGTAGGGGATGGAGGGGTATCGACACTGTACAGGGAGGGGATGGAGGGGTATCGACACTGTACAGGGAGGGGATGGAGGGGTATCGACACTGTACAGGGAGGGGATGGAGGGGTATCGACACTGTACAGGGAGGAGATGGAGGGGTATCGACACTGTACAGGGAGGAGATGGAGTGGTATCGACACTGTACAGTGAGGGGATGGAGGGGTATCGAATGTACAGGGAGGGGATGGAGTGGTATCGACACTGTACAGGGAGGGGATGGAGGGGTATCGACACTGTACAGGCAGGGGATGGAGGGGTATCGACACTGTACAGGGAGGGGATGGAGGGGTATCGACACTGTACAGGGAGGGGATGGAGGGGTATCGACACTGTACAGGGAGGGGATGGAGGGGTATCGACACTGTACAGGGAGGAGATGGAGGGGTATCGACACTGTACAGGGAGGAGATGGAGTGGTATCGACACTGTACAGTGAGGGGATGGAGGGGTATCGAATGTACAGGGAGGGGATGGAGGGGTATCGACACTGTACAGGGAGGGGATGGAGTGGTATCGACTGTACAGGGAGGGGATGGAGTGTTATCGACTGTACAGGGAGGGGATGGAGGGGTATCGACACTGTACAGGGAGGGGATGGAGGGGTATCGAATGTACAGGGAGGGGATGGAGTGGTATCGACACTGTACAGGGAGGGTACGGAGGGGTATCGACACTGTACAGGGAGGGGATGGAGTGGTATCGACTGTACAGGGAGGGTACGGAGGGGTATCGACACTGTACAGGGAGGGGATGGAGTGGTATCGACTGTACAGGGAGGGGATGGAGGGGTATCGACACTGTACAGGGAGGAGATGGAGGGTTATCGACTGTACAGGGAGGGGATGGAGGGGTATCGACTGCACAGGGAGGGGATGGAGGGGTATCGACACTGTACAGAGAGGGGACGGAGTGGTATCGATTATACAGGGAGGGGATGGAGGGGTATCGACACTGTACAGGGAGGGGATGGAGTGGTATTGACACTGTACAGGGAGGGGATGGAGGGGTATCGACTGTACAGGGAGGGGATGGAGTGTTATCGACTGTACAGGGAGGGGATGGAGGGGTATCGACACTGTACAGGGAGGGGATGGAGGGGTATCGACTGTACAGGGAGGGGATGGAGTGGTATCGACACAGTACAGGGAGGGGATGGAGGGGTATCGACACTGTACAGGGAGATGGAGGGGTATCAACATTGTACAGGAGGGGATGGAGGGGTATCGACACTGTAGAGCGAGGAGATGGAGGTGTATAGAGACTGTACATGGAGGAGATGGAGGGGTATCGACACTGTACAGGGAGGGGATGGAATGGTATCGACACTGTACAGGGAGATGGAGGGGTATCAAAATGGTACAGGAGGGGATGGAGGGGTATCGACTGTACAGGGAGGGGATGGAGGGGTATCGACACTGTACAGGGAGGGGATGGAGGGGTATCGACTGTACAGGGAGGGGATGGAGGGGTATCGACACTGTACAGGGAGGGGATGGAGGGGTATAGACTGTACAGGGAGGGGATGGAGTGGTATCGACTGTACAGTGAGGGGATGGAGGGGTATCTACACTGTACAGGGAGGAGATGGAGTGGTATTGACACTGTACAGGGAGGGGATGGAGGGGTATCGACTGTACAGGGAGGGGATGGAGGGGTATCGATACTGTACAGGGAGGAGATGGGGTGGTATCGACTGTACAGGGAGGGGTTGGAGGGGTATCGACACTGTACAGGGAGGGGATGGAGGGGTATCGACATTGTACAGGGAGGGGTTGGAGGGGTATCGACACTGTACAGGGAGGGGATGGAGGGGTATCGACTGTACAGGGAGGGGATGGAGTGGTATCGACACTGTACAGGAGGAGATGGAGGGGTATCGACACTGTACAGGGAGGGGACGGAGGGGTATCGACACTGTACAGAGAGATGGAGTGGTATCGACACTGTACAGGGAGGAGATGGAGGGGTATCGACTGTACAGGGAGGGGATGGAGGGGTATCGACACTGTACAGGGAGGAGATGGAGGGGTATCGACACTGTACAGGGAGGGGACGGAGGGGTATCGACACTGTACAGGGAGGGGATGGAGGGGTATCGACACTGTACAGGGACGGGATGGAGGGGTATCGACACTGTACAGGGAGGGGATGGAGGGGTATCGACTGTACAGGGAGGGGATGGAGTGGTATCGACACTGTACAGCGAGGGGATGGAGGGGTATCGACACTGTATAGGGAGATGGAGGGGTATCAACATTGTACAGGAGGGGATGGAGGGGTATCGACTGTACAGCGATGAGATGGAGGTGTATAGAGACTGTACATGGAGGAGATGGAGGGGTATCGACACTGTACAGGGAGGGGATGGAATGGTATCGACACTGTACAGGGAGATGGAGGGGTATCAAAATGGTACAGGAGGGGATGGAGGGGTATCGACAGTACAGGGAGGGGATGGAGGGGTATCGACACTGTACAGGGAGGGGATGGCGGGGTATCGACTGTACAGGGAGGGGATGGAGGGGTATCGACACTGTACAGGGAGGGGATGGAGGGGTATAGACTGTACAGGGAGGGGATGGAGTGGTATCGACTGTACAGTGAGGGGATGGAGGGGTATCTACACTGTACAGGGAGGAGATGGAGTGGTATTGACACTGTACAGGGAGGGGATGGAGGGGTATCGACTGTACAGGGAGGGGATGGAGGGGTATCGACACTGTACAGGGAGGGGTTGGAGGGGTATCGACATTGTACAGGGAGGGGATGGAGGGGTATCGACTGTACAGGGAGGGGATGGAGTGGTATCGACACTGTACAGGAGGAGATGGAGGGGTATCGACACTGTACAGGGAGGGGACGGAGGGGTATCGACACTGTACAGAGAGATGGAGTGGTATCGACACTGTACAGGGAGGAGATGGAGGGGTATCGACTGTACAGGGAGGGGATGGAGGGGTATCGACACTGTACAGGGAGGAGATGGAGGGGTATCGACACTGTACAGGGAGGGGACGGAGGGGTATCGACACTGTACAGGGAGGGGATGGAGGGGTATCGACACTGTACAGGGAGGGGATGAAGGGGTATCGACACTGTACAGGGAGGGGATGGAGGGGTATCGACACTGTACAGGGAGGGGATGGAGGGGTATCGACACTGTACAGGGAGATGGAGGGGTATCAACATTGTACAGGAGGGGATGGAGGGGTATCGACACTGTACAGCGAGGAGATGGAGGTGTATAGAGACTGTACATGGAGGAGATGGAGGGGTATCGACACTGTACAGGGAGGGGATGGAATGGTATCGACACTGTACAGGGAGATGGAGGGGTATCAAAAAGGTACAGGAGGGGATGGAGGGGTATCGACTGTACAGGGAGGGGATGGAGGGGTATCGACACTGTACAGGGAGGGGATGGAGGGGTATCGACTGTACAGGGAGGGGATGGAGGGGTATCGACACTGTACAGGGAGGGGATGGAATGGTATCGACACGGTACAGGGAGATGGAGGGGTATCAAAATGGTACAGGAGGGGATGGAGGGGTATCGACTGTACAGGGAGGGGATGGAGGGGTATCGACACTGTACAGGGAGGGGATGGAGGGGTATCGACTGTACAGGGAGGGGATGGAGGGGTATCGACACTGTACAGGGAGGGGATGGAGGGGTATAGACTGTACAGGGAGGGGATGGAGTGGTATCGACTGTACAGTGAGGGGATGGAGGGGTATCTACACTGTACAGGGAGGAGATGGAATGGTATTGACACTGTACAGGGAGGGGATGGAGGGGTATCGACTGTACAGGGAGGGGATGGAGGGGTATCGACACTGTACAGGGAGGGGATGGAGGGGTATTGACACTGTACAGGGAGGGGATGGAGGGGTATCGACACTGTACAGGGAGGGGATGGAGGGGTATCGACACTGTACAGGGAGATGGAGGGGTATCAACTTTGTACAGGAGGGGATGGAGGGGTATCGACACTGTACAGCGAGGAGATGGAGGTGTATAGAGACTGTACATGGAGGAGATGGAGGGGTATCGACACTGTACAGGGAGGGGATGGAATGGTATCGACACTGTACAGGGAGATGGAGGGGTATCAAAATGGTACAGGGAGGGGATGGAGGGGTATCGACACTGTACAGGGAGGGGATGTAGAGGTATAGACTGTACAGGGAGGGGATGGAGTGGTATCGACTGTACAGTGAGGGGATGGAGGGGTATCTACACTGTACAGGGAGGAGATGGAGTGGTATTGACACTGTACAGGGAGGGGATGGAGGGGTATCTACTGTACAGGGAGGGGATGGAGGGGTATCGACTGTACAGGGAGGGGATGGAGGGGTATCGACACTGTACAGGGAGGGGATGGAGGGGTATCGACTGTACAGGGAGGGGATGGAGGGGTATCGACACTGTACAGGGAGGGGATGGAGGGGTATAGACTGTACAGGGAGGGGATGGAGTGGTATCGACTGTACAGTGAGGGGATGGAGGGGTATCTACACTGTACAGGGAGGAGATGGAGTGGTATTGACACTGTACAGGGAGGGGATGGAGGGGTATCGACTGTACAGGGAGGGGATGGAGGGGTATCGATACTGTACAGGGAGGAGATGGGGTGGTATCGACTGTACAGGGAGGGGTTGGAGGGGTATCGACACTGTACAGGGAGGGGATGGAGGGGTATCGACATTGTACAGGGAGGGGTTGGAGGGGTATCGACACTGTACAGGGAGGGGATGGAGGGGTATCGACTGTACAGGGAGGGGATGGAGTGGTATCGACACTGTACAGGAGGAGATGGAGGGGTATCGACACTGTACAGGGAGGGGACGGAGGGGTATCGACACTGTACAGAGAGATGGAGTGGTATCGACACTGTACAGGGAGGAGATGGAGGGGTATCGACTGTACAGGGAGGGGATGGAGGGGTATCGACACTGTACAGGGAGGAGATGGAGGGGTATCGACACTGTACAGGGAGGGGACGGAGGGGTATCGACACTGTACAGGGAGGGGATGGAGGGGTATCGACACTGTACAGGGACGGGATGGAGGGGTATCGACACTGTACAGGGAGGGGATGGAGGGGTATCGACTGTACAGGGAGGGGATGGAGTGGTATCGACTGTACAGCGATGAGATGGAGGTGTATAGAGACTGTACATGGAGGAGATGGAGGGGTATCGACACTGTACAGGGAGGGGATGGAATGGTATCGACACTGTACAGGGAGATGGAGGGGTATGAAAATGGTACAGGAGGGGATGGAGGGGTATCGACAGTACAGGGAGGGGATGGAGGGGTATCGACACTGTACAGGGAGGGGATGGCGGGGTATCGACTGTACAGGGAGGGGATGGAGGGGTATCGACACTGTACAGGGAGGGGATGGAGGGGTATAGACTGTACAGGGAGGGGATGGAGTGGTATCGACTGTACAGTGAGGGGATGGAGGGGTATCTACACTGTACAGGGAGGAGATGGAGTGGTATTGACACTGTACAGGGAGGGGATGGAGGGGTATCGACTGTACAGGGAGGGGATGGAGGGGTATCGACACTGTACAGGGAGGGGTTGGAGGGGTATCGACATTGTACAGGGAGGGGATGGAGGGGTATCGACTGTACAGGGAGGGGATGGAGTGGTATCGACACTGTACAGGAGGAGATGGAGGGGTATCGACACTGTACAGGGAGGGGACGGAGGGGTATCGACACTGTACAGAGAGATGGAGTGGTATCGACACTGTACAGGGAGGAGATGGAGGGGTATCGACTGTACAGGGAGGGGATGGAGGGGTATCGACACTGTACAGGGAGGAGATGGAGGGGTATCGACACTGTACAGGGAGGGGACGGAGGGGTATCGACACTGTACAGGGAGGGGATGGAGGGGTATCGACACTGTACAGGGAGGGGATGAAGGGGTATCGACACTGTACAGGGAGGGGATGGAGGGGTATCGACACTGTACAGGGAGGGGATGGAGGGGTATCGACACTGTACAGGGAGATGGAGGGGTATCAACATTGTACAGGAGGGGATGGAGGGGTATCGACACTGTACAGCGAGGAGATGGAGGTGTATAGAGACTGTACATGGAGGAGATGGAGGGGTATCGACACTGTACAGGGAGGGGATGGAATGGTATCGACACTGTACAGGGAGATGGAGGGGTATCAAAAAGGTACAGGAGGGGATGGAGGGGTATCGACTGTACAGGGAGGGGATGGAGGGGTATCGACACTGTACAGGGAGGGGATGGAGGGGTATCGACTGTACAGGGAGGGGATGGAGGGGTATCGACACTGTACAGGGAGGGGATGGAATGGTATCGACACGGTACAGGGAGATGGAGGGGTATCAAAATGGTACAGGAGGGGATGGAGGGGTATCGACTGTACAGGGAGGGGATGGAGGGGTATCGACACTGTACAGGGAGGGGATGGAGGGGTATCGACTGTACAGGGAGGGGATGGAGGGGTATCGACACTGTACAGGGAGGGGATGGAGGGGTATAGACTGTACAGGGAGGGGATGGAGTGGTATCGACTGTACAGTGAGGGGATGGAGGGGTATCTACACTGTACAGGGAGGAGATGGAATGGTATTGACACTGTACAGGGAGGGGATGGAGGGGTATCGACTGTACAGGGAGGGGATGGAGGGGTATCGACACTGTACAGGGAGGGGATGGAGGGGTATTGACACTGTACAGGGAGGGGATGGAGGGGTATCGACACTGTACAGGGAGGGGATGGAGGGGTATCGACACTGTACAGGGAGATGGAGGGGTATCAACTTTGTACAGGAGGGGATGGAGGGGTATCGACACTGTACAGCGAGGAGATGGAGGTGTATAGAGACTGTACATGGAGGAGATGGAGGGGTATCGACACTGTACAGGGAGGGGATGGAATGGTATCGACACTGTACAGGGAGATGGAGGGGTATCAAAATGGTACAGGGAGGGGATGGAGGGGTATCGACACTGTACAGGGAGGGGATGTAGAGGTATAGACTGTACAGGGAGGGGATGGAGTGGTATCGACTGTACAGTGAGGGGATGGAGGGGTATCTACACTGTACAGGGAGGAGATGGAGTGGTATTGACACTGTACAGGGAGGGGATGGAGGGGTATCTACTGTACAGGGAGGGGATGGAGGGGTATCTACACTGTACAGGGAGGAGATGGAGTGGTATCGACTGTACAGGGAGGGGATGGAGGGGTATCGACACTGTACAGGGAGGGGATGGAGGGTTATCGACACTGTACAGGGAGGGGTTGGAGGGGTATCGACACTGTACAGGGAGGGGATGGAGGGGTATCGACTGTACAGGGAGGGGATGGAGTGGTATCGACACTGTACAGGAGGAGATGGAGGGGTATCGACACTGTACAGGGAGGGGACGGAGGGGTATCGACACTGTACAGAGAGATGGAGTGGTATCGACACTGTACAGGGAGATGGAGGGGTATCAAAATGGTACAGGGAGGGGATGGAGGGGTATCGACACTGTACAGGGAGGGGATGTAGAGGTATAGACTGTACAGGGAGGGGATGGAGTGGTATCGACTGTACAGTGAGGGGATGGAGGGGTATCTACACTGTACAGGGAGGAGATGGAGTGGTATTGACACTGTACAGGGAGGGGATGGAGGGGTATCGACTGTACAGGGAGGGGATGGAGGGGTATCGACACTGTACAGGGAGGAGATGGAGTGGTATCGACTGTACAGGGAGGGGATGGAGGGGTATCGACACTGTACAGGGAGGGGATGGAGGGGTATCGACTGTACAGGGAGGGGATGGAGGGGTATCGACACTGTACAGGGAGGAGATGGAGTGGTATCGACTGTACAGGGAGGGGATGGAGGGGTATCGACACTGTACAGGGAGGGGATGGAGGGTTATCGACACTGTACAGGGAGGGGTTGGAGGGGTATCGACACTGTACAGGGAGGGGATGGAGGGGTATCGACTGTACAGGGAGGGGATGGAGTGGTATCGACACTGTACAGGAGGAGATGGAGGGGTATCGACACTGTACAGGGAGGGGACGGAGGGGTATCGACACTGTACAGAGAGATGGAGTGGTATCGACACTGTACAGGGAGGGGATGGAGGGGTATAGACTGTACAGGGAGGGGATGGAGTGGTATCGACTGTACAGTGAGGGGATGGAGGGGTATCTACACTGTACAGGGAGGAGATGGAATGGTATTGACACTGTACAGGGAGGGGATGGAGGGGTATCGACTGTACAGGGAGGGGATGGAGGGGTATCGACACTGTACAGGGAGGGGATGGAGGGGTATTGACACTGTACAGGGAGGGGATGGAGGGGTATCGACACTGTACAGGGAGGGGATGGAGGGGTATCGACACTGTACAGGGAGATGGAGGGGTATCAACTTTGTACAGGAGGGGATGGAGGGGTATCGACACTGTACAGCGAGGAGATGGAGGTGTATAGAGACTGTACATGGAGGAGATGGAGGGGTATCGACACTGTACAGGGAGGGGATGGAATGGTATCGACACTGTACAGGGAGATGGAGGGGTATCAAAATGGTACAGGGAGGGGATGGAGGGGTATCGACACTGTACAGGGAGGGGATGTAGAGGTATAGACTGTACAGGGAGGGGATGGAGTGGTATCGACTGTACAGTGAGGGGATGGAGGGGTATCTACACTGTACAGGGAGGAGATGGAGTGGTATTGACACTGTACAGGGAGGGGATGGAGGGGTATCTACTGTACAGGGAGGGGATGGAGGGGTATCGACACTGTACAGGGAGGAGATGGAGTGGTATCGACTGTACAGGGAGGGGATGGAGGGGTATCGACACTGTACAGGGAGGGGATGGAGGGTTATCGACACTGTACAGGGAGGGGTTGGAGGGGTATCGACACTGTACAGGGAGGGGATGGAGGGGTATCGACTGTACAGGGAGGGGATGGAGTGGTATCGACACTGTACAGGAGGAGATGGAGGGGTATCGACACTGTACAGGGAGGGGACGGAGGGGTATCGACACTGTACAGAGAGATGGAGTGGTATCGACACTGTACAGGGAGATGGAGGGGTATCAAAATGGTACAGGGAGGGGATGGAGGGGTATCGACACTGTACAGGGAGGGGATGTAGAGGTATAGACTGTACAGGGAGGGGATGGAGTGGTATCGACTGTACAGTGAGGGGATGGAGGGGTATCTACACTGTACAGGGAGGAGATGGAGTGGTATTGACACTGTACAGGGAGGGGATGGAGGGGTATCGACTGTACAGGGAGGGGATGGAGGGGTATCGACACTGTACAGGGAGGAGATGGAGTGGTATCGACTGTACAGGGAGGGGATGGAGGGGTATCGACACTGTACAGGGAGGGGATGGAGGGGTATCGACTGTACAGGGAGGGGATGGAGGGGTATCGACACTGTACAGGGAGGAGATGGAGTGGTATCGACTGTACAGGGAGGGGATGGAGGGGTATCGACACTGTACAGGGAGGGGATGGAGGGTTATCGACACTGTACAGGGAGGGGTTGGAGGGGTATCGACACTGTACAGGGAGGGGATGGAGGGGTATCGACTGTACAGGGAGGGGATGGAGTGGTATCGACACTGTACAGGAGGAGATGGAGGGGTATCGACACTGTACAGGGAGGGGACGGAGGGGTATCGACACTGTACAGAGAGATGGAGTGGTATCGACACTGTACAGGGAGGAGATGGAGGAGTATCGACTGTACAGGGAGGGGATGGAGGGGTATCGACTGTACAGGGAGGGGATGGAGTGGTATCGACACTGTACAGGGAGGGGATGGAGGGCTATCGACACTGTACAGGGAGGGGACGGAGGGGTATCGACACTGTACAGGGAGGAGATGGAGGGGTATCGACACTACAGGGAGGGGACGGAGGGGTATCGACACTGTACAGGGAGGAGATGGAGGGGTATCGACACTGTACAGGGAGGGGATGGAGGGGTATCGACACTGTACAGGGAGGGGATGGAGGGGTATCGACTGTACAGGGAGGGGATGGAGGGGTATCGACACTGTACAGGGAGGAGATGGAGGGGTATCGACACTGTACAGGGAGGGGACGGAGGGGTATCGACACTGTACAGGGAGGGGATGGAGGGGTATCGACACTGTACAGGGAGGGGATGGAGGGGTATTGACACTGTACAGGGAGGGGATGGAGTGGTATCGACACTGTACAGGGAGGGGATGGAGGGGTATCGACACTGTACAGGGAGATGGAGGGGTATCCACTTTGTACAGGAGGGGATGGAGGGGTATCGACACTGTACAGCGAGGAGATGGAGGTGTATAGAGACTGTACATGGAGGAGATGGAGGGGTATCGACACTGTACAGGGAGGGGATGGAATGGTACCGACACTGTACAGGGAGATGGAGGGGTATCAAAATGGTACAGGAGGGGATGGAGGGGTATCGACTGTACAGGGAGGGGATGGAGGGGTATCGACACTGTACAGGGAGGGGATGGAGGGGTATCGACTGTACAGGGAGGGGATGGAGGGGTATCGACACTGTACAGGGAGGGGATGTAGGGGTATAGACTGTACAGGGAGGGGATGGAGTGGTATCGACTGTACAGTGAGGGGATGGAGGGGTATCTACACTGTACAGGGAGGAGATGGAGTGGTATTGACACTGTACAGGGAGGGGATGGAGGGGTATCGACTGTACAGGGAGGGGATGGAGGGGTATCGACACTGTACAGGGAGGAGATGGAGTGGTATCGACTGTACAGGGAGGGGATGGAGGGGTATCGACACTGTACAGGAGGAGATGGAGGGTTATCGACACTGTACAGGGAGGGGTTGGAGTGGTATCGACACTGTACAGGGAGGAGATGGAGGAGTATCGACTGTACAGGGAGGGGATGGAGGGGTATCGACACTGTACAGGGAGGGGATGGAGGGGTATCGACACTGTACAGGGAGGGGACGGAGGGGTATCGACACTGTATAGGGAGGAGATGGAGGGGTATCGACACTACAGGGAGGGGACGGAGGGGTATCGACACTGTACAGGGAGGAGATGGAGGGGTATCGACACTGTACAGGGAGGGGATGGAGGGGTATCGACACTGTACAGGGAGGGGATGGAGGGGTATCGACACTGTACAGGGAGGGGATGGAGGGGTATCGACACTGTACAGGGAGGGGACGGAGTGGTATCGACTGTACAGGGAGGGGACGGAGGGGTATCGAAACTGTATAGGGAGGGGATGGAGTGGTATCGACACTGTACAGGGAGGGGATGGAGGGGTATCTACACTGTACAGGGAGGGGTTGGAGGGGTATCGACACTGTACAGGGAGGGGATGGAGGGGTATCGACTGTACAGGGAGGGGACGGAGGGGTATCGACACTATACAGAGAGATGGAGTGGTATCGACACTGTACAGGGAGGAGATGGAGGGGTATCGACACTGTACAGGGAGGAGATGGAGGGGTATCGACACTGTACAGGGAGGGGACGGAGGGGTATCGACACTGTACAGGGAGGGGATGGAGGGGTATCGACTGTACAGGGAGGGGATGGAGGGGTATCGACACTGTACAGGGAGGGGATGGAGGGGTATAGACTGTACAGGGAGGGGATGGAGTGGTATCGACTGTACAGTGAGGGGATGGAGGGGTATCTACACTGTACAGGGAGGAGATGGAGTGGTATTGACACTCTACAGGGAGGAGATGGAGTGGTATCGACTGTACAGGGAGGAGATGGAGTGGTATCGACTGTACAGGGAGGGGATGGAGGGGTATCTACACTGTACAGGGAGGAGATGGAGTGGTATTGACACTCTACAGGGAGGAGATGGAGTGGTATCGACTGTACAGGGAGGAGATGGAGTGGTATCGACTGTACAGGGAGGGGATGGAGGGGTATCGACACTGTACAGGGAGGTGATGGAAGGGTATCGACTGTACAGGGAGGGGACGGAGGGGTATCGAAACTGTATAGGGAGGGGATGGAGTGGTATCGACTGTACAGGGAGGGGATGGAGTGGTATCGACACTGTACGGGGAGGGGATGGAGTGGTATCGACTGTACGGGGAGGGGATGGAGTGGTATCGACACTGTACAGGGAGGAGATGGAGGGGTATCGACACTGTACAGGGAGGAGATGGAGTGGTATCGACTGTACAGGGAGGGGATGGAGGGGTATCGACACTGTACAGGGAGGGGATGGAGGGGTATCGACTGTACAGGGAGGGGACGGAGTGGTATCGACTGTACAGGGAGGGGATGGAGTGGTATCGACACTGTACAGGGAGGGTACGGAGGGGTATTGACACTGTACAGGGAGGGGATGGAGGGGTATCGACACTGTACAGGAGGGGATGGAGGGGTATCGACACTGTACAGCGAGGAGATGGAGGTGTATAGAGACTGTACATGGAGGAGATGGAGGGGTATCGACACTGTACATGGAGGAGATGGAATGGTATCGACACTGTACGGGGAGATGGAGGGTTATCAAAATGGTACAGGAGGGGATGTAGGGGTATCGACTGTACAGGGAGGGGATGGAGGGGTATCGACACTGTACAGGGAGGGGATGGAGGGGTATCGACTGTACAGGGAGGGGATGGAGGGGTATCGACACTGTACAGGGAGGGGATGTAGGGGTATAGACTGTACAGGGAGGGGATGGAGTGGTATCGACTGTACAGTGAGGGGATGGAGGGGTATCTACACTGTACAGGGAGGAGATGGAGTGTTATTGACACTGTACAGGGAGGGGATGGAGGGGTATCGACTGTACAGGGAGGGGATGGAGGGGTATCGACACTGTACAGGGAGGAGATGGAGTGGTATCGACTGTACAGGGAGGGGATGGAGGGGTATAGACACTGTACAGGGAGGGGATGGAGGGTTATCGACACTGTACAGGGAGGGGTTGGAGGGGTATCGACCCTGTACAGGGAGGGGATGGAGGGGTATCGACTGTACAGGGAGGGGATGGAGTGGTATCGACTGTACAGGAGGAGATGGAGGGGTATAGACACTGTACAGGGAGGGGACGGAGGGGTATCGACACTGTACAGAGAGATGGAGTGGTATCGACACTGTACAGGGAGGAGATGGAGGGGTATCGACTGTACAGGGAGGGGATGGAGGGGTATCGACACTGTACAGGGAGGGGATGGAGGGGTATCGACACTGTACAGGGAGGGGACGGAGGGGTATCGACACTGTACAGAGAGATGGAGTGGTATCGACACTGTACAGGGAGGAGATGGAGGGGTATCGACACTGTACAGGGAGGGGACGGAGGGGTATCGACACTGTACAGGGAGGAGATGGAGGGGTATCGACACTGTACAGGGAGGGGATGGAGGGGTATCGACACTGTACAGGGAGGGGATGGAGGGGTATCGACACGGTACAGGGAGGGGACGGAGTGGTATCGACTGTACAGGGAGGGGACGGAGGGGTATCGAAACTGTATAGGGAGGGGATGGAGTGGTATCGACTGTACAGGGAGGGGATGGAGTGGTATCGACACTGTACGGGGAGGGGATGGAGTGGTATCGACTGTACGGGGAGGGGATGGAGTGGTATCGACACTGTACAGGGAGGAGATGGAGGGGTATCGACACTGTACAGGGAGGAGATGGAGTGGTATCGACTGTACAGGGAGGGGATGGAGGGGTATCGACACTGTACAGGGAGGGGATGGAGGGGTATCGACACTGTACAGGGAGGGGACGGAGGGGTATCGACACTGTACAGAGAGATGGAGTGGTATCGACACTGTACAGGGAGGAGATGGAGGGGTATCGACACTGTACAGGGAGGGGATGGAGGGGTATCGACACTGTACAGGGAGGGGATGGAGGGGTATCGACACTGTACAGGGAGGGGACGGAGTGGTATCGACACTGTACAGGGAGGGGATGGAGTGGTATCGACACTGTACAGGGAGGAGATGGAGGGGTATCGACACTGTACAGGGAGGGGACGGAGGGGTATCGACACTGTACAGGGAGGAGATGGAGGGGTACCGACACTGTACAGGGAGGGGATGGAGGGATATCGACACTGTACAGGGAGGGGATGGAGGGGTATCGACACTGTACAGGGAGGGGATGGAGGGGTATCGACTGTACAGGGAGGGGACGGAGGGGTATCGAAACTGTATAGGGAGGGGATGGAGTGGTATCGACTGTACAGGGAGGGGATGGAGTGGTATCGACACTGTACGGGGAGGGGATGGAGTGGTATCGACTGTACGGGGAGGGGATGGAGTGGTATCGACACTGTACAGGGAGGAGATGGAGGGGTATCGACACTGTACAGGGAGCAGATGGAGTGGTATCGACTGTACAGGGAGGGGATGGAGGGGTATCGACACTGTACAGGGAGGGGATGGAGGGGTATCGACTGTACAGGGAGGGGACGGAGTGGTATCGACTGTACAGGGAGGGGATGGAGTGGTATCGACACTGTACAGGGAGGGTACGGAGGGGTATTGACACTGTACAGGGAGGGGATGGAGGGGTATCGACACTGTACAGGGAGGGGATGGAGGGGTATCGACACTGTACAGGGAGATGGAGGGGTATCAACTTTGTACAGGAGGGAATGGAGGGGTATCGACACTGTACAGCGAGGAGATGGAGGTGTATAGAGACTGTACATGGAGGAGATGGAGGGGTATCGACACTGTACAGGGAGGGGATGGAATGGTATCGACACTGTACAGGGAGATGGAGGGGTATCAAAATGGTACAGGAGGGGATGTAGGGGTATCGACTGTACAGGGAGGGGATGGATGGGTATCGACACTGTACAGGGAGGGGATGGAGGGGTATCGACTGTACAGGGAGGGGATGGAGGGGTATCGACACTGTACAGGGAGGGGATGTAGGGGTATAGACTGTACAGGGAGGGGATGGAGTGGTATCGACTGTACAGTGAGGGGATGGAGGGGTATCTACACTGTACAGGGAGGAGATGGAGTGTTATTGACACTGTACAGGGAGGGGATGGAGGGATATCGACTGTACAGGGAGGGGATGGAGGGGTATCGACACTGTACAGGGAGGAGATGGAGTGGTATCGACTGTACAGGGAGGGGATGGAGGGGTATCGACACTGTACAGGGAGGGGATGGAGGGTTATCGACACTGTACAGGGAGGGGTTGGAGGGGTATCGACACTGTACAGGGAGGGGATGGAGGGGTATCGACTGTACAGGGAGGGGATTCAGTGGTATCGACACTGTACAGGAGGAGATGGAGGGGTATCGACACTGTACAGGGAGGGGACGGAGGGGTATCGACACTGTACAGAGAGATGGAGTGGTATCGACACTGTACAGGGAGGAGATGGAGGGGTATCGACTGTACAGGGAGGGGATGGAGGGGTATCGACACTGTACAGGGAGGGGATGGAGGGGTATCGACACTGTACAGGGAGGGGATGGAATGGTATCGACACTGTACAGGGAGATGGAGGGGTATCAAAATGGTACAGGGAGGGGATGGAGGGGTATCGACACTGTACAGGGAGGGGATGTAGAGGTATAGACTGTACAGGGAGGGGATGGAGTGGTATCGACTGTACAGTGAGGGGATGGAGGGGTATCTACACTGTACAGGGAGGAGATGGAGTGGTATTGACACTGTACAGGGAGGGGATGGAGGGGTATCTACTGTACAGGGAGGGGATGGAGGGGTATCGACACTGTACAGGGAGGAGATGGAGTGGTATCGACTGTACAGGGAGGGGATGGAGGGGTATCGACACTGTACAGGGAGGGGATGGAGGGTTATCGACACTGTACAGGGAGGGGTTGGAGGGGTATCGACACTGTACAGGGAGGGGATGGAGGGGTATCGACTGTACAGGGAGGGGATGGAGTGGTATCGACACTGTACAGGAGGAGATGGAGGGGTATCGACACTGTACAGGGAGGGGACGGAGGGGTATCGACACGGTACAGGGAGGGGACGGAGTGGTATCGACTGTACAGGGAGGGGACGGAGGGGTATCGAAACTGTATAGGGAGGGGATGGAGTGGTATCGACTGTACAGGGAGGGGATGGAGTGGTATCGACACTGTACGGGGAGGGGATGGAGTGGTATCGACTGTACGGGGAGGGGATGGAGTGGTATCGACACTGTACAGGGAGGAGATGGAGGGGTATCGACACTGTACAGGGAGGAGATGGAGTGGTATCGACTGTACAGGGAGGGGATGGAGGGGTATCGACACTGTACAGGGAGGGGATGGAGGGGTATCGACACTGTACAGGGAGGGGACGGAGGGGTATCGACACTGTACAGAGAGATGGAGTGGTATCGACACTGTACAGGGAGGAGATGGAGGGGTATCGACACTGTACAGGGAGGGGATGGAGGGGTATCGACACTGTACAGGGAGGGGATGGAGGGGTATCGACACTGTACAGGGAGGGGACGGAGTGGTATCGACACTGTACAGGGAGGGGATGGAGTGGTATCGACACTGTACAGGGAGGAGATGGAGGGGTATCGACACTGTACAGGGAGGGGACGGAGGGGTATCGACACTGTACAGGGAGGAGATGGAGGGGTACCGACACTGTACAGGGAGGGGATGGAGGGATATCGACACTGTACAGGGAGGGGATGGAGGGGTATCGACACTGTACAGGGAGGGGATGGAGGGGTATCGACTGTACAGGGAGGGGACGGAGGGGTATCGAAACTGTATAGGGAGGGGATGGAGTGGTATCGACTGTACAGGGAGGGGATGGAGTGGTATCGACACTGTACGGGGAGGGGATGGAGTGGTATCGACTGTACGGGGAGGGGATGGAGTGGTATCGACACTGTACAGGGAGGAGATGGAGGGGTATCGACACTGTACAGGGAGCAGATGGAGTGGTATCGACTGTACAGGGAGGGGATGGAGGGGTATCGACACTGTACAGGGAGGGGATGGAGGGGTATCGACTGTACAGGGAGGGGACGGAGTGGTATCGACTGTACAGGGAGGGGATGGAGTGGTATCGACACTGTACAGGGAGGGTACGGAGGGGTATTGACACTGTACAGGGAGGGGATGGAGGGGTATCGACACTGTACAGGGAGGGGATGGAGGGGTATCGACACTGTACAGGGAGATGGAGGGGTATCAACTTTGTACAGGAGGGAATGGAGGGGTATCGACACTGTACAGCGAGGAGATGGAGGTGTATAGAGACTGTACATGGAGGAGATGGAGGGGTATCGACACTGTACAGGGAGGGGATGGAATGGTATCGACACTGTACAGGGAGATGGAGGGGTATCAAAATGGTACAGGAGGGGATGTAGGGGTATCGACTGTACAGGGAGGGGATGGATGGGTATCGACACTGTACAGGGAGGGGATGGAGGGGTATCGACTGTACAGGGAGGGGATGGAGGGGTATCGACACTGTACAGGGAGGGGATGTAGGGGTATAGACTGTACAGGGAGGGGATGGAGTGGTATCGACTGTACAGTGAGGGGATGGAGGGGTATCTACACTGTACAGGGAGGAGATGGAGTGTTATTGACACTGTACAGGGAGGGGATGGAGGGATATCGACTGTACAGGGAGGGGATGGAGGGGTATCGACACTGTACAGGGAGGAGATGGAGTGGTATCGACTGTACAGGGAGGGGATGGAGGGGTATCGACACTGTACAGGGAGGGGATGGAGGGTTATCGACACTGTACAGGGAGGGGTTGGAGGGGTATCGACACTGTACAGGGAGGGGATGGAGGGGTATCGACTGTACAGGGAGGGGATTCAGTGGTATCGACACTGTACAGGAGGAGATGGAGGGGTATCGACACTGTACAGGGAGGGGACGGAGGGGTATCGACACTGTACAGAGAGATGGAGTGGTATCGACACTGTACAGGGAGGAGATGGAGGGGTATCGACTGTACAGGGAGGGGATGGAGGGGTATCGACACTGTACAGGGAGGGGATGGAGGGGTATCGACACTGTACAGGGAGGGGATGGAATGGTATCGACACTGTACAGGGAGATGGAGGGGTATCAAAATGGTACAGGGAGGGGATGGAGG
Source organism: Hypanus sabinus (assembly GCF_030144855.1). Lineage (NCBI taxonomy): Eukaryota > Metazoa > Chordata > Chondrichthyes > Myliobatiformes > Dasyatidae > Hypanus > Hypanus sabinus. The sequence continues at coordinate 154,614,110 of NC_082715.1, read as the reverse complement.
GGTATCGACACTGTACAGGGAGGGGATGTAGAGGTATAGACTGTACAGGGAGGGGATGGAGTGGTATCGACTGTACAGTGAGGGGATGGAGGGGTATCTACACTGTACAGGGAGGAGATGGAGTGGTATTGACACTGTACAGGGAGGGGATGGAGGGGTATCTACTGTACAGGGAGGGGATGGAGGGGTATCGACACTGTACAGGGAGGAGATGGAGTGGTATCGACTGTACAGGGAGGGGATGGAGGGGTATCGACACTGTACAGGGAGGGGATGGAGGGTTATCGACACTGTACAGGGAGGGGTTGGAGGGGTATCGACACTGTACAGGGAGGGGATGGAGGGGTATCGACTGTACAGGGAGGGGATGGAGTGGTATCGACACTGTACAGGAGGAGATGGAGGGGTATCGACACTGTACAGGGAGGGGACGGAGGGGTATCGACACTGTACAGAGAGATGGAGTGGTATCGACACTGTACAGGGAGATGGAGGGGTATCAAAATGGTACAGGGAGGGGATGGAGGGGTATCGACACTGTACAGGGAGGGGATGTAGAGGTATAGACTGTACAGGGAGGGGATGGAGTGGTATCGACTGTACAGTGAGGGGATGGAGGGGTATCTACACTGTACAGGGAGGAGATGGAGTGGTATTGACACTGTACAGGGAGGGGATGGAGGGGTATCGACTGTACAGGGAGGAGATGGAGTGGTATCGACACTGTACAGGGAGGGGATGGAGGGGTATCGACTGTACAGGGAGGGGATGGAGGGGTATCGACACTGTACAGGGAGGAGATGGAGTGGTATCGACTGTACAGGGAGGGGATGGAGGGGTATCGACACTGTACAGGGAGGGGATGGAGGGTTATCGACACTGTACAGGGAGGGGTTGGAGGGGTATCGACACTGTACAGGGAGGGGATGGAGGGGTATCGACTGTACAGGGAGGGGATGGAGTGGTATCGACACTGTACAGGAGGAGATGGAGGGGTATCGACACTGTACAGGGAGGGGACGGAGGGGTATCGACACTGTACAGAGAAATGGAGTGGTATCGACACTGTACAGGGAGGAGATGGAGGAGTATCGACTGTACAGGGAGGGGATGGAGGGGTATCGACTGTACAGGGAGGGGATGGAGTGGTATCGACACTGTACAGGGAGGGGATGGAGGGCTATCGACACTGTACAGGGAGGGGACGGAGGGGTATCGACACTGTACAGGGAGGAGATGGAGGGGTATCGACACTACAGGGAGGGGACGGAGGGGTATCGACACTGTACAGGGAGGAGATGGAGGGGTATCGACACTGTACAGGGAGGGGATGGAGGGGTATCGACACTGTACAGGGAGGGGATGGAGGGGTATCGACACTGTACAGGGAGGGGACGGAGGGGTATCGACACTGTACAGGGAGGGGATGGAGGGGTATCGACACTGTACAGGGAGATGGAGGGGTATCCACTTTGTACAGGAGGGGATGGAGGGGTATCGACACTGTACAGCGAGGAGATGGAGGTGTATAGAGACTGTACATGGAGGAGATGGAGGGGTATCGACACTGTACAGGGAGGGGATGGAATGGTACCGACACTGTACAGGGAGATGGAGGGGTATCAAAATGGTACAGGAGGGGATGGAGGGGTATCGACTGTACAGGGAGGGGATGGAGGGGTATCGACACTGTACAGGGAGGGGATGGAGGGGTATCGACTGTACAGGGAGGGGATGGAGGGGTATCGACACTGTACAGGGAGGGGATGTAGGGGTATAGACTGTACAGGGAGGGGATGGAGTGGTATCGACTGTACAGTGAGGGGATGGAGGGGTATCTACACTGTACAGGGAGGAGATGGAGTGGTATTGACACTGTACAGGGAGGGGATGGAGGGGTATCGACTGTACAGGGAGGGGATGGAGGGGTATCGACACTGTACAGGGAGGAGATGGAGTGGTATCGACTGTACAGGGAGGGGATGGAGGGGTATCGACACTGTACAGGAGGAGATGGAGGGTTATCGACACTGTACAGGGAGGGGTTGGAGTGGTATCGACACTGTACAGGGAGGAGATGGAGGAGTATCGACTGTACAGGGAGGGGATGGAGGGGTATCGACACTGTACAGGGAGGGGATGGAGGGGTATCGACACTGTACAGGGAGGGGACGGAGGGGTATCGACACTGTATAGGGAGGAGATGGAGGGGTATCGACACTACAGGGAGGGGACGGAGGGGTATCGACACTGTACAGGGAGGAGATGGAGGGGTATCGACACTGTACAGGGAGGGGATGGAGGGGTATCGACACTGTACAGGGAGGGGATGGAGGGGTATCGACACTGTACAGGGAGGGGATGGAGGGGTATCGACACTGTACAGGGAGGGGACGGAGTGGTATCGACTGTACAGGGAGGGGACGGAGGGGTATCGAAACTGTATAGGGAGGGGATGGAGTGGTATCGACACTGTACAGGGAGGGGATGGAGGGGTATCGACACTGTACAGGGAGGGGTTGGAGGGGTATCGACACTGTACAGGGAGGGGATGGAGGGGTATCGACTGTACAGGGAGGGGACGGAGGGGTATCGACACTATACAGAGAGATGGAGTGGTATCGACACTGTACAGGGAGATGGAGGGGTATCGACACTGTACAGGGAGGAGATGGAGGGGTATCGACACTGTACAGGGAGGGGACTGAGGGGTATCGACACTGTACAGGGAGGGGATGGAGGGGTATCGACTGTACAGGGAGGGGATGGAGGGGTATCGACACTGTACAGGGAGGGGATGGAGGGGTATAGACTGTACAGGGAGGGGATGGAGTGGTATCGACTGTACAGTGAGGGGATGGAGGGGTATCTACACTGTACAGGGAGGAGATGGAGTGGTATTGACACTCTACAGGGAGGAGATGGAGTGGTATCGACTGTACAGGGAGGAGATGGAGTGGTATCGACTGTACAGGGAGGGGATGGAGGGGTATCTACACTGTACAGGGAGGAGATGGAGTGGTATTGACACTCTACAGGGAGGAGATGGAGTGGTATCGACTGTACAGGGAGGAGATGGAGTGGTATCGACTGTACAGGGAGGGGATGGAGGGGTATCGACACTGTACAGGGAGGTGATGGAAGGGTATCGACTGTACAGGGAGGGGACGGAGGGGTATCGAAACTGTATAGGGAGGGGATGGAGTGGTATCGACTGTACAGGGAGGGGATGGAGTGGTATCGACACTGTACGGGGAGGGGATGGAGTGGTATCGACTGTACGGGGAGGGGATGGAGTGGTATCGACACTGTACAGGGAGGAGATGGAGGGGTATCGACACTGTACAGGGAGGAGATGGAGTGGTATCGACTGTACAGGGAGGGGATGGAGGGGTATCGACACTGTACAGGGAGGGGATGGAGGGGTATCGACTGTACAGGGAGGGGACGGAGTGGTATCGACTGTACAGGGAGGGGATGGAGTGGTATCGACACTGTACAGGGAGGGTACGGAGGGGTATTGACACTGTACAGGGAGGGGATGGAGGGGTATCGACACTGTACAGGAGGGGATGGAGGGGTATCGACACTGTACAGCGAGGAGATGGAGGTGTATAGAGACTGTACATGGAGGAGATGGAGGGGTATCGACACTGTACATGGAGGAGATGGAATGGTATCGACACTGTACGGGGAGATGGAGGGTTATCAAAATGGTACAGGAGGGGATGTAGGGGTATCGACTGTACAGGGAGGGGATGGAGGGGTATCGACACTGTACAGGGAGGGGATGGAGGGGTATCGACTGTACAGGGAGGGGATGGAGGGGTATCGACACTGTACAGGGAGGGGATGTAGGGGTATAGACTGTACAGGGAGGGGATGGAGTGGTATCGACTGTACAGTGAGGGGATGGAGGGGTATCTACACTGTACAGGGAGGAGATGGAGTGTTATTGACACTGTACAGGGAGGGGATGGAGGGGTATCGACTGTACAGGGAGGGGATGGAGGGGTATCGACACTGTACAGGGAGGAGATGGAGTGGTATCGACTGTACAGGGAGGGGATGGAGGGGTATAGACACTGTACAGGGAGGGGATGGAGGGTTATCGACACTGTACAGGGAGGGGTTGGAGGGGTATCGACCCTGTACAGGGAGGGGATGGAGGGGTATCGACTGTACAGGGAGGGGATGGAGTGGTATCGACTGTACAGGAGGAGATGGAGGGGTATAGACACTGTACAGGGAGGGGACGGAGGGGTATCGACACTGTACAGAGAGATGGAGTGGTATCGACACTGTACAGGGAGGAGATGGAGGGGTATCGACTGTACAGGGAGGGGATGGAGGGGTATCGACACTGTACAGGGAGGGGATGGAGGGGTATCGACACTGCACAGGGAGGGGACGGAGGGGTATCGACACTGTACAGAGAGATGGAGTGGTATCGACACTGTACAGGGAGGAGATGGAGGGGTATCGACACTGTACAGGGAGGGGACGGAGGGGTATCGACACTGTACAGGGAGGAGATGGAGGGGTATCGACACTGTACAGGGAGGGGATGGAGGGGTATCGACACTGTACAGGGAGGGGATGGAGGGGTATCGACACTGTACAGGGAGGGGACGGAGTGGTATCGACTGTACAGGGAGGGGACGGAGGGGTATCGAAACTGTATAGGGAGGGGATGGAGTGGTATCGACTGTACAGGGAGGGGATGGAGTGGTATCGACACTGTACGGGGAGGGGATGGAGTGGTATCGACTGTACGGGGAGGGGATGGAGTGGTATCGACACTGTACAGGGAGGAGATGGAGGGGTATCGACACTGTACAGGGAGGAGATGGAGTGGTATCGACTGTACAGGGAGGGGATGGAGGGGTATCGACACTGTACAGGGAGGGGATGGAGGGGTATCGACACTGTAAAGGGAGGGGACGGAGGGGTATCGACACTGTACAGAGAGATGGAGTGGTATCGACACTGTACAGGGAGGAGATGGAGGGGTATCGACACAGTACAGGGAGGGGATGGAGGGGTATCGACACTGTACAGGGAGGGGATGGAGGGGTATCGACACTGTACAGGGAGGGGACGGAGTGGTATCGACACTGTACAGGGAGGGGATGGAGTGGTATCGACACTGTACAGGGAGGAGATGGAGGGGTATCGACACTGTACAGGGAGGGGACGGAGGGGTATCGACACTGTACAGGGAGGAGATGGAGTGGTATCGACACTGTACAGGGAGGGGATGGAGTGGTATCGACACTGTACAGGGAGGAGATGGAGGGGTATCGACACTGTACAGGGAGGGGACGGAGGGGTATCGACACTGTACAGGGAGGAGATGGAGGGGTACCGACACTGTACAGGGAGGGGATGGAGGGATATCGACACTGTACAGGGAGGGGATGGAGGGGTATCGACACTGTACAGGGAGGGGATGGAGGGGTATCGACACTGTACAGGGAGGGGATGGAGGGGTATCGACACTGTACAGGGAGGGGACGGAGTGGTATCGACTGTACAGGGAGGGGACGGAGGGGTATCGAAACTGTATAGGGAGGGGATGGAGTGGTATCGACTGTACAGGGAGGGGATGGAGTGGTATCGACACTGTACGGGGAGGGGATGGAGTGGTATCGACTGTACGGGGAGGGGATGGAGTGGTATCGACACTGTACAGGGAGGAGATGGAGGGGTATCGACACTGTACAGGGAGGAGATGGAGTGGTATCGACTGTACAGGGAGGGGATGGAGGGGTATCGACACTGTACAGGGAGGGGATGGAGGGGTATCGACACTGTAAAGGGAGGGGACGGAGGGGTATCGACACTGTACAGAGAGATGGAGTGGTATCGACACTGTACAGGGAGGAGATGGAGGGGTATCGACACAGTACAGGGAGGGGATGGAGGGGTATCGACACTGTACAGGGAGGGGATGGAGGGGTATCGACACTGTACAGGGAGGGGACGGAGTGGTATCGACACTGTACAGGGAGGGGATGGAGTGGTATCGACACTGTACAGGGAGGAGATGGAGGGGTATCGACACTGTACAGGGAGGGGACGGAGGGGTATCGACACTGTACAGGGAGGAGATGGAGGGGTACCGACACTGTACAGGGAGGGGATGGAGGGATATCGACACTGTACAGGGAGGGGATGGAGGGGTATCGACACTGTACAGGGAGGGGATGGAGGGGTATCGACTGTACAGGGAGGGGACGGAGGGGTATCGAAACTGTATAGGGAGGGGATGGAGTGGTATCGACTGTACAGGGAGGGGATGGAGTGGTATCGACACTGTACGGGGAGGGGATGGAGTGGTATCGACTGTACGGGGAGGGGATGGAGTGGTATCGACACTGTACAGGGAGGAGATGGAGGGGTATCGACACTGTACAGGGAGCAGATGGAGTGGTATCGACTGTACAGGGAGGGGATGGAGGGGTATCGACACTGTACAGGGAGGGGATGGAGGGGTATCGACTGTACAGGGAGGGGACGGAGTGGTATCGACTGTACAGGGAGGGGATGGAGTGGTATCGACACTGTACAGGGAGGGTACGGAGGGGTATTGACACTGTACAGGGAGGGGATGGAGGGGTATCGACACTGTACAGGGAGGGGATGGAGGGGTATCGACACTGTACAGGGAGATGGAGGGGTATCAACTTTGTACAGGAGGGGATGGAGGGGTATCGACACTGTACAGCGAGGAGATGGAGGTGTATAGAGACTGTACATGGAGGAGATGGAGGGGTATCGACACTGTACAGGGAGGGGATGGAATGGTATCGACACTGTACAGGGAGATGGAGGGGTATCAAAATGGTACAGGAGGGGATGTAGGGGTATCGACTGTACAGGGAGGGGATGGATGGGTATCGACACTGTACAGGGAGGGGATGGAGGGGTATCGACTGTACAGGGAGGGGATGGAGGGGTATCGACACTGTACAGGGAGGGGATGTAGGGGTATAGACTGTACAGGGAGGGGATGGAGTGGTATCGACTGTACAGTGAGGGGATGGAGGGGTATCTACACTGTACAGGGAGGAGATGGAGTGTTATTGACACTGTACAGGGAGGGGATGGAGGGATATCGACTGTACAGGGAGGGGATGGAGGGGTATCGACACTGTACAGGGAGGAGATGGAGTGGTATCGACTGTACAGGGAGGGGATGGAGGGGTATCGACACTGTACAGGGAGGGGATGGAGGGTTATCGACACTGTACAGGGAGGGGTTGGAGGGGTATCGACACTGTACAGGGAGGGGATGGAGGGGTATCGACTGTACAGGGAGGGGATTCAGTGGTATCGACACTGTACAGGAGGAGATGGAGGGGTATCGACACTGTACAGGGAGGGGACGGAGGGGTATCGACACTGTACAGAGAGATGGAGTGGTATCGACACTGTACAGGGAGGAGATGGAGGGGTATCGACTGTACAGGGAGGGGATGGAGGGGTATCGACACTGTACAGGGAGGGGATGGAGGGGTATCGACACTGTACAGGGAGGGGACGGAGGGGTATCGACACTGTACAGAGAGATGGAATGGTATCGACACTGTACAGGGAGGAGATGGAGGGGTATCGACACTGTACAGGGAGGATATGGAGGGGTATCGACACTGTACAGGGAGGGGACGGAGGGGTATCGACACTGTACAGGGAGGAGATGGAGGGGTATCGACACTGTACAGGGAGGGGATGGAGGGGTATCGACACTGTACAGGGAGGGGATGGAGGGGTATCGACACTGTACAGGGAGGGGATGGAGGGGTATCGACACTGTACAGGGAGGGGACGGAGTGGTATCGACTGTACAGGGAGGGGACGGAGGGGTATCGAAACTGTATAGGGAGGGGATGGAGTGGTATCGACTGTACAGGGAGGGGATGGAGTGGTATCGACACTGTACGGGGAGGGGATGGAGTGGTATCGACTGTACGGGGAGGGGATGGAGTGGTATCGACACTGTACAGGGAGGAGATGGAGGGGTATCGACACTGTACAGGGAGGAGATGGAGTGGTATCGACTGTACAGGGAGGGGATGGAGGGGTATCGACACTGTACAGGGAGGGGATGGAGGGGTATCGACTGTACAGGGAGGGGACGGAGTGGTATCGACTGTACAGGGAGGGGATGGAGTGGTATCGACACTGTACAGGGAGGGTACGGAGGGGTATCGACACTGTACAGGGAGGGGATGGAGTGGTATCGACTGTACAGGGAGGGTACGGAGGGGTATCGACACTGTACAGGGAGGAGATGGAGGGGTATCGACTGAACAGGGAGGGGATGGAGGGGTATCGACACTGTACAGGGAGGAGATGGAGGGGTTTCGAATGTACAGGGAGGGGATGGAGGGGTATCGACACTGTACAGGCAGGAGATGGAGGGGTATCGACACTGTACAGGGAGGCGATGGAGTGGTATCGACTGTACAGGGAGGGGATGGAGGGGTATCGACTGTAAAGGGAGGGGATGGAGGGGTATCGACACTGTACAGAGAGGGGACGGAGTGGTATCGATTGTACAGGGAGGGGATGGAGGGGTATCGACTGTACAGGGAGTGGATGGAGTGTTATAGACTGTACTGGGAGGGGATGGAGGGGTATCGACACTGTACAGGGAGTGGATGGAGTGGTATCGACTGTACAGGGAGTGGATGGAGTGTTATCGACTGTACAGGGAGGGGATGGAGGGGTATCGACACTGTACAGGGAGGGAATGGAGTGGTATCGACTGTACAGGGAGGGGATGGAGTGTTATCGACTGTACAGGGAGGGGATGGAGGGGTATCGACACTGTACAGGGAGGAGATGGAGGGGTATCGACACTGTACAGGGAGGGGACGGAGGGGTATCGACACTGTACAGGGAGGAGATGGAGGGGTATCGACACTGTACAGGGAGGGGATGGAGGGGTATCGACACTGTACAGGGAGGGGATGGAGGGGTATCGACACTGTACAGGGAGGGGATGGAGGGGTATCGACACTGTACAGGGAGGGGACGGAGTGGTATCGACTGTACAGGGAGGGGACGGAGGGGTATCGAAACTGTATAGGGAGGGGATGGAGTGGTATCGACTGTACAGGGAGGGGATGGAGTGGTATCGACACTGTACGGGGAGGGGATGTAGTGGTATCGACTGTACGGGGAGGGGATGGAGTGGTATCGACACTGTACAGGGAGGAGATGGAGGGGTATCGACTGTACAGGGAGGGGATGGAGGGGTATCGACACTGTACAGGGAGGAGATGGAGTGGTATCGACTGTACGGGGAGGGGATGTAGTGGTATCGACTGTACGGGGAGGGGATGGAGGGGTATCGACTGTACAGGGAGGGGATGGAGGGGTATCGACACTGTACAGGGAGGAGATGGAGTGGTATCGACTGTACAGGGAGGGGATGGAGGGGTATCGACACTGTACAGGGAGGGGATGGAGGGGTATCGACACTGTACAGGGAGGGGATGGAGGGGTATCGACACTGTACAGGGAGGGGATGGAGGGGTATCGACACTGTACAGGGAGATGGAGGGGTATCAACACTGTACAGGGAGGGGATGGAGGGGTATCGACTGTACAGGGAGGGGACGGAGTGGTATCGACTGTACAGGGAGGGGATGGAGTGGTATCGACACTGTACAGGGAGGGTACGGAGGGGTATCGACACTGTACAGGGAGGGGATGGAGTGGTATCGACTGTACAGGGAGGGTACGGAGGGGTATCGACACTGTACAGGGAGGAGATGGAGGGGTATCGACTGTACAGGGAGGGGATGGAGGGGTATCGACACTGTACAGGGAGGAGATGGAGGGGTTTCGAATGTACAGGGAGGAGATGGAGGGGTATCGACTGTACAGGGAGGGGATGGAGGGGTATCGACACTGTACAGGGAGGAGATGGAGGGGTTTCGAATGTACAGGGAGGGGATGGAGGGGTATCGACACTGTACAGGCAGGAGATGGAGGGGTATCGACTGTACAGGGAGGGGATGGAGGGGTATCGACTGTACAGGGAGAGGATGGAGCGGTATCGACACTGTACAGGGAGGGGACGGAGTGGTATCGATTGTACAGGGAGGGGATGGAGGGGTATCGACTGTACAGGGAGTGGATGGAGGGGTATCGACACTGTACAGGGAGGGGATGGAGTGTTATCGACTGTACTGGGAGGGGATGGAGGGGTATCGACACTGTACAGGGAGTGGATGGAGTGGTATCGACTGTACAGGGAGTGGATGGAGTGTTATCGACTGTACAGGGAGGGGATGGAGGGGTATCGACACTGTACAGGGAGGGAATGGAGTGGTATCGACTGTACAGGGAGGGGATGGAGTGTTATCGACTGTACAGGGAGGGGATGGAGGGGTATCGACACTGTACAGGGAGGGAATGGAGTGGTATCGACTGTACAGGGAGGGGATGGAGTGTTATCGACTGTACAGGGAGGGGATGGAGTGTTATCGACTGTACAGGGAGGAGATGGAGGGGTATCGACTGTACAGGGAGGGGATGGAGGGGTATCGACTGTACAGGGAGGGGATGGAGTGGTATCGACACTGTACAGGGAGGGGATGGAGGGGTATCGACACTGTACGGGGAGATGGAGGGGTATCAATATTGTACAGGAGGGGATGGAGGGGTATCGACACTGTAGAGCGAGGAGATGGAGGTGTATAGAGACTGTACATGGAGGAGATGGAGGGGTATCGACACTGTACAGGGAGGGGATGGAATGGTATCGACACTGTACAGGGAGATGGAGGGGTATCAAAATGGTACAGGAGGTGATGGAGGGGTATCGACTGTACAGGGAGGGGATGGAGGGGTATCGACACTGTACAGGGAGGAGATGGAGTGGTATCGACTGTACAGGGAGGGGATGGAGGGGTATCGACACTGTACAGGGAGGGGATGGAGTGGTATCGACTGTACAGGGAGGGGATGGAGTGTTATCGACTGTACAGGGAGGGGATGGAGGGGTATCGACACTGTACAGGGAGTGGATGGAGGGGTATCGACTGTACAGGGAGTGGATGGAGTGTTATCGACTGTACAGGGAGGGGATGGAGGGGTATCGACACTGTACAGGGAGGGGATGGAGTGGAATCGACTGTACAGGGAGGGGATGGAGGGGTATCGACTGTACAGGGAGGGGATGGAGGGGTATCGACACTGTACAGGGAGGGGATGGAGGGGTATCGACACTGTACAGGGAGATGGAGGGGTATCAATATTGTACAGGAGGGGATGGAGGGGTATCGACACTGTACAGCGAGGAGATGGAGGTGTATAGAGACTGTACATGGAGGAGATGGAGGTGTATCGACACTGTACAGGGAGGGGATGGAATGGTATCGACACTGTACAGGGAGGGGATGGAGGGGTATCAAAATGGTACAGGAGGGGATGGAGGGGTATCGACTGTACAGGGAGGGGATGGAGGGGTATCGACACTGTACAGGGAGGGGATGGAGGGGTATCGACTGTACAGGGAGGGGATGGAGGGGTATCGACACTGTACAGGGAGGGGATGGAGGGGTATCGACTGTACAGGGAGGGGATGGAGGGGTATCGACACTGTACAGGGAGGGGATGGAGGGGTATCGACACTGTACAGGGAGGAGATGGAGTGGTATCGACTGTACAGGGAGGGGATGGAGGGGTATCGACTGTTCAGGGAGGGGATGGAGGGGTATCGACACTGTACAGGGAGGAGATGGAGTGGTATCGACTGTACAGGGAGGGGATGGAGGGGTATCGACACTGTACAGGGAGGGGATGGAGTGGAATCGACTGTACAGTGAGGGGATGGAGGGGTATCGACACTGTACAGGGAGGACATGGAGTGGTATTGACACTGTACAGGGACGGGATGGAGGGGTATCGACTGTACAGGGAGGGGATGGAGGGGTATCGACACTGTACAGGGAGGGGTTGGAGGGGTATCGACACTGTACAGGGAGGGGATGGAGGGGTATCGACTGTACAGGGAGGAGATGGAGTGGTATCGACACTGTACAGGAGGAGATGGAGGGGTATCGACACTGTACTGGGAGGGGACGGAGGGGTATCGACACTGTACAGAGAGATGGAGTGGTATCGACACTGTACAGGGAGGAGATGGAGGGGTATCGACTGTACAGGGAGGGGATGGAGGGGTATCGACACTGTACAGGGAGGAGATGGAGGGGTATCGACACTGTACAGGGAGGGGACGGAGGGGTATCGACACTGTACAGGGAGGGGATGGAGGGGTATCGACACTGTACAGGGAGGGGATGGAGGGGTATCGACACTGTACAGGGAGGGGATGGAGGGGTATCGACACTGTACAGGGAGGGGATGGAGGGGTATCGACAAAGTACAGGGAGATGGAGGGGTATCAACTTTGTACAGGAGGGGATGGAGGTGTATCGACACTGTACAGCGAGGAGATGGAGTTGTATAGAGACTGTACATGGAGGAGATGGAGGGGTATCGACACTGTACAGGGAGGGGATGGAATGGTATCGACACTGTACAGGGAGATGGAGGGGTATCAAAATGGTACAGGAGGGGATGGAGGGGTATCGACTGTACAGGGAGGGGATGGAGGGGTATCGACACTGTACAGGGAGGGGATGGAAGGGTATCGACTACAGGGAGGGGATGGAGGGGTATCGACACTGTACAGGGAGGGGATGTAGGGGTATAGACTGTACAGGGAGGGGATGGAGTGGTATCGACTGTACAGTGAGGGGATGGAGGGGCATCTACACTGTACAGGGAGGAGATGGAGTGGTATTGACACTGTACAGGGAGGGGATGGAGGGGTATCGACTGTACAGGGAGGGGATGGAGGGGTATCGACACTGTACAGGGAGGAGATGGAGTGGTATCGACTGTACAGGGAGGGGATGGAGGGGTATCGACTGTACAGGGAGGGGATGGAGGGGTATCGACACTGTACAGGGAGGGGATGGAGGGGTATCGACTGTACAGGGAGGGGATGGAGTGGTATCGACACTGTACAGGGAGGGGATGGAGGGGTATCGACACTGTACAGGGAGATGGAGGGGTATCAATATTGTACAGGTGGGGATGGAGGGGTATCGACACTGTACAGCGAGGAGATGGAGGTGTATAGAGACTGTACATGGAGGAGATGGAGGGGTATCGATACTGTACAGGGAGGGGATGGAATGGTATCGACACTGTACAGGGAGATGGAGGGGTATCAAAATGGTACAGGAGGTGATGGAGGGGTATCGACTGTACAGGGAGGGGATGGAGGGGTATCGACACTGTACAGGGAGGGTACGGAGGGGTATCGACACTGTACAGGGAGGAGATGGAGTGGTATCGACTGTACAGGGAGGGGATGGAGGGGTATCGACACTGTACAGGGAGGGGATGGAGTGGTATCGACTGTATAGGGAGGGGATGGAGTGGTATCGACTGTACGGGGAGGGGATGGACTGGTATCGACTGTACAGGGAGGGGATGAAGGGGTATCGACACTGTACCAGGAGGAGATGGAGTGGTATCGACTGTACAGGGAGGGGATGGAGGGGTATCGACACTGTACAGGGAGGGGATGGAGTGTTATCGACTGTACAGGGAGGGGATGGAGGGGTATCGACACTGTACAGGGAGTGGATGGAGGGGTATCGACTGTACAGGGAGTGGATGGAGTGTTATCGACTGTACAGGGAGGGGATGGAGGGGTATCGACGATGTACAGGGAGTGGATGGAGTGGTATCGACTGTACAGGGAGGGGATGGAGGGGTATCGACACTGTACAGGGAGGGGATGGAGTGGTATCGACTGTACAGGGAGGGGATGGAGTGTTATCGACTGTACAGGGAGGGGATGGAGGGGTATCGACACTGTACAGGGAGGGGATGGAGGGGTATCGACTGTACAGGGAGGGGATGGAGTGGTATCGACTGTACAGGGAGGAGATGGAGGTGTATAGAGACTGTACATGGAGGAGATGGAGGGGTATCGACACTGTACAGGGAGGGGATGGAATGGTATCGACACTGTACAGGGAGATGGAGGGGTATCAAAATGGTACAGGAGGGGATGGAGGGGTATCGACTGTACAGGGAGGGGATGGAGGGGTATCGACACTGTACAGGGAGGGGATGGAGGGGTATCGACTGTACAGGGAGGGGATGGAGGGGTATCAACACTGTACAGGGAGGGGATGGAGGGGTATCGACTGTACAGGGAGGGGATGGAGGGGTATCGACATTGTACAGGGAGGGGATGGAGGGGTATCGACACTGTACAGGGAGGAGATGGAGTGGTATCGACTGTACAGGGAGGGAATGGAGGGGTATCGACTGTTCAGGGAGGGGATGGAGGGGTATCGACACTGTACAGGGAGGGGATGGAGGGGTATCGACTGTACAGGGAGGGGATGGAGGGGTATCGACACTGTACAGGGAGGGGATGGAGTGGTATCGACTGTACAGTGAGGGGATGGAGGGGTATCTACACTGTACAGGGAGGACATGGAGTGGTATTGACACTGTACAGGGAGGGGATGGAGGGGTATCGACTGTACAGGGAGGGGATGGAGGGGTATCGACACTGTACAGGGAGGGGTTGGAGGGGTATCGTCACTGTACAGGGAGGGGATGGAGGGGTATCGACTGTACAGGGAGGAGATGGAGTGGTATCGACACTGTACAGGAGGAGATGGAGGGGTATCGACACTGTACTGGGAGGGGACGGAGGGGTATCGACACTGTACAGAGAGATGGAGTGGTATCGACACTGTACAGGGAGGAGATGGAGGGGTATCGACTGTAAAGGGAGGGGATGGAGGGGTATCGACACTGTACAGGGAGGGGATGGAGGGGTATCGACACTGTACAGGGAGGAGATGGAGGGGTATCGACACTGTACAGGGAGGAGATGGAGGGGTATCGACACTGTACAGGGAGGGGACGGAGGGGTATCGACACTGTACAGGGAGGAGATGGAGGGGTATCGACACTGTACAGGGAGGGGATGGAGGGGTATCGACACTGTACAGGGAGGGGATGGAGGGGTATCGACACTGTACAGGGAGGGGATGGAGGGGTATCGACACTGTACAGGGAGGGGACGGAGTGGTATCGACTGTACAGGGAGGGGACGGAGGGGTATCGAAACTGTATAGGGAGGGGATGGAGTGGTATCGACTGTACAGGGAGGGGATGGAGTGGTATCGACACTGTACGGGGAGGGGATGGAGTGGTATCGACTGTACGGGGAGGGGATGGAGTGGTATCGACACTGTACAGGGAGGAGATGGAGGGGTATCGACACTGTACAGGGAGGAGATGGAGTGGTATCGACTGTACAGGGAGGGGATGGAGGGGTATCGACACTGTACAGGGAGGGGATGGAGGGGTATCGACTGTACAGGGAGGGGACGGAGTGGTATCGACTGTACAGGGAGGGGATGGAGTGGTATCGACACTGTACAGGGAGGGTACGGAGGGGTATCGACACTGTACAGGGAGGGGATGGAGTGGTATCGACTGTACAGGGAGGGTACGGAGGGGTATCGACACTGTACAGGGAGGAGATGGAGGGGTATCGACTGTACAGGGAGGGGATGGAGGGGTATCGACACTGTACAGGGAGGGGATGGAGTGGAATCGACTGTACAGGGAGGGGATGGAGGGGTATCGACTGTACAGGGAGGGGATGGAGGGGTATCGACACTGTACAGGGAGGGGATGGAGTGGTATTGACACTGTACAGGGACGGGATGGAGGGGTATCGACTGTACAGGGAGGGGATGGAGTGGTATCGACACTGTACAGGGAGGGGATGGAGGGGTATCGACACTGTACAGGGAGATGGAGGGGTATCAATATTGTACAGGAGGGGATGGAGGGGTATCGACACTGTACAGCGAGGAGATGGAGGTGTATAGAGACTGTACATGGAGGAGATGGAGGGGTATCGACACTGTACAGGGAGGGGATGGAATGGTATCGACACTGTACAGGGAGGGGATGGAGGGGTATCAAAATGGTACAGGAGGGGATGGAGGGGTATCGACTGTACAGGGAGGGGATGGAGGGGTATCAACTTTGTACAGGAGGGGATGGAGTGGTATCGACACTGTACAGCGAGGAGATGGAGGTGTATAGAGACTGTACATGGAGGAGATGGAGGGGTATCGACACTGTACAGGGAGGGGATGGAATGGTATCGACACTGTACAGGGAGATGGAGGGGTATCAAAATGGTACAGGAGGTGATGGAGGGGTATCGACTGTACAGGGAGGGGATGGAGGGGTATCGACACTGTACAGGGAGGGGATGGAGGGGTATCGACTGTACAGGGAGGAGATGGAGGGGTATCGACTGTACAGGGAGGGGATGGAGGGGTATCGACACTGTACAGGGAGGGGATGGAGTGGTATCGACTGTACAGGGAGGGGATGGAGTGTTATCGACTGTACAGGGAGGGGAGGGAGGGGTATCGACACTGTACAGGGAGTGGATGGAGGGGTATCGACTGTACAGGGAGTGGATGGAGGGGTATCGACACTGTACAGGGAGTGGATGGAGTGGTATCGACTGTACAGCGAGGGCATGGAGTGTTATCGACTGTACAGGGAGGGGATGGAGGGGTATCGACACTGTACAGGGAGGGGATGGAGGGGTATCGACACTGTACAGGGAGATGGAGGGGTATCAATATTGTACAGGAGGGGATGGAGGGGTATCGACACTGTACAGCGAGGAGATGGAGGTGTATAGAGACTGTACATGGAGGAGATGGAGGGGTATCGACACTGTACAGGGAGGGGATGGAATGGTATCGACACTGTACAGGGAGATGGAGGGGTATCAAAATGGTACAGGAGGGGATGGAGGGGTATCGACTGTACAGGGAGGGGATGGAGGGGTATCGACACTGTACAGGGAGGGGATGGAGGGGTATCGACTGTACAGGGAGGGGATGGAGGGGTATCGACACTGTACAGGGAGGGGATGGAGGGGTATCGACTGTACAGGGAGGGGATGGAGGGGTATCGACACTGTACAGGGAGGGGATGGAGGGGTATCGACACTGTACAGGGAGGAGATGGAGTGGTATCGACTGTACAGGGAGGGGATGGAGGGGTATCGACTGTTCAGGGAGGGGATGGAGGGGTATCGACACTGTACAGGGAGGGGATGGAGGGGTATCGACTGTACAGGGAGGGGATGGAGGGGTATCGACACTGTACAGGGAGGGGATGGAGTGGTATCGACTGTACAGTGAGGGGATGGAGGGGTATCTACACTGTACAGGGAGGACATGGAGTGGTATTGACACTGTACAGGGACGGGATGGAGGGGTATCGACTGTACAGGGAGGGGATGGAGGGGTATCGACACTGTACAGGGAGGGGTTGGAGGGGTATCGACACTGTACAGGGAGGGGATGGAGGGGTATCGACTGTACAGGGAGGAGATGGAGTGGTATCGACACTGTACAGGAGGAGATGGAGGGGTATCGACACTGTACTGGGAGGGGACGGAGGGGTATCGACACTGTACAGAGAGATGGAGTGGTATCGACACTGTACAGGGAGGAGATGGAGGGGTATCGACTGTACAGGGAGGTGATGGAGGGGTATCGACACTGTACAGGGAGGGGATGGAGGGGTATCGACACTGTACAGGGAGGGGATGGAGGGGTATCGACACTGTACAGGGAGGGGATGGAGGGTTATCGACACTGTACAGGGAGGGGATGGAGGGGTATCGACACTGTACAGGGAGGGGATGGAGGGGTATCGACAAAGTACAGAGAGATGGAGGGGTATCAACTTTGTACAGGAGGGGATGGAGGTGTATCGACACTGTACAGCGAGGAGATGGAGTTGTATAGAGACTGTACATGGAGGAGATGGAGGGGTATCGACACTGTACAGGGAGGGGATGGAATGGTATCGACACTGTACAGGGAGATGGAGGGGTATCAAAATGGTACAGGGAGGGGATGGAGGGGTATCGACATTGTACAGGGAGGGGATGGAGGGGTATCGACTGTACAGGGAGGGGATGGAGGGGTATCGACACTGTACAGGGAGGGGATGGAAGGGTATCGACTACAGGGAGGGGATGGAGGGGTATCGACACTGTACAGGGAGGGGATGTAGGGGTATAGACTGTACAGGGAGGGGATGGAGTGGTATCGACTGTACAGTGAGGGGATGGAGGGGTATCTACACTGTACAGGGAGGAGATGGAGTGGTATTGACACTGTACAGGGAGGGGATGGAGGGGTATCGACTGTACAGGGAGGGGATGGAGGGGTATCGACACTGTACAGGGAGGAGATGGAGTGGTACCGACTGTACAGTGAGGGGATGGAGGGGTATCGACTGTACAGGGAGGGGATGGAGGGGTATCGACACTGTACAGGGAGGGGATGGAGGGGTATCGACTGTACAGGGAGGGGATGGAGGGGTATCGACACTGTACAGGGAGATGGAGGGGTATCAAAATGGTACAGGAGGTGATGGAGGGGTATCGACTGTACAGGGAGGGGATGGAGGGGTATCGACACTGTACAGGGAGGGTACGGAGGGGTATCGACACTGTACAGGGAGGAGATGGAGTGGTATCGACTGTACAGGGAGGGGATGGAGGGGTATCGACACTGTACAGGGAGGGGATGGAGGGGTATCGACTGTACAGGGAGGGGATGGAGGGGTATCGACACTGTACAGGGAGGGGATGGAGGGGTATCGACACTGTACAGGGAGGGGATGGAGGGGTATCGACACTGTACAGGGAGGGGATGGAGGGGTATCGACTGTACAGGGAGGGGATGAAGGGGTATCGACACTGTACAGGGAGGAGATGGAGTGGTATCGACTGTACAGGGAGGGGATGGAGGGGTATCGACACTGTACAGGGAGGGGATGGAGTGTTATCGACTGTACAGGGAGGGGATGGAGGGGTATCGACACTGTACAGGGAGTGGATGGAGGGGTATCGACTGTACAGGGAGTGGATGGAGTGTTATCGACTGTACAGGGAGGGGATGGAGGGGTATCGACGATGTACAGGGAGTGGATGGAGTGGTATCGACTGTACAGCGAGGGGATGGAGGGGTATCGACACTGTACAGGGAGGGGATGGAGTGGTATCGACTGTACAGGGAGGGGATGGAGTGTTATCGACTGTACAGGGAGGGGATGGAGGGGTATCGACACTGTACAGGGAGGGGATGGAGGGGTATCGACTGTACAGGGAGGGGATGGAGTGGTATCGACTGTACAGGGAGGGGATGGAGGGGTATCGACACTGTACAGGGAGATGGAGGGGTATCAATATTGTACAGGAGGGGATGGAGGGGTATCGACACTGTACAGCGAGGAGATGGAGGTGTATAGAGACTGTACATGGAGGAGATGGAGGGGTATCGACACTGTACAGGGAGGGGATGGAATGGTATCGACACTGTACAGGGAGATGGAGGGGTATCAAAATGGTACAGGAGGGGATGGAGGGGTATCGACTGTACAGGGAGGGGATGGAGGGGTATCGACACTGTACAGGGAGGGGATGGAGGGGTATCGACTGTACAGGGAGGGGATGGAGGGGTATCGACACTGTACAGGGAGGGGATGGAGGGGTATCGACTGTACAGGGAGGGGATGGAGGGGTATCGACATTGTACAGGGAGGGGATGGAGGGGTATCGACACTGTACAGGGAGGAGATGGAGTGGTATCGACTGTACAGGGAGGGAATGGAGCGGTATCGACTGTTCAGGGAGGGGATGGAGGGGTATCGACACTGTACAGGGAGGGGATGGAGGGGTATCGACTGTACAGGGAGGGGATGGAGGGGTATCGACACTGTACAGGGAGGGGATGGAGTGGTATCGACTGTACAGTGAGGGGATGGAGGGGTATCTACACTGTACAGGGAGGACATGGAGTGGTATTGACACTGTACAGGGAGGGGATGGAGGGGTATCGACTGTACAGGGAGGGGATGGAGGGGTATCGACACTGTACAGGGAGGGGTTGGAGGGGTATCGTCACTGTACAGGGAGGGGATGGAGGGGTATCGACTGTACAGGGAGGAGATGGAGTGGTATCGACACTGTACAGGAGGAGATGGAGGGGTATCGACACTGTACTGGGAGGGGACGGAGGGGTATCGACACTGTACAGAGAGATGGAGTGGTATCGACACTGTACAGGGAGGAGATGGAGGGGTATCGACTGTAAAGGGAGGGGATGGAGGGGTATCGACACTGTACAGGGAGGAGATGGAGGGGTATCGACACTGTACAGGGAGGGGACGGAGGGGTATCGACACTGTACAGGGAGGGGATGGAGGGGTATCGACACTGTACAGGGAGGGGATGGAGGGGTATCGACACTGTACAGGGAGGGGATGGAGGGGTATCGACACTGTACAGGGAGGGGATGGAGGGGTATCGACACTGTACAGGGAGATGGAGGGGTATCAACTTTGTACAGGAGGGGATGGAGGTGTATCGACACTGTACAGCGAGGAGATGGAGGTGTATAGAGACTGTACATGGAGGAGATGGAGGGGTATCGACACTGTACAGGGAGGGGATGGAATGGTATCGACACTGTACAGGGAGGGGATGGAAGGGTATCGACTGTACAGGGAGGGGATGGAGGGGTATCGACACTGTACAGGGAGGGGATGGAGTGGTATCGACTGTACAGTGAGGGGATGGAGGGGTATCTACACTGTACAGGGAGGAGCTGGAGTGGTATTGACACTGTACAGGGAGGGGATGGAGGGGTATCGACTGTACAGGGAGGGGATGGAGGGGTATCGACTGTACAGGGAGGGGATGGAGGGGTATCGACACTGTACAGGGAGGAGATGGAGTGGTATCGATTGTACAGGGAGGGGATGGAGGGGTATCGACACTGTACAGGGAGGGGATGGAGGGGTATCGACTGTACAGGGAGGGGTTGGAGGGTATCGACACTGTACAGGGAGGGGATGGAGGGGTATCGACTGTACAGGGAGGGGATGGAGTGGTATCGACATTGTACAGGAGGAGATGGAGGGGTATCGACACTGTACAGGGAGGGGACGGAGGGGTATCGACACTGTACAGAGAGATGGAGTGGTATCGACACTGTACAGGGAGGAGATGGAGGGGTATCGACTGTACAGGGAGGGGATGGAGGGGTATCGACACTGTACAGGGAGGGGATGGAGGGGTATCGACACTGTACAGGGAGGGGACGGAGGGGTATCGACACTGTACAGAGAGATGGAGTGGTATCGACACTGTACAGGGAGGAGATGGAGGGGTATCGACACTGTACAGGGAGGAGATGGAGGGGTATCGACACTGTACAGGGAGGAGATGGAGGGGTATCGACACTGTACAGGGAGGGGACGGAGGGGTATCGACACTGTACAGGGAGGAGATGGAGAGGTATCGACACTGTACAGGGAGGGGATGGAGGGGTATCGACACTGTACAGGGAGGGGATGGAGGGGTATCGACACTGTACAGGGAGGGGATGGAGGGGTATCGACACTGTACAGGGAGGGGACGGAGTGGTATCGACTGTACAGGGTGGGGACGGAGGGGTATCGAAACAGTACAGGGAGGGGATGGATTGGTATCGACTGTACAGGGAGGGGATGGAGTGGTATCGACACTGTACGGGGAGGGGATGGAGTGGTATCGACTGTACGGGGAGGGGATGGAGTGGTATCGACACTGTACAGGGAGGAGATGGAGGGGTATCGACACTGTACAGGGAGGAGATGGAGTGGTATCGACTGTACAGGGAGGGGATGGAGGGGTATCGACACTGTACAGGGAGGGGATGGAGGGGGATCGACTGTACAGGGAGCGGACGGAGTGGTATCGACTGTACAGGGAGGGGATGGAGTGGTATCGACACTGTACAGGGAGGGTACGGAGGGGTATCGACACTGTACAGGGAGGGGATGGAGGGGTATCGACTGTACAGGGAGGGGTTGGAGGGTATCGACACTGTACAGGGAGGGGATGGAGGGGTATCGACTGTACAGGGAGGGGATGGAGTGGTATCGACATTGTACAGGAGGAGATGGAGGGGTATCGACACTGTACAGGGAGGGGACGGAGGGGTATCGACACTGTACAGAGAGATGGAGTGGTATCGACACTGTACAGGGAGGAGATGGAGGGGTATCGACTGTACAGGGAGGGGATGGAGGGGTATCGACACTGTACAGGGAGGGGATGGAGGGGTATCGACACTGTACAGGGAGGGGACGGAGGGGTATCGACACTGTACAGAGAGATGGAGTGGTATCGACACTGTACAGGGAGGAGATGGAGGGGTATCGACACTGTACAGGGAGGAGATGGAGGGGTATCGACACTGTACAGGGAGGAGATGGAGGGGTATCGACACTGTACAGGGAGGGGACGGAGGGGTATCGACACTGTACAGGGAGGAGATGGAGGGGTATCGACACTGTACAGGGAGGGGATGGAGGGGTATCGACACTGTACAGGGAGGGGATGGAGGGGTATCGACACTGTACAGGGAGGGGATGGAGGGGTATCGACACTGTACAGGGAGGGGACGGAGTGGTATCGACTGTACAGGGTGGGGACGGAGGGGTATCGAAACAGTACAGGGAGGGGATGGATTGGTATCGACTGTACAGGGAGGGGATGGAGTGGTATCGACACTGTACGGGGAGGGGATGGAGTGGTATCGACTGTACGGGGAGGGGATGGAGTGGTATCGACACTGTACAGGGAGGAGATGGAGGGGTATCGACACTGTACAGGGAGGAGATGGAGTGGTATCGACTGTACAGGGAGGGGATGGAGGGGTATCGACACTGTACAGGAGGGGATGGAGGGGGATCGACTGTACAGGGAGGGGACGGAGTGGTATCGACTGTACAGGGAGGGGATGGAGTGGTATCGACACTGTACAGGGAGGGTACGGAGGGGTATCGACACTGTACAGGGAGGGGATGGAGTGGTATCGACTGTACAGGGAGAAAACGGAGGGGTATCGACACTGTACAGGGAGGAGATGGAGGGGTATCGACTGTACAGGGAGGGGATGGAGGGGTATCGACACTGTACAGGGAGGAGATGGAGGGTTATCGACTGTACAGGGAGGGGATGGAGGGGTATCGACATTGTACAGGGAGGAGATGGAGGGGTATCGACTGTACAGGGAGGGGATGGAGGGGTATCGACTGTACAGGGAGGGGATGGAGGGGTATCGACACTGTACAGAGAGGGGACGGAGTGGTATCGATTGTACAGGGAGGGGATGGAGGGGTATCGACTGTACAGGGAGTGGTTGGAGTGTTATCGACTGTACAGGGAGGGGATGGAGGGGTATCGACACTGTACAGGGAGTGGATGGAGTGGTATCGACTGTACAGGGAGGGGATGGAGTGGTATCGACACTGTACAGGGAGGGGATGGAGGGGTATCGACACTGTACACGGAGGGGATGGAGGGGTATCGACACTGTACAGGGAGGGGATGGAGGGGTATCGACACTGTACAGGGAGATGGACGGGTATCAATATTGTACAGGAGGGGATGGAGGGGTATCGACACTGTACAGCGAGGAGATGGAGGTGTATAGAGACTGTACATGGAGGAGATGGAGGGGTATCGACACTGTACAGGGAGGGGATGGAATGGTATCGACATTGTACAGGGAGATGGAGGGGTATCAAAATGGTACAGGAGGGGATGGAGGGGTATCGACTGTACAGGGAGGGGATGGAGGGGTATCGACACTGTGCAGGGAGGGGATGGAGGGGTATCGACTGTACAGGGAGGGGATGGAGGGGTATCGACACTGTACAGGGAGTGGATGGAGTGGTATCGACTGTACAGCGAGGGGATGGAGGGGTATCGACACTGTACAGGGAGGGGATGGAGTGGTATCGACTGTACAGGGAGGGGATGGAGTGTTATCGACTGTACAGGGAGGGGATGGAGGGGTATCGACACTGTACAGGGAGGGGATGGAGGGGTATCGACTGTACAGGGAGGGGATGGAGTGGTATCGACACTGTACAGGGAGGGGATGGAGGGGTATCGACACTGTACAGGGAGGGGATGGAGGGGTATAGACTGTACAGGGAGGGGATGGAGTGGTATCGACTGTACAGTGAGGGGATGGAGGGGTATCTACACTGTACAGGGAGGAGATGGAGTGGTATTGACACTGTACCGGGAGGGGATGGAGGGGTATCGACACTGTACAGGGAGTGGATGGAGGGGTATCGACTGTACAGGGAGTGGATGGAGTGTTATCGACTGTACAGGGAGGGGATGGAGTGTTATCGACTGTACAGGGAGGGGATGGAGGGGTATCGAGACTGTACAGGGAGTGGATGGAGTGGTATCGACTGTACAGCGAGGGGATGGAGGGGTATCGACACTGTACAGGGAGGGGATGGAGTGGTATCGACTGTACAGGGAGGGGATGGAGTGTTATCGACTGTACAGGGAGGGGATGGAGGGGTATCGACACTGTACAGGGAGGGGATGGAGGGGTATCGACTGTACAGGGAGGGGATGGAGTGTTATCGACTGTACAGGGAGGGGATGGAGTGGTATCGACACTGTACAGGGAGGGGATGGAGGGGTATCGACACTGTACAGGGAGGGGATGGAGGGGTATCGACACTGTACAGGGAGGGGATGGAGGTGTATCGACACTGTACAGGGAGATGGAGGGGTATCAATATTGTACAGGAGGGGATGGAGGGGTATCGACACTGTACAGCGAGGAGATGGAGGTGTATAGAGACTGTACATGGAGGAGATGGTGGGGTATCGACACTGTACAGGGAGGGGATGGAATGGTATCGACACTGTACAGGGAGATGGAGGGGTATCAAAATGGTACAGGAGGGGATGGAGGGGTATCGACTGTACAGGGAGGGGATGGAGGGGTATCGACACTGTACAGGGAGGGGATGGAGGGGTATCGACTGTAGAGGGAGGGGATGGAGGGGTATCGACACTGTACAGGGAGGGGATGGAGGGGTATCGACTGTCCAGGGAGGGGATGGAGGGGTATCGACACTGTACAGGGAGATGGAAGGGTATCAATATTGTACAGGAGGGGATGGAGGGGTATCGACACTGTACAGCGAGGAGATGGAGGTGTATAGAGACTGTACATGGAGGAGATGGAGGGGTATCGACACTGTACAGGGAGGGGATGGAATGGTATCGACACTGTACAGGGAGATGGAGGGGTATCAAAATGGTACAGGAGGGGATGGAGGGGTATCGACTGTACAGGGAGGGGATGGAGGGGTATCGACACTGTACAGGGAGGGGATGGAGTGGTATCGACTGTACAGGGAGGGGATGGAGGGGTATCGACACTGTACAGGGAGGGGATGGAGTGGTATTGACACTGTACAGGGAGGGGATGGAGGGGTATCGACACTGTACAGGGAGTGGATGGAGGGGTATCGACTGTACAGGGAGTGGATGGAGTGTTATCGACTGTACAGGGAGGGGATGGAGGGGTATCGACACTGTACAGGGAGTGGATGGAGTGGTATCGACTGTACAGCGAGGGGATGGAGGGGTATCGACACTGTACAGGGAGGGGATGGAGTGGTATCGACTGTACAGGGAGGGGATGGAGTGTTATCGACTGTACAGGGAGGGGATGGAGGGGTATCGACACTGTACAGGGAGGGGATGGAGGGGTATCGACTGTACAGGGAGGGGATGGAGTGGTATCGACACTGTACAGGGAGGGGATGGAGGTGTATCGACACTGTACAGGGAGATGGAGGGGTATCAATATTGTACAGGAGGGGATGGAGGGGTATCGACACTGTACAGCGAGGAGATGGAGGTGTATAGAGACTGTACATGGAGGAGATGGTGGGGTATCGACACTGTACAGGGAGGGGATGGAATGGTATCGACACTGTACAGGGAGATGGAGGGGTATCAAAATGGTACAGGAGGGGATGGAGGGGTATCGACTGTACAGGGAGGGGATGGAGGGGTATCGACACTGTACAGGGAGGGGATGGAGGGGTATCGACTGTACAGGGAGGGGATGGAGGGGTATCGACACTGTACAGGGAGGGAATGGTGGGGTATCGACTGTCCAGGGAGGGGATGGAGGGGTATCGACACTGTACAGGGAGATGGACGGGTATCAATATTGTACAGGAGGGGATGGAGGGGTATCGACACTGTACAGCGAGGAGATGGAGGTGTATAGAGACTGTACATGGAGGAGATGGAGGGGTATCGACACTGTACAGGGAGGGGATGGAATGGTATCGACACTGTACAGGGAGATGGAGGGGTATCAAAATGGTACAGGAGGGGATGGAGTGGTATCGACTGTACAGGGAGGGGATGGAGGGGTATCGACACTGCACAGGGAGGGGATGGAGGAGTATCGACTGTACAGGGAGGGGATGGAGGGGTATCGACACTGTACAGGGAGGGGATGTAGGGGTATAGACTGTACAGGGAGGGGATGGAGTGGTATCGACTGTACAGTGAGGGGATGGAGGGGTATCTACACTGTACAGGGAGGAGATGGAGTGGTATTGACACTGTACAGGGAGGGGATGGAGGGGTATCGACACTGTAGAGGGAGTGGATGGAGGGGTATCGACTGTACAGGGAGTGGATGGAGTGTTATCGACTGTACAGGGAGGGGATGGAGGGGTATCGACACTGTACAGGGAGTGGATGGAGTGGTATCGACTGTACAGCGAGGGGATGGAGGGGTATCGACACTGTACAGGGAGGGGATGGAGTGGTATCGACTGTACAGGGAGGGGATGGAGTGTTATCGACTGTACAGGGAGGGGATGGAGGGGTATCGACACTGTACAGGGAGGGGATGGAGGGGTATCGACTGTACAGGGAGGGGATGGAGTGGTATCGACACTGTACAGGGAGGGGATGGAGGTGTATCGACACTGTACAGGGAGATGGAGGGGTATCAATATTGTACAGGAGGGGATGGAGGGGTATCGACACTGTACAGCGAGGAGATGGAGGTGTATAGAGACTGTACATGGAGGAGATGGTGGGGTATCGACACTGTACAGGGAGTGGATGGAATGGTATCGACACTGTACAGGGAGATGGAGGGGTATCAAAATGGTACAGGAGGGGATGGAGGGGTATCGACTGTACAGGGAGGGGATGGAGGGGTATCGACACTGTACAGGGAGGGGATGGAGGGGTATCGACTGTACAGGGAGGGGATGGAGGGGTATCGACACTGTACAGGGAGGGGATGGAGGGGTATCGACTGTCCAGGGAGGGGATGGAGGGGTATCGACACTGTACAGGGAGGGGATGGAGGGGTATCGACACTGTACAGGGAGATGGAGGGGTATCGACTGTACAGGGAGGGGATGGAGGGGTATTGACTGTACAGGGAGGGGATGGAGGGGTATCGACACTGTACAGGGAGTGGATGGAGGGGTATCGACTGTACAGGGAGGGGATGGAGGGGTATCGACACTGTACAGGGAGGGGATGGAGTGGTATCGACTGTACAGTGAGGGGATGGAGGGGTATCTACACTGTACAGGGAGGAGATGGAGTGGTATTGTCACTGTACAGGGAGGGGATGGAGGGGTATCGACTGTACAGGGAGGGGATGGAGGGGTATCGACACTGTACAGGGAGGAGATGGAGTGGTATCGACTGTACAGGGAGGGGATGGAGGGGCATCGACCCTGTACAGGGAGGGGATGGAGGGGTATCGACACTGTACAGGGAGGGGTTGGAGGGGTATCGACACTGTACAGGGAGGGGATGGAGGGGTATCGACTGTACAGGGAGGGGATGGAGGGGTATCGACACTGTACAGGAGGAGATGGAGGGGTATCGACACTGTACAGGGAGGGGACGGAGGGGTATCGACACTGTACAGAGAGATGGAGTGGTATCGACACTGTACAGGGAGTAGATGGATGGGTATCGACTGTACAGGGAGGGGATGGAGTGGTATCGACACTGTACGGGGAGGGGATGGAGTGGTATCGACTGTACGGGGAGGGGCTGGAGTGGTATCGACACTGTACAGGGAGGGGATGGAGTGGTATCGACACTGTACAGGGAGATGGAGTGGTATCGACACTGTACAGGAGGAGATGGAGGGGTATCGACACTGTACAGGGAGGGGACGGAGGGGTATCGACACTGTACAGAGAGATGGAGTGGTATCGACACTGTACAGGGAGGAGATGGAGGGGTATCGACTGTACAGGGAGGGGATGGAGGGGTATCGACTGTACAGGGAGGGGATGGAGGGGTATCGACACTGTACAGGGAGGTGATGGAGGGGTATCGACACTGTACAGGGAGGGGATGGAGGGGTATCGACACTGTACAGGGAGGGGACGGAGGGGTATCGACACTGTACAGAGAGATGGAGTGGTATCGACACTGTACAGGGAGGAGATGGAGGGGTATCGACTGTACAGGGAGGGGATGGAGGGGTATCGACTGTACAGGGAGGGGATGGAGGGGTATCGACACTGTACAGGGAGGTGATGGAGGGGTATCGACACTGTACAGGGAGGAGATGGAGGGGTATCGACACTGTACAGGGAGGAGATGGAGGGGTATCGACACTGTACAGGGAGGGGACGGAGGGGTATCGACACTGTACAGGGAGGAGATGGAGGGGTATCGACACTGTACAGGGAGGGGATGGAGGGGTATCGACACTGTACAGGGAGGGGATGGAGGGGTATCGACACTGTACAGGGAGGGGATGGAGGGGTATCGACACTGTACAGGGAGGGGACGGAGTGGTATCGACTGTACAGGGAGGGGACGGAGGGGTATCGAAACAGTACAGGGAGGGGATGGATTGGTATCGACTGTACAGGGAGGGGATGGAGTGGTATCGACACTGTACGGGGAGGGGATGGAGTGGTATCGACTGTACGGGGAGGGGATGGAGTGGTATCGACACTGTACAGGGAGGAGATGGAGGGGTATCGACACTGTACAGGGAGGAGATGGAGGGGTATCGATTGTACAGGGAGGGGATGGAGGGGTATCGACACTGTACAGGGAGGGGATGGAGGGGTATCGACACTGTACAGGGAGGGGATGGAGGGGGATCGACTGTACAGGGAGGGGACGGAGTGGTATCGACTGTACAGGGAGGGGATTGAGTGGTATCGACACTGTACAGGGAGGGTACGGAGGGGTATCGACACTGTACAGGGAGGGGATGGAGTGGTATCGACTGTACAGGGAGGGTACGGAGGGGTATCGACACTGTACAGGGAGGAGATGGAGGGGTATCGACTGTACAGGGAGGGGATGGAGGGGTATCGACACTGTACAGGGAGGAGATGGAGGGGTATCGACTGTACAGGGAGGGGATGGAGGGGTATCGACACTGTACAGGGAGGAGATGGAGGGGTATCGACTGTACAGGGAGGGGATGGAGGGGTATCGACACTGTACAGGGAGGGGATGGAGGGGTATCGACTGTACAGGGAGGGGATGGAGGGGTATCGACACTGTACAGGGAGGGGATGGAGGGGTATCGACTGTCCAGGGAGGGGATGGAGGGGTATCGACACTGTACAGGGAGGGGATGGAGGGGTATCGACACTGTACAGGGAGATGGAGGGGTATCGACTGTACAGGGAGGGGATGGAGGGGTATCGACTGTACAGGGAGGGGATGGAGGGGTATCGACACTGTACAGGGAGTGGATGGAGGGGTATCGACTGTACAGGGAGGGGATGGAGGGGTATCGACACTGTACAGGGAGGGGATGGAGTGGTATCGACTGTACAGTGAGGGGATGGAGGGGTATCTACACTGTACAGGGAGGAGATGGAGTGGTATTGTCACTGTACAGGGAGGGGATGGAGGGGTATCGACTGTACAGGGAGGGGATGGAGGGGTATCGACACTGTACAGGGAGGAGATGGAGTGGTATCGACTGTACAGGGAGGGGATGGAGGGGCATCGACCCTGTACAGGGAGGGGATGGAGGGGTATCGACACTGTACAGGGAGGGGTTGGAGGGGTATCGACACTGTACAGGGAGGGGATGGAGGTGTATCGACTGTACAGGGAGGGGATGGAGGGGTATCGACACTGTACAGGAGGAGATGGAGGGGTATCGACACTGTACAGGGAGGGGACGGAGGGGTATCGACACTGTACAGAGAGATGGAGTGGTATCGACACTGTACAGGGAGTAGATGGAGGGGTATCGACTGTACAGGGAGGGGATGGAGTGGTATCGACACTGTACGGGGAGGGGATGGAGTGGTATCGACTGTACGGGGAGGGGCTGGAGTGGTATCGACACTGTACAGGGAGGGGATGGAGTGGTATCGACACTGTACAGGGAGATGGAGTGGTATCGACACTGTACAGGAGGAGATGGAGGGGTATCGACACTGTACAGGGAGGGGACGGAGGGGTATCGACACTGTACAGAGAGATGGAGTGGTATCGACACTGTACAGGGAGGAGATGGAGGGGTATCGACTGTACAGGGAGGAGATGGAGTGGTATCGACACTGTACAGGGAGGGGATGGAGGGGTATCGACTGTACAGGGAGGGGATGGAGGGGTATCGACACTGTACAGGGAGGGGATGGAGGGGTATCGACACTGTACAGGGAGGGGACGGAGGGGTATCGACACTGTACAGAGAGATGGAGTGGTATCGACACTGTACAGGGAGGAGATGGAGGGGTATCGACACTGTACAGGGAGGAGATGGAGGGGTATCGACACTGTACAGGGAGGAGATGGAGGGGTATCGACACTGTACAGGGAGGGGACGGAGGGGTATCGACACTGTACAGGGAGGAGATGGAGGGGTATCGACACTGTACAGGGAGGGGATGGAGGGGTATCGACACTGTACAGGGAGGGGATGGAGGGGTATCGACACTGTACAGGGAGGGGATGGAGGGGTATCGACACTGTACAGGGAGGGGACGGAGTGGTATCGACTGTACAGGGAGGGGACAGAGGGGTATCGACACTGTACAGGGAGGAGATGGAGGGGTATCGAATGTACAGGGAGGGGATGGAGGGGTATCGACACTGTACAGGGAGGAGATGGAGGGGTATCGACTGTACAGGGAGGGGATGGAGGGGTATCGACACTGTAGAGAGACGGGACGGAGTGGTATCGATTGTACAGGGAGGGGATGGAGGGGTATCGACTGTACAGGGAGTGGATGGAGTGTTATCGACTGTACAGGGAGGGGATGGAGGGGTATCGACACTGTACAGGGAGGGGATGGAGGGGTATCGACTGTACAGGGAGGGGATGGAGTGGTATCGACACTGTACAGGGAGGGGATGGAGGGGTATCGACACTGTACAGGGAGATGGAGGGGTATCAATATTGTACAGGAGGGGATGGAGGGGTATCGACACTGTACAGCGAGGAGATGGAGGTGTATAGAGACTGTACATGGATGAGATGGAGGGGTATCGACACTGTACAGGGAGGGGATGGAATGGTATCGACACTGTACAGGGAGATGGAGGGGTATCAAAATGGTACAGGAGGGGATGGAGGGGTATCGACTGTTCAGGGAGGGGATGGAGGGGTATCGACACTGTACAGGGAGGGTACGGGGGGGTATCGACACTGTACAGGGAGGAGATGGAGTGGTATCGACTGTACAGGGAGGGGATGGAGGGGTATCGACACTGTACAGGGAGGGGATGGAGGGGTATCGACTGTACAGGGAGGGGATGGAGGGGTATCGACACTGTACAGGGAGGGGATGGAGTGGTATCGACTGTACAGGGAGGGGATGGAGTGTTATCGACTGTACAGGGAGGGGATGGAGGGGTATCGACACTGTACAGGGAGTGGATGGAGGGGTATCGACTGTACAGGGAGTGGATGGAGTGTTATCGACTGTACAGGGAGGGGATGGAGGGGTATCGACACTGTACAGGGAGTGGATGGAGTGGTATCGACTGTACAGCGAGGGGATGGAGGGGTATCGACACTGTACAGGGAGGGGATGGAGTGGTATCGACTGTACAGGGAGGGGATGGAGTGTTATCGACTGTACAGGGAGGGGATGGAGGGGTATCGACACTGTACAGGGAGGGGATGGAGGGGTATCGACTGTACAGGGAGGGGATGGAGTGGTATCGACACTGTACAGGGAGGGGATGGAGGTGTATCGACACTGTACAGGGAGATGGAGGTGTATCAATATTGTACAGGAGGGGATGGAGGGGTATCGACAGTGTACAGCGAGGAGATGGAGGTGTATAGAGACTGTACATGGAGGAGATGGAGGGGTATCGACACTGTACAGGGAGGGGATGGAATGGTATCGACACTGTACAGGGAGATGGAGGGGTATCAAAATGGTACAGGAGGGGATGGAGGGGTATCGACTGTACAGGGAGGGGATGGAGGGGTATCGACACTGTACAGGGAGGGGATGGAGGGGTATCGACTGTACAGGGAGGGGATGGAGGGGTATCGACACTGTACAGGGAGGGGATGGATGGGTATCGACTGTCCAGGGAGGGGATGGAGGGGTATCGACACTGTACAGGGAGG
The DNA here is from genome assembly GCF_030144855.1 of Hypanus sabinus. Lineage (NCBI taxonomy): Eukaryota > Metazoa > Chordata > Chondrichthyes > Myliobatiformes > Dasyatidae > Hypanus > Hypanus sabinus. The sequence continues at coordinate 154,581,474 of NC_082715.1, read as the reverse complement.
GGATGGAGGGGTATCGACACTGTACAGGGAGATGGAGGGGTATCGACACTGTACAGGGAGGGGATGGAGGGGTATCGACACTGTACAGGGAGGGGATGGAGGTGTATCGACACTGTACAGGGAGATGGAGGGGTATCAATATTGTACAGGAGGGGATGGAGGGGTATCGACACTGTACAGCGAGGAGATGGAGGTGTATAGAGACTGTACATGGAGGAGATGGAGGGGTATCGACACTGTACAGGGAGGGGATGGAATGGTATCGACACTGTACAGGGAGATGGAGGGGTATCAAAATGGTACAGGAGGGGATGGAGGGGTATCGACTGTACAGGGAGGGGATGTAGGGGTATCGACACTGTACAGCGAGGGGATGGAGGGGTATCGACTGTACAGGGAGGGGATGGAGGGGTATCGACACTGTACAGGGAGGGGATGTAGGGGTATAGACTGCACAGGGAGGGGATGGAGTGGTATCGACTGTACAGTGAGGGGATGGAGGGGTATCTACACTCTACAGGGAGGGGATGGAGGGGTATCGACACTGTACAGGGAGGGGATGGAGGGGTATCGACACTGTACAGGGAGTGGATGGAGTGGTATCGACTGTACAGCGAGGGGATGGAGGGGTATCGACACTGTACAGGGAGGGGATGGAGGGGTATCGACTGTACAGGGAGGGGATGGAGTGGTATCGACACTGTACAGGGAGGGGATGGAGGTGTATCGACACTGTACAGGGAGATGGAGGGGTATCAATATTGTACAGGAGGGGATGGAGGGGTATCGGCACTGTACAGGGAGGGGATGGAGTGGTATCGACTGTACAGGGAGGGTACGGAGGGGTATCGACACTGTACAGGGAGGAGATGGAGTGGTATTGTCACTGTACAGGGAGGGGATGGAGGGGTATCGACTGTACAGGGAGGGGATGGAGGGGTATCGACACTGTACAGGGAGGAGATGGAGTGGTATCGACTGTACAGGGAGGGGATGGAGGGGTATCGACCCTGTACAGGGAGGGGATGGAGGGGTATCGACACTGTACAGGGAGGGGTTGGAGGGGTATCGACACTGTACAGGGAGGGGATGGAGGGGTATCGACTGTACAGGGAGGGGATGGAGGGGTATCGACACTGTACAGGAGGAGATGGAGGGGTATCGACACTGTACAGGGAGGGGACGGAGGGGTATCGACACTGTACAGAGAGATGGAGTGGTATCGACACTGTACAGGGAGTAGATGGAGGGGTATCGACTGTACAGGGAGGGGATGGAGTGGTATCGACACTGTACGGGGAGGGGATGGAGTGGTATCGACTGTACGGGGAGGGGCTGGAGTGGTATCGACACTGTACAGGGAGGGGATGGAGTGGTATCGACACTGTACAGGGAGATGGAGTGGTATCGACACTGTACAGGAGGAGATGGAGGGGTATCGACACTGTACAGGGAGGGGACGGAGGGGTATCGACACTGTACAGAGAGATGGAGTGGTATCGACACTGTACAGGGAGGAGATGGAGGGGTATCGACTGTACAGGGAGGGGATGGAGGGGTATCGACACTGTACAGGGAGGGGATGGAGGGGTATCGACACTGTACAGGGAGGGGACGGAGGGGTATCGACACTGTACAGAGAGATGGAGTGGTATCGACACTGTACAGGGAGGGGACGGAGGGGTATCGACACTGTACAGGGAGGAGATGGAGGGGTATCGACACTGTACAGGGAGGGGATGGAGGGGTATCGACACTGTACAGGGAGGGGATGGAGGGGTATCGACACTGTACAGGGAGGGGATGGAGGGGTATCGACACTGTACAGGGAGGGGACGGAGTGGTATCGACTGTACAGGGAGGGGACGGCGGGTATCGAAACAGTACAGGGAGGGGATGGATTGGTATCGACTGTACAGGGAGGGGATGGAGTGGTATCGACACTGTACGGGGAGGGGATGGAGTGGTATCGACTGTACGGGGAGGGGATGGAGTGGTATCGACACTGTACAGGGAGGAGATGGAGGGGTATCGACACTGTACAGGGAGGAGATGGAGTGGTATCGATTGTACAGGGAGGGGATGGAGGGGTATCGACACTGTACAGGGAGGGGACGGAGGGGTATCGACACTGTACAGAGAGATGGAGTGGTATCGACACTGTACAGGGAGGAGATGGAGGGGTATCGACTGTACAGGGAGGGGATGGAGGGGTATCGACACTGTACAGGGAGGGGATGGAGGGGTATCGACACTGTACAGGGAGGGGACGGAGGGGTATCGACACTGTACAGAGAGATGGAGTGGTATCGACACTGTACAGGGAGGAGATGGAGGGGTATCGACACTGTACAGGGAGGAGATGGAGGGGTATCGACACTGTACAGGGAGGAGATGGAGGGGTATCGACACTGTACAGGGAGGGGACGGAGGGGTATCGATTGTACAGGGAGGGGATGGAGGGGTATCGACACTGTACAGGGAGGGGATGGAGGGGGATCGACTGTACAGGGAGGGGACGGAGTGGTATCGACTGTACAGGGAGGGGATGGAGTGGTATCGACACTGTACAGGGAGGGTACGGAGGGGTATCGGCACTGTACAGGGAGGGGATGGAGTGGTATCGACTGTACAGGGAGGGTACGGAGGGGTATCGACACTGTACAGGGAGGAGATGGAGTGGTATCGACTGTACAGGGAGGGGATGGAGGGGTATCGACACTGTACAGGGAGGGGATGGAGGGGTATCGACTGTACAGGGAGGGGATGGAGGGGTATCGACACTGTACAGGGAGGGGATGGAGTGGTATCGACTGTACAGGGAGGGGATGGAGTGTTATCGACTGTACAGGGAGGGGATGGAGGGGTATCGACACTGTACAGGGAGTGGATGGAGGGGTATCGACTGTACAGGGAGTGGATGGAGTGTTATCGACTGTACAGGGAGGGGATGGAGGGGTATCGACACTGTACAGGGAGTGGATGGAGTGGTATCGACTGTACAGCGAGGGGATGGAGGGGTATCGACACTGTACAGGGAGGGGATGGAGTGGTATCGACTGTACAGGGAGGGGATGGAGTGTTATCGACTGTACAGGGAGGGGATGGAGGGGTATCGACACTGTACAGGGAGGGGATGGAGGGGTATCGACTGTACAGGGAGGGGATGGAGTGGTATCGACACTGTACAGGGAGGGGATGGAGGTGTATCGACACTGTACAGGGAGATGGAGGTGTATCAATATTGTACAGGAGGGGATGGAGGGGTATCGACAGTGTACAGCGAGGAGATGGAGGTGTATAGAGACTGTACATGGAGGAGATGGAGGGGTATCGACACTGTACAGGGAGGGGATGGAATGGTATCGACACTGTACAGGGAGATGGAGGGGTATCAAAATGGTACAGGAGGGGATGGAGGGGTATCGACTGTACAGGGAGGGGATGGAGGGGTATCGACACTGTACAGGGAGGGGATGGAGGGGTATCGACTGTACAGGGAGGGGATGGAGGGGTATCGACACTGTACAGGGAGGGGATGGATGGGTATCGACTGTCCAGGGAGGGGATGGAGGGGTATCGACACTGTACAGGGAGGGGATGGAGGGGTATCGACACTGTACAGGGAGATGGAGGGGTATCGACACTGTACAGGGAGGGGATGGAGGGGTATCGACACTGTACAGGGAGGGGATGGAGGTGTATCGACACTGTACAGGGAGATGGAGGGGTATCAATATTGTACAGGAGGGGATGGAGGGGTATCGACACTGTACAGCGAGGAGATGGAGGTGTATAGAGACTGTACATGGAGGAGATGGAGGGGTATCGACACTGTACAGGGAGGGGATGGAATGGTATCGACACTGTACAGGGAGATGGAGGGGTATCAAAATGGTACAGGAGGGGATGGAGGGGTATCGACTGTACAGGGAGGGGATGTAGGGGTATCGACACTGTACAGCGAGGGGATGGAGGGGTATCGACTGTACAGGGAGGGGATGGAGGGGTATCGACACTGTACAGGGAGGGGATGTAGGGGTATAGACTGCACAGGGAGGGGATGGAGTGGTATCGACTGTACAGTGAGGGGATGGAGGGGTATCTACACTCTACAGGGAGGGGATGGAGGGGTATCGACACTGTACAGGGAGGGGATGGAGGGGTATCGACACTGTACAGGGAGTGGATGGAGTGGTATCGACTGTACAGCGAGGGGATGGAGGGGTATCGACACTGTACAGGGAGGGGATGGAGGGGTATCGACTGTACAGGGAGGGGATGGAGTGGTATCGACACTGTACAGGGAGGGGATGGAGGTGTATCGACACTGTACAGGGAGATGGAGGGGTATCAATATTGTACAGGAGGGGATGGAGGGGTATCGACACTGTACAGCGAGGAGATGGAGGTGTATAGAGACTGTACATGGAGGAGATGGTGGGGTATCGACACTGTACAGGGAGGGGATGGAATGGTATTGACACTGTACAGGGAGATGGAGGGGTATCAAAATGGTACAGGAGGGGATGGAGGGGTATCGACTGTACAGGGAGGGGATGGAGGGGTATCGACACTGTACAGGGAGGGGATGGAGGGGTATCGACTGTACAGGGAGGGGATGGAGGGGTATCGACACTGTACAGGGAGGGGATGGAGGCGTATCGACTGTCCAGGGAGGGGATGGAGGGGTATCGACACTGTACAGGGAGGGGATGGAGGGGTATCGACACTGTACAGGGAGATGGAGGGGTATCGACTGTACAGGGAGGGGATGGAGGGGTATCGACTGTACAGGGAGGGGATGGAGGGGTATCGACACTGTACAGGGAGTGGATGGAGGGGTATCGACTGTACAGGGAGGGGATGGAGGGGTATCGACACTGTACAGGGAGGGGATGGAGTGGTATCGACTGTACAGTGAGGGGATGGAGGGGTATCTACACTGTACAGGGAGGAGATGGAGTGGTATTGTCACTGTACAGGGAGGGGATGGAGGGGTATCGACTGTACAGGGAGGGGATGGAGGGGTATCGACACTGTACAGGGAGGAGATGGAGTGGTATCGACTGTACAGGGAGGGGATGGAGGGGTATCGACCCTGTACAGGGAGGGGATGGAGGGGTATCGACACTGTACAGGGAGGGGTTGGAGGGGTATCGACACTGTACAGGGAGGGGATGGAGGGGTATCGACTGTACAGGGAGGGGATGGAGGGGTATCGACACTGTACAGGAGGAGATGGAGGGGTATCGACACTGTACAGGGAGGGGACGGAGGGGTATCGACACTGTACAGAGAGATGGAGTGGTATCGACACTGTACAGGGAGTAGATGGAGGGGTATCGACTGTACAGGGAGGGGATGGAGTGGTATCGACACTGTACGGGGAGGGGATGGAGTGGTATCGACTGTACGGGGAGGGGCTGGAGTGGTATCGACACTGTACAGGGAGGGGATGGAGTGGTATCGACACTGTACAGGGAGATGGAGTGGTATCGACACTGTACAGGAGGAGATGGAGGGGTATCGACACTGTACAGGGAGGGGACGGAGGGGTATCGACACTGTACAGAGAGATGGAGTGGTATCGACACTGTACAGGGAGGAGATGGAGGGGTATCGACTGTACAGGGAGGGGATGGAGGGGTATCGACACTGTACAGGGAGGGGATGGAGGGGTATCGACACTGTACAGGGAGGGGACGGAGGGGTATCGACACTGTACAGAGAGATGGAGTGGTATCGACACTGTACAGGGAGGAGATGGAGGGGTATCGACACTGTACAGGGAGGAGATGGAGGGGTATCGACACTGTACAGGGAGGAGATGGAGGGGTATCGACACTGTACAGGGAGGGGACGGAGGGGTATCGACACTGTACAGGGAGGAGATGGAGGGGTATCGACACTGTACAGGGAGGGGATGGAGGGGTATCGACACTGTACAGGGAGGGGATGGAGGGGTATCGACACTGTACAGGGAGGGGATGGAGGGGTATCGACACTGTACAGGGAGGGGACGGAGTGGTATCGACTGTACAGGGAGGGGACGGCGGGTATCGAAACAGTACAGGGAGGGGATGGATTGGTATCGACTGTACAGGGAGGGGATGGAGTGGTATCGACACTGTACGGGGAGGGGATGGAGTGGTATCGACTGTACGGGGAGGGGATGGAGTGGTATCGACACTGTACAGGGAGGAGATGGAGGGGTATCGACACTGTACAGGGAGGAGATGGAGTGGTATCGATTGTACAGGGAGGGGATGGAGGGGTATCGACACTGTACAGGGAGGGGACGGAGGGGTATCGACACTGTACAGAGAGATGGAGTGGTATCGACACTGTACAGGGAGGAGATGGAGGGGTATCGACTGTACAGGGAGGGGATGGAGGGGTATCGACACTGTACAGGGAGGGGATGGAGGGGTATCGACACTGTACAGGGAGGGGACGGAGGGGTATCGACACTGTACAGAGAGATGGAGTGGTATCGACACTGTACAGGGAGGAGATGGAGGGGTATCGACACTGTACAGGGAGGAGATGGAGGGGTATCGATTGTACAGGGAGGGGATGGAGGGGTATCGACACTGTACAGGGAGGGGATGGAGGGGGATCGACTGTACAGGGAGGGGACGGAGTGGTATCGACTGTACAGGGAGGGGATGGAGTGGTATCGACACTGTACAGGGAGGGTACGGAGGGGTATCGGCACTGTACAGGGAGGGGATGGAGTGGTATCGACTGTACAGGGAGGGTACGGAGGGGTATCGACACTGTACAGGGAGGAGATGGAGTGGTATCGATTGTACAGGGAGGGGATGGAGGGGTATCGACACTGTACAGGGAGGGGACGGAGGGGTATCGACACTGTACAGAGAGATGGAGTGGTATCGACACTGTACAGGGAGGAGATGGAGGGGTATCGACTGTACAGGGAGGGGATGGAGGGGTATCGACACTGTACAGGGAGGGGATGGAGGGGTATCGACACTGTACAGGGAGGGGACGGAGGGGTATCGACACTGTACAGGGAGGAGATGGAGTGGTATCGACACTGTACAGGGAGGAGATGGAGGGGTATCGACACTGTACAGGGAGGAGATGGAGGGGTATCGACACTGTACAGGGAGGAGATGGAGGGGTATCGACACTGTACAGGGAGGGGACGGAGGGGTATCGACACTGTACAGGGAGGAGATGGAGGGGTATCGACACTGTACAGGGAGGGGATGGAGGGGTATCGACACTGTACAGGGAGGGGATGGAGGGGTATCGACACTGTACAGGGAGGGGATGGAGGGGTATCGACACTGTACAGGGAGGGGACGGAGTGGTATCGACTGTACAGGGAGGGGACGGAGGGGTATCGAAACAGTACAGGGAGGGGATGGATTGGTATCGACTGTACAGGGAGGGGATGGAGTGGTATCGACACTGTACGGGGAGGGGATGGAGTGGTATCGACTGTACGGGGAGGGGATGGAGTGGTATCGACACTGTACAGGGAGGAGATGGAGGGGTATCGACACTGTACAGGGAGGAGATGGAGTGGTATCGATTGTACAGGGAGGGGATGGAGGGGTATCGACACTGTACAGGGAGGGGATGGAGGGGGATCGACTGTACAGGGAGGGGACGGAGTGGTATCGACTGTACAGGGAGGGGATGGAGTGGTATCGACACTGTACAGGGAGGGTACGGAGGGGTATCGACACTGTACAGGGAGGGGATGGAGTGGTATCGACTGTACAGGGAGGGTACGGAGGGGTATCGACACTGTACAGGGAGGAGATGGAGGGGTATCGACTGTATAGGGAGGGGATGGAGGGGTATCGACACTGTACAGGGAGGAGATGGAGGGGTATCGACTGTACAGGGAGGGGATGGAGGGGTATCGACACTGTACAGGGAGGAGATGGAGGGGTATCGACTGTACAGGGAGGGGATGGAGGGGTATCGACACTGTAGAGAGAGGGGACGGAGTGGTATCGATTGTACAGGGAGGGGATGGAGGGGTATCGACTGTACAGGGAGTGGATGGAGTGTTATCGACTGTACAGGGAGGGGATGGAGGGGTATCGACACTGTACAGGGAGGGGATGGAGGGGTATCGACTGTACAGGGAGGGGATGGAGTGGTATCGACACTGTACAGGGAGGGGATGGAGGGGTATCGACACTGTACAGGGAGATGGAGGGGTATCAATATTGTACAGGAGGGGATGGAGGGGTATCGACACTGTACAGCGAGGAGATGGAGGTGTATAGAGACTGTACATGGATGAGATGGAGGGGTATCGACACTGTACAGGGAGGGGATGGAGTGGTATCGACTGTACAGGGAGGGGATGGAATGGTATCGACACTGTACAGGGAGATGGAGGGGTATCAAAATGGTACAGGAGGGGATGGAGGGGTATCGACTGTATAGGGAGGGCATGGAGGGGTATCGACACTGTACAGGGAGGGTACGGGGGGGTATCGACACTGTACAGGGAGGAGATGGAGTGGTATCGACTGTACAGGGAGGGGATGGAGGGGTATCGACACTGTACAAGGAGGGGATGGAGTGGTATCGACTGTACAGGGAGGGGATGGAGTGTTATCGACTGTACAGGGAGGGGATGGAGGGGTATCGACACTGTACAGGGAGTGGATGGAGGGGTATCGACTGTACAGGGAGTGGATGGAGTGTTATCGATTGTACAGGGAGGGGATGGAGGGGTATCGACACTGTACAGGGAGTGGATGGAGTGGTATCGACTGTACAGCGAGGGGATGGAGGGGTATCGACACTGTACAGGGAGGGGATGGAGTGGTATCGACTGTACAGGGAGGGGATGGAGTGTTATCGACTGTACAGGGAGGGGATGGAGGGGTATCGACACTGTACAGGGAGGGGATGGAGGGGTATCGACTGTACAGGGAGGGGATGGAGTGGTATCGACACTGTACAGGGAGGGGATGGAGGTGTATCGACACTGTACAGGGAGATGGAGGGGTATCAATATTGTACAGGAGGGGATGGAGGGGTATCGACACTGTACAGCGAGGAGATGGAGGTGTATAGAGACTGTACATGGAGGAGATGGAGGGGTATCGACACTGTACAGGGAGGGGATGGAATGGTATCGACACTGTACAGGGAGATGGAGGGGTATCAAAATGGTACAGGAGGGGATGGAGGGGTATCGACTGTACAGGGAGGGGATGGAGGGGTATCGACACTGTACAGGGAGGGGATGGAGGGGTATCGACTGTACAGGGAGGGGATGGAGGGGTATCGACACTGTACAGGGAGGGGATGGAGGGGTATCGACTGTCCAGGGAGGGGATGGAGGGGTATCGACACTGTACAGGGAGGGGATGGAGGGGTATCGACACTGTACAGGGAGATGGAGGGGTATCGACACTGTACAGGGAGGGGATGGAGGGGTATCGACTGTACAGGGAGGGGATGGAGGGGTAACGACACTGTACAGGGAGGGGATGGAGGGGTATCGACTGTACAGGGAGGGGATGGAGGGGTATCGACACTGTACAGGGAGGGGATGGAGTGGTATCGACTGTACAGTGAGGGGATGGAGGGGTATCTACACTGTACAGGGAGGAGATGGAGTGGTATTGTCACTGTACAGGGAGGGGATGGAGGGGTATCGACTGTACAGGGAGGGGATGGAGGGGTATCGACACTGTACAGGGAGGAGATGGAGTGGTATCGACTGTACAGGGAGGGGATGGAGGGGTATCGACCCTGTACAGGGAGGGGATGGAGGGGTATCGACACTGTACAGGGAGGGGTTGGAGGGGTATCGACACTGTACAGGGAGGGGATGGAGGGGTATCGACTGTACAGGGAGGGGATGGAGGGGTATCGACACTGTACAGGAGGAGATGGAGGGGTATCGACACTGTACAGGGAGGGGACGGAGGGGTATCGACACTGTACAGAGAGATGGAGTGGTATCGACACTGTACAGGGAGTAGATGGAGGGGTATCGACTGTACAGGGAGGGGATGGAGTGGTATCGACACTGTACGGGGAGGGGATGGAGTGGTATCGACTGTACGGGGAGGGGCTGGAGTGGTATCGACACTGTACAGGGAGGGGATGGAGTGGTATCGACACTGTACAGGGAGGGGACGGAGGGGTATCGACACTGTACAGGGAGGAGATGGAGGGGTATCGACTGTACAGGGAGGAGATGGAGGGGTATCAACACTGTACAGGGAGGAGATGGAGGGGTATCGACACTGTACAGGGAGGGGACGGAGGGGTATCGACACTGTACATGGAGGAGATGGAGGGGTATCGACACTGTACAGGGAGGAGATGGAGGGGTATCGACACTGTACAGGGAGGGGACGCAGGGGTATCGACACTGTACAGGGAGGGGATGGAGGGGTATCGACTGTACAGGGAGGGGATGGAGTGGTATCGACACTGTACAGGGAGATGGAGTGGTATCGACTGTACAGGGAGGAGATGGAGGGGTATCGACACTGTACAGGGAGGTGATGGAGTGGTATCGACTGTACAGGGAGGGGATGGAGGGGTATCGACACTGTACAGGGAGGAGATGGAGGGGTATCGACACTGTACAGGGAGGGGATGGAGGGGTATCGACACTGTACAGGGAGGGGATGGAGGGGTATCGACACTGTACAGGGAGATGGAGGGGTATCGACACTGTACAGGGAGGGGATGGAGGGGTATCGACTGTACAGGGAGGGGATGGAGGGGTATCGACACTGTACAGGGAGGGGATGGAGGGGTATCGACTGTACAGGGAGGGGATGGAGGGGTATCGACACTGTACAGGGAGGGGATGGAGTGGTATCGACTGTACAGTGAGGGGATGGAGGGGTATCTACACTGTACAGGGAGGAGATGGAGTGGTATTGTCACTGTACAGGGAGGGGATGGAGGGGTATCGACTGTACAGGGAGGGGATGGAGGGGTATCGACACTGTACAGGGAGGAGATGGAGTGATATCGACTGTACAGGGAGGGGATGGAGGGGTATCGACCCTGTACAGGGAGGGGATGGAGGGGTATCGACACTGTACAGGGAGGGGTTGGAGGGGTATCGACACTGTAAAGGGAGGGGATGGAGGGGTATCGACTGTACAGGGAGGGGATGGAGGGGTATCGACACTGTACAGGAGGAGATGGAGGGGTATCGACACTGTACAGGGAGGGGACGGAGGGGTATCGACACTGTACAGAGAGATGGAGTGGTATCGACACTGTACAGGGAGTAGATGGAGGGGTATCGACTGTACAGGGAGGGGATGGAGTGGTATCGACACTGTACGGGGAGGGGATGGAGTGGTATCGACTGTACGGGGAGGGGCTGGAGTGGTATCGACATTGTACAGGGAGGGGATGGAGTGGTATCGACACTGTACAGGGAGGGGACGGAGAGGTATCGACACTGTACAGGGAGGAGATGGAGGGGTATCGACTGTACAGGGAGGAGATGGAGGGGTATCGACACTGTACAGGGAGGAGATGGAGGGGTATCGACACTGTACAGGGAGGGGACGGAGGGGTATCAACACTGTACTTGGAGGAGATGGAGGGGTATCAACACTGTACAGGGAGGAGATGGAGGGGTATCGACACTGTACAGGGAGGGGACGGAGGGGTATCCACACTGTACATGGAGGAGATGGAGGGGTATCGACACTGTACAGGGAGGAGATGGAGGGGTATCGACACTGTACAGGGAGGGGACGCAGGGGTATCGACACTGTACAGGGAGGGGATGGAGGGGTATCGACTGTACAGGGAGGGGATGGAGTGGTATCGACACTGTACAGGGAGATGGAGTGGTATCGACTGTACAGGGAGGAGATGGAGGGGTATCGACACTGTACAGGGAGGTGATGGAGTGGTATCGACTGTACAGGGAGGGGATGGAGGGGTATCGACACTGTACAGGGAGGAGATGGAGGGGTATCGACACTGTACAGGGAGGGGATGGAGGGGTATCGACACTGTACAGGGAGGGGTTGGTGGGGTATCGACTGTACAGGAGCGATGGAGGGGTATCGACTGTACAGGGAGGGGATGGAGGGGTATCGACACTGTACAGGGAGGGGATGGAGGGGTATCGACACTGTACAGGGAGGAGATGGAGGGGTATCGACTGTACAGGGAGGGGATGGAGGGGTATCGACACTGTACAGGGAGGAGATGGAGGGGTATCGAGACTGTACAGGGAGGGGATGGAGTGGTATCGACTGTACAGGGAGGGGATGGAGGGGTATTGACACTGTACAGGGAGGGGATGTAGGGGTATCGACTGTACAGGGAGGGGATGGAGTGGTATCGACACTGTACAGGGAGGGGATGGAGGGGTATCGACACTGTACAGGGAGGGGATGGAGGGTTATCGACTGTACAGGGAGGGGATGGAGGGGTATCGACACTGTACAGTGAAGAGATGGAGGGGTATCGAGACTGTACAGGGAGGGGATGGAGTGGTATCGACTGTACAGGGAGGCGATGGAGGGGTATCGACACTGTACAGGGAGGGGTTGGAGGGGTATCGACTGTACAGGGAGGGGATGGAGGGGTATCGACACTGTACAGGGAGGAGATGGAGGGGCATCGAGACTGTACAGGGAGGGGATGGAGTGGTATCGACTGTACAGGGAGGGAATGGAGGGGTATCGACACTGTACAGGGAGGGGATGGAGGGGTATCGACTGTACAGGGAGGGGATGGAGTGGTATCGACTGTACAGGGAGGGGATGGAGGGGTATCGACACTATACAGGGAGGGGATGGAGGGTTATCGACTGTACAGGGAGGGGATGGAGGGGTATCGACACTGTACAGGGAGGGGATGGAGGGGTATCGATTGTACAGGGAGGGGATGGAGTGGTATCGACACTGTACAGGGAGATGGAGTGGTATCGACACTGTACAGGGAGGGGATGGAGGGGTATCGACACTGTACAGGGAGGGGATGGAGGGGTATCGACACTGTACAGGGAGGGGATGGAGGGGTATCGACACTGTACAGGGAGGAGATGGAGGGGTATCGACTGTACAGCGAGGGGATGGAGGGGTATCGACACTGTACAGGGAGGAGATGGAGGGGTATCGAGACTGTACAGGGAGGGGATGGAGTGGTATCGACTGTACAGGGAGGGGATGGAGGGGTATTGACACTGTACAGGGAGGGGATGGAGGGGTATCGACTGTACAGGGAGGGGATGAAGGGGTATCGACACTGTACAGGGAGGGGATGGAGGGGTATCGATTGTACAGGGAGGGGATGGAGTGGTATCGACACTGTACAGGGAGATGGAGTGGTATCGACACTGTACAGGGAGGGGATGGAGGGGTATCGACACTGTACAGTGAGGAGATGGAGGTGTATAGAGACTGTACATGGAGGAGATGGAGGGGTATCTAGACTGTACAGGGAGGAGATGGAGGGGTATCGACACTGTACAGGGAGGGGATGAAGGGATATAGAGACTGTACACGGGGGAGATGGAGGGGTATCGACACTCTACAGGGAGGGGATGGAGGTGTATAGAGACTGTACATGGAGGAGATGGAGGGGTATCTAGACTGTACAGGGAGGAGATGGAGGGGTATCGACACTGTACAGGGAGGGGATGAAGGGATATAGAGACTGTACACGGGGGATGGAGGGGTAACGGCACTGTACTGGGAGGGGATGGAGGGGTATAGAGACTGTACGGGGGGGCGTTGCAGTGGTATCGACTCTGTACAGGGAGGAGTATTCCGGGGTCCCGTTGGAAGGACTACTGGCCATCTAAACCCTCCTCAATTGCATGCTTCCACAGCAGGCTCAGATTTTTAAAACGTGAAGTTTGAACTGGCAGACTATGTCCTGGCCGGAGAAATTTACCACACTGGTAAACGTGGATAAGGAGGGACTTTTTGTCAGGCCATGAGATGGCCCTATGGCACATAGAAGACAGTTCTATAGGCAGGACCGGGGAGAAGGCAATGAAAGAGAAAGTAGAAGGGGACAGAGAAGGGATAAGTCCCAGGATATATGTCAGAAGTGTAACTAAAATTCACCCCGAACCTTATCTCTACTTTGGGAAACAAGGATTGGGTATCCTGGTACGCCTCTCTGCGGAGCGAAATAGAACCAATAGACCTACAGGAGTGACACCTCAGTGAGCACAGGGTCCAGACCCCTAGTATGTGCCAAAAAATTAGCTCTGATATGGAATGACGAGCATACTCTGGCCTTTGCACAAGCCATATGTAAAACAGCGTCTGAACTGCATGAGAGGATGAGACAGGCGCAGGGCCCTGTTAGAGATGCCCCTGTAAATGCATTCCAACCAGGAGAGAAGTATGTGTAAACAATTTAAACAGTGATTCTCTTTCTCCTCGGTGGAAAGGACCTTACACTGTGCTGCTAACAACCCGGAAAGTAGGCGGAAAAGAAGATTGGGTTCACGTAGCTAGATGCAGAAAGCATCACCCATCGAAAGCAGAAAGCGATGGAGTCAACTAGCAACTAACAATCAGCGGAGGATACTGGCGGGAAGGGCTACGGGAATGGTTTCCCGGATGGGGAAAATGGGTCATGCATGGAATTATAATAGTGGCTGTGGGGTGTTGTGTATGTGGGTTTTTCAGGTTGGGCTGTAGTCAGTTGATAAAAGGGACTTTGACCAGCCCCTATGGTACCAGTGGTGTCCCAGATGATGAACTACTGACCAGGTACAGGACACTGGTGGGGAGAAAAGGTGTACCCTGGAAAGGCAAGGCCCTTTCCCTATGGATATGAACCCCCTTATGATGAAGAGGAGGAACTATCAAGGAGGGAACTGTGGAAGAAATTCTGTTAGCTGCTAGATACTAAGGTGTTATAGAGTTTTTTCTTCACAGCAGTTGTTCTGTACTTGAACTGTGGAAGAAGATACCCAGAGCTGACACTGTATTGAGCAAGGAAGTGTTAATGATCTTCAGATGTAAAATCAAAGTCTACTGTGACTAATGTACTCTGTGCTGCTGACAATGTGCCTTTCAGTCCGGCTGATTAAAATAACTGTATTTGTTGTTCTAAGAATCATCACATGTCTGATATACTCTTTTGAGAAATTAACACAGAAGTAAATGTGTAACTGCTCAAGGACATATCCTGCAATTTTACCACTCAGCAGAACGGCCATTGAAGTTCCTTCTTCTGATTTATGTGTTTTTCTCTCATGTGCTTGGGATTTAAATAAGAGCGTGACCTGTTGTCAGGCAGAGTCTCGGAACTCTGCTGTTAGGAGGGTGAGCTCTCCATGACGTCATGGAGACTTTCTCGGGCGATCTCCCTTCGTGTCCGAGTAATACCTTTCCTGCAACAGGAACCATGAGCAATGGTATCTGCAGGAGAGCTCACGGGGTGTTGTGGCCCGCAGCCTGTGCAGGGGAGCAGGCCACCTGTATATGGCCTGCCCAAGACGTGCCAGTAGGAGAAGCCGGCTTCAACAACACCCTCCCCCAGGAGCACCCCAGCAGAGACACAGACCAGAAAGGGCAAGGTAATTCTGGCCTCTTTTAACTGCAAACCCCCAGGCGTACCCCGGATTGTTCCACACGAGGAGGAGCTGCTGGAATACGGGAGGGCAGGAGGGAGATGAAAGGTACTTAAGAGGAAGGAATCCCAGTGGCGTTCCAGAGGCACTGGGAAGAAAAGGGCTCCACAACAGGAAGAACTCAGCAACCTCTCCTATTAAGAAAACAAATCTGGGAAGCCTACAAGCAAGCAAAGGGGAAGGGAGAAAGCTGAGGAGGAGTGCCTGTGGGCAGAGATGTGAAGAAATTAGCTCCAGGAGACCAGTGTCCAACAACTCACCAACCACTCCATCTCCTAAACTCGTTTGTGGAGCATCTCAACAGTAAATACATTTCCATTAGGCTATTGTGTTTTGACTACAGCTCCACCTTAAATAATATAATTCCAAGCAAAAGTACCCCCAGACCCCTACACCTGGCACTCAGCATCTCTCTTAGCAACTGGATTCTTTACCAATAGGCTGTAATATGGATATATAGCAAAGCTTCCGCCATGATGACCCTCAACATGTTCCCAACATCTTTTTATCCCCATTGTGGAATTCTGGAGCGTACGCAAATTATTATTGTTGTTGTTTATCTCCGCCATTCTTGACTACCTTATCCTGACATGTGTCTAACTACTTTTTTGAGATACAAAGTCTCATAAAGATATTTAAACAGTTAAATGTTTTAAGTTGGAATGTCTGTGGTTGGAATCATTCTATTAAGCATAAGAAAACATTTAAAACTATTAACTGATTCCAACCTGATATAATCTTTGCACAAGAGACGCATATCAGGTTATGTGATAAAAATCGATTTTTTAAATTTTGGAAGGGTCCTCAGTTTCATGCAAATTCTTGAAGTAAATTTAGAGGTGTTTCTATTTCTATTTATTCCAATATTCCTTTTAACTAGGAGGATATTATAGCTGATATTAATGGTAGATTTTTGATTGTTAAAGGAAAAGTTTACACCAGGAAAATGGTTTTGGTTAATATATATGGACCAAATGTTGATGATCCCTCATTTTTAAAGCTGTTTTTGCTTTATTACCTGATCTAAATGAATATATGTTATTAATGAGTGGTGATTTTAATACTTGTTTAAATCCTTTAATAGATAAGTTATCATCCAAACATCAACTCCCTAATCATTCTGCATCACTATTCCTTTTAATTAATTATGGCTTAATTGAAGTTTGGAGACATATGCATCATAGTGATAGAGAATATTCCTTTTTCTCATATGTTCATAATAAATATTCGAGAATCGACTATTTTATAGTTGACCCTCGACTTCTATTTAATGTTCAGAAATATGAATATGATGCAATTGTTATCTCTGATCATGCTCCCTTGAACCTAATATTTGAACTGAAAGGTGTTTCTTCTACAAGACCATTTTGGCATTTTCCAGAACACTTGTTACAAAGCTCAGAATTTGTTGGGTTTATTGAAACTCAGAAAGAAGAGCTTTTTCTCTTTAATAATCCAGGAAATCTCTCAAAGTTAGTAATTTGGGATACATTAAAAGCTTATTTACGTGGTCAGATTATTTCGTATATAGCTAAGCTGAAGAAACAGGCAAGAACGGAATTAGATAACATTTCTAAACAAATTAAAGATTTAGATACATCAATGCAACCCCTCCAAATGTTGATTTGTTTAAAAGAAGAGTAGAATTGCAATCACAATATAATTTATTATTAACTTACCCTATTGAAGGATATTTGCTTAAATTGAAAAGTCAGTTTTATATTTCTGGGGATAAAAATAATAAGCTATTAACTTCCTGATTAAGGGCAGCTAGAGCTAAAAGACAAATTTTAAGGATTCGTAATGATAATGGAAATGTAGTAAGTAATCATGAAGACATTAATAACATTTTCCAAGATTTTTATTCTGATCTTTATAAATCTCAATTTCCTGCAGATTCCTCCAAAATGAATGCTCTTTTACATAAGATTAAATTTCCTCAAATTACTGTTGAAGATCAACAGATGCTTGATGCTCCAATTACCGAGCATGAAATTCAGAAAGCTATGTTGTCAATGCAATCAGGTAAAGCTCCTGGACTTGATGGTTATTTGGTAGGATTTTACAAAAAATTTGAAAAATTACTTTCTCCATATCTTTTGGAAATATTTCATGAATCTTTTGAGAAGGGTAATTTACCTTCTTTTTATGAAGCTTCTGTTTCCTTAATCCTTAAGAAAGATAAAGATCCTACTGAATGTTGATTATATAGACCTATTTCGTTATTAAATGTGGACACAAAAGTTCTCTCTAAGATAATGGCTAACCGATTGGTAAATATTTTAACTAAAATTATGGATCAAACAGGCTTTATTAGAAGGCAGTTACTCTTTCTCTAATGTTCGGAGATTGATGAACATTATATATTCATCACTATCTAAGATACCCCAATGTGTTATCTCTCTTGATGTAGAAAAGACATATGATAGAGTTGAATGGACATAACTGTTTGAGGTATTAGAAAAATTTGGCTTTGGTAATAACTTCAATAGGTGGATTCAAATGATCTATAAAAATCCTACTGCTACTGTTATTACTAATGATCTCAGGTCTTTTTTTTTCACTTTCACGAGGTACTAGACAGGGATGTCCATTAAACCCTTTATTATTTAATCTTGTACTGGAGACTTTGGCCATAATACTCTGTGAAGCTAAAAATATTCATGGTATCTCTATAAACGGGACCACACATAAGATTTCTCTTTAAGCAGATGATCTTTTGGTTTATATTTCGAACCCTGAAGCATCTATTCCTAATCTATTGGACATAACTAAATGATTTTGGAAAATTTTCAGGATATAAACTTAATATAAAAGTGAATTGTTTCCATTAAGTGCTCCTGAGTACAGGAGCAGGGAGGTTCTACTGCAGTTATACAAGGCCTTGGTGAGACCACTCTCTGTGTGAAGAAATTTTTCCTCATCTCAGTCAGTTGAGGCCAGTTCATTGGTTATATTTAAGAGGGAGTTAGATATGGCCCTTGTGGCTAAAGGGATCAGGGGGTATGGAGAGAAGCAGGTACAGGGTTCTGAGTTGGATGATCAGCCATGATCATACTGAATGGCGGTGCAGGCTTGAAGGGCTGAATGGCCTACTCCTGCACCTATTTTCTATGTTCCTATATATAACAATATTCCATTTAAAATTGTTAATTCTTTTAAATATTTAGGTTTTATAATTACTAAAAATATGAAGATCTTTATAAAGCTCATGTAGTACCTTTATTGGACTCTATGAAACAATTATTTTCTAGATGAAACCCACTTACACTTTCTTTAATAGGTCATATCCATGCCATGAAAATGATGATTTTACTGAGATTTTTATATAATTTTTAAATATTTTATATATTTTTAATATTTTTTAAAAATATATAACTTTTTAACTAAATTTTTTGATCAATTTGACTCTATTATTTCATCCTTTATTTGGACCAATAAAAGACCAAGAATTAATAAGTATCATTTAAAAAATCTAAAAAAGATGGTGGACTTGCACTTCCTAATTTAAGATTGTATTATTGGGCTGTTAATTGTGACGATTATGTTTTTGGCTATATTGGCTCCATAAAAGCCAAAAACCAGCTTGGATTGATTTGGAATTAAAAGCTATCAAACAATTTCATTTAACCTCATTATTAGGAGCTCCATTACCTTTACAACTCTCTAAAATTCCAAACTTAAATCTCTACCCTGTTATTAAACAGTCCTTATGGATTAAGGCAACACGAGTGAATCTGCAGATGCTGGAAATAAATAAAAACACAAAATGCTTGCAGCACTCAGCAGGCCAGACAGCATCTATGGGAGGTGGTATGACGACGTTTCAGGCCAAAACCTGGATTTGATTTCAGTTTTGCAATTTTTAAAATTTTAAACAATTTAAATTGTCTAGCTCTTTATATTGAATTTTTTTATTTAAACCTTCAATAACCGATCCCATTTTTCTCTTATGGAGGAATAAGGGGATAAGTTTTTTTGCAGATTTATTTTGTGATGGTCGATTGATTACTTTTGAAGAATTAATTAGGAAATATTCTCTCTCTCATACAGACTTTCTGCAATATTTTCAGGTTAGACATTTTTTTACAAAAATACTTATCTATGTTTCCATATATGCAAGAATCTGATTTGTTGATTTGTTGGATACTATTTTGAATATGAATCCTCTAGTAAACGGTTCCATTGGTAGAATTTATAATTTATTTTTACTATGAAAAGATAACCTCTCACTAAAGATTAAACAAGATTGGGAGAGAAAACTTAACAAGGATGTTGCCTGGATTGGGGAGCATGTCTTATGAGAATAGGTTGAGTGAACTCAGCCTTTTCTCCTTGGAGTGACGGAGGATGAGAGGTGACCTGACAGAGGTGTATAAGATGATGAGAGGCATTGATCGTGTGGATAGTCAGAGGCTTTTTCCCAGGGCTGAGATGACTAGCACGAGAGGGCATAGTCTTGAGGTGCTGGGGAGTAGGTACAGAGGAGATGTCGGGGTAAGTTTTCTACGCAGAGAGTGATGAACGCATGGAATGGGCTGCCGGTGATGATGGTACAGGAAGATACGATAGGGTCTTTTAAGGGACTCCTGGATAGATACATGGAGCTTAGAAAAATAGAGGGCTATGGGTAACCCTAGGTAATTTCTAAAGTAAGTACATGTTCAGCACAGCTTTGTGGGCCGAAGGGCCTGTGTTGTGCTGTAGGTTTTCTATGTTTCTATGACTGTCAGACACAGGGTAAAGGCTATTACTGTTAGAATTGTCCTCCTCTGTATAGAGATTATTACTGTATGGACTCACCTATACTGGGTAAAGACTATAACTGTTTGGACTGTCAAAACTGGGTAATATCTTCCTGATGGTGTCCCCAGGGACACCAGTGGTCCCCAACCACCGGGCCATGAGGAAACGATATGATTTGTCGATATGAAACGATATGAGTCAGCTGCACCTTTCCTCATTCCCTGTCACACCCACTGTTGAACCTAAACGCACACAAGGTCATCAGTCACCTAAATGCAGTGATACCCTTGTGTTGGGGGTCACTGGTTGGCTTCGGGTAACTGGCTGCCTAGCACGGAAAGTGCCAATGCTGCTGGCCTGGAGCGCGGACAGATGGGCACTGCCCCTATACCTGTTTAGCACTTTGAATGTTTGTGGGGAACCCGGTGCTAAAATATTCGCAGACGACCTAATTCGGGCTCAGGGTTTTGTAAGTAGCAGAGCAGCTACCTCGCTGCGATCTAGCAAAAGTCATCCCTTGAGCCAAACCTTTGTCGGCCGAAAGATCCTACAGGGGTGGGGGCCTGCTCCCTGTCGCACTCCTCCTCGCTCTCCGGACTGCGACCGCCACGGCCCCAGCACGGGGACCTCCGGCCCTGATGTTGTCCTCTCACCCCACCCTTGACCAGCTGCACCTGGCCAAGGCGTCTGGCAGCGGGTGGGCGGGAGGCTGGAGTTGGGGCCCGGAGGCTGTCTAATGAGGCAATGAAGTCCTCAAAACTGGTTTGGCACCTTGAGTCCGAGACCTTGCACTTAAAAACAAACCCGCTGAGTTTTTTGAGCGGAAAAAACGTGAGCAAGCGAGACAGAAGCAAGTGCTGATAGCCATGAAAACTAAATTGCGGAAGAGACCGGAGATAAGGAACCCCCTTCGAGTATTGCTGTATTCCGGTCGTGATTAACACCCCCCCCCCCCTCCCCATCCGTCGGCCGGTCCACAAGAATATTGTCAATATTAAACTGGTCTGCGGTGCAAAAAAAGTTGGTGACCCCTGCCCTACACTGTATAAAGATTATTACTGTTTGGACTCCCCTACAGTGGGTAAAGACTATTATGTACTGTTTTGACAGTTTGGGTAAAGACTATTACTGTTTGGACTGTCCAAACTGGGTAATGTCTTCCTGATGGTCCAATAAGGTTTTGCTGTAACAATATCATGGTCGTCAAAAGGTGTTGATAGCACAAGTGCATAGATCCTAGTAGGTGTCATCCCCGGTCGATAAAGTGTGCCAAGAGCATGTAGGAGACCTGCCTTCATTAACCAGGGCACAAAAGGAAGGTCTTTATAGAACATTGGCAACACCTGAGACGGCAGATGTTGGAATCTGAAGCAATAGACAACATGCTGAAGAACTCAGCATCAAAGTCGAAGTAAATTTATTATCAAAATACAACTATAAGACATAAAATATAGGAGCATAATTCAACCATTTGGCCATCGAGTCTGCTCCTGAACATTTCATCATGGCTGATCCAATTTTCCTCTCAGCACCAATCTTCTGCCTTCTCCCCGTATCCCTTCACACCCTGACCAATCAAGAATCTATCAACCTTTGCCATAAATATACAGAAAGACGGCCTCCACAGATGCCTGTGGCAAAGAATTCCACAGATTCACCACTTTCTGGCTAAAGAGGCTGTGTCCTCTGGTCTTACACTCTTCCACAACAGGAAATGCCCTTTTCCACATCCACTCTATCATGGCCTTTCACCATTCCATAGGTTTCAATAAGGCTGCTGAATTGTAGTGAATACAGTCCCAGACATCCCACCTTCCCAGAAGTGCTGTGAGTCTCCCGCATATTGGTAGCGGCTCCCTGACGCCCGCAAGTTATATACAATATCCCAGAAATCGATTTTTTGAGAGTGGGAGAGAAAGTGAAAGAAAGAACGAGTAAGCGAGAGACAGCAAGATTGAGACAGACAGCAAGAGAGAGAGAGAGAGAGAGAGAGAGAGCGCACGAATGCCATAACAGAGTATTCCAGAAAAAGAAAATAGAAAATCTACTTCACCCCAGACTACACTAAAGTGTACTCCTGTCTAGTAGGGGTCAAAAATAATGACAGTGTTGCTCGCTGCACTGTTTGCAACGGTGACTTTTCTATTGCCCGTGGTGGGTTAAATCACTGTGAGGTGAGTTTAACAGGTGTCATTCGTTCATTAGCATAGCTAACATTATTTAAACTAGCTGGCTGGCCGCTAAGGAGCTACTCCATTGCAGACATTCCACCTCTCCTGGAAGTTCCGGGAGTCTCCTGCAAATTGATGGTGCTACCTCCCTTAAATGAGTTTTTGCAGGGTGTGATGTCTGCAGACCCAGAGCCATCAAAACAGGCCCAGAGCCATCAATATAGTTCCAGAGCCATCAATACAGGCCCAGAGCCATCAATACAGGTCGAGAGCCATCAATACAAGCCCAGAGCCATCAATACAGGCCCAGAGCCATCAATACAGTTCCAGAGCCATCAATATATTTTCAGAGCCATCAATATAGTTCCAGAGCCATCAATACAAGCCCAGAGCCATCAATACAGTTCCAGAGCCATCAATAGAGGCCCAGAGCCATCAATACAGGCCCAGAGCCATCAATACAAGCCCAGAGCCATCAATACAGGCCCAGAGCCATCAATACAGTTCCAGAGCCATCAATATAGTTCCAGAGCCATCAATACAAGCCCAGAGCCATCAATACAGTTCCAGAGCCATCAATACAGGCCCAGAGCCATCAATACAGGCCCAGAGCCATCAATACAGTTCCAGAGCCATCAATACAAGCCCAGAGCCATCAATACAAGCCCAGAGCCATCAATACAGGCCCAGAGCCATCAATACAGGCCCAGAGCCATCAATACAGTTCCAGAGCCATCAATATAGTTCCAGAGCCATCAATACAGTTCCAGAGCCATCAATACAGTTCCAGAGCCATCAATATAGTCCCAGAGCCATCAATACAGTTCCAGAGCCATCAATACAGTTCCAGAGCCATCAATACAGGCCCAGAGCCATCAATACAAGCCCAGAGCCATCAATACAGTTCCAGAGCCATCAATAGAGGCCCAGAGCCATCAATACAGGCCCAGAGCCATCAATACAAGCCCAGAGCCATCAATACAGGCCCAGAGCCATCAATACAGTTCCAGAGCCATCAATATAGTTCCAGAGCCATCAATACAGTTCCAGAGCCATCAATACAGTTCCAGAGCCATCAATATAGTTCCAGAGCCATCAATACAAGCCCAGAGCCATCAATACAGTTCCAGAGCCATCAATAGAGGCCCAGAGCCATCAATACAGGCCCAGAGCCATCAATACAAGCCCAGAGCCATCAATACAGGCCCAGAGCCATCAATACAGTTCCAGAGCCATCAATATAGTTCCAGAGCCATCAATACAAGCCCAGAACCATCAATACAGTTCCAGAGCCATCAATACAGGCCCAGAGCCATCAATACAGGCCCAGAGCCATCAATACAGTTCCAGAGCCATCAATACAAGCCCAGAGCCATCAATACAAGCCCAGAGCCATCAATACAGGCCCAGAGCCATCAATACAGGCCCAGAGCCATCAATACAGTTCCAGAGCCATCAATATAGTTCCAGAGCCATCAATACAGTTCCAGAGCCATCAATATAGTTCCAGAGCCATCAATACAGTTCCAGAGCCATCAATACAGTTCCAGAGCCATCAATACAGTTCCAGAGCCATCAATATAGTTCCAGAGCCATCAGATGCTCTTCACCATACACTCCCCTGCGATTCACCTTCTTGCAGGCACCTAAAGCAAAACAAAGTTCAATAGAATTTATGAAAAACTACACATAACAAGGACTGACAAATAATCAATGTGCAAAAGAAGACAAATAATGCAAATAAAAAATAAATAATGTAGAGTCCTTGAAAGTGAGTGTGTAGTTTGTGGAGTCAGTTCAGCATTGAGGTGAGTGAAGTTATCCACAGTGGTTCAGGAGCCTGATGGTTGGAATGCCACATTAGCACAATGCTATTACTGCTTGGGCCAATTCCAGCACTGTCTGGAAGGAGTTTGTACATTCCCATGAACCCATGGGTTCCCTGTGGGTGCTCCAGTTTCCTGCCACAGTTCAAAGATGTACCAATTGGTAGGTGAATTGGCCATTGTAAATTGTCCTGTGACGAGACTAGGGTGAAATCAGTGGGTCGCTGGGCAGCGTGGCTCAATGGGCTAGAAGGGCCAGTTCTGTGCTGACTCTCCAAATAAATAATCAAAACATAACATTATTTGAGAAACCCGTTGAATTAATGTAGGGACAGAGGTATCTTTCCATTTCAATAAAATAGTCCTTCTTGCCAGCAATGTAACAAATGCAATTACATGTTGATCTGAAGATGAAATACCCTGCATATGATGTGGAACTATTCCAAATAGAACAGTCAATATAATAGGTTGTAAATTAATTTTCAGAGCTTCAGAAATTGTTGAAAATAAAGAGTCTACTACCATTATCTGAATTATATGCTTTCCTAAATAGCTCTATCAAGCACGTACTTGCCTTGGTTACATTTTTAAGCATCTTATTAATATATTGTTGCACCTGCAAATACCAATAAACGTCTTGTTTTTCTAATAAGAAAACTGAACAGTGTTCCTCCTTTCATTAAATTGCAAAGAACTGGTATTCCTTTAGCTGTCCAGTCCTTAAATCTAGCATCCAGTTTATTTGGTGTAAAATCCGAGTCATATGCACACCATTTAAGAATTGCAATAACTCCATCTAGATTATATTCTTTTATAGTAATTTTCCATATTTTAAGAGTCCATTTCACCCATGGGTTATCAATAGTATTTATGTAACTTTGTAGGTTGTTATCAGCCAAAATTGCCTGTATGGGGTTGGAAAGTATTCTCTTTTCAATATTTTTCCATTGAGCGTCATATGATAAGTTACACCAGCATATCACAGCTCTCAACTGTGCTGCAAAATAATAATCTCTAAGAGAAGGTTGGCCCCATCCCCCCTTTTCCTTGGCTAATTGTGAAGTTGTGAGACAAACTCTAGGCCTTTTACCTTGCCAAATGTACCTTGATAACATTTTGTTCCATTCATTGAATTGATTTTGATTAATCTCTATTGGTAGGGTCTGAAAGAGATATAACAGTCTGGGCAGTATATTCATTTTAATAGATTCAATCCTTGAACTGAGACTAAAAAAAGGAATTAGGTTCTATCTTGTTATATCTTTCTTAATTTTTAATATATAGTCTGATAATTGCATTCTAATAATTTTGCCAAATCTTTTGGCATAATGATGCCCAAAATTTGAAAGACTCTGTTTGCCATGCCCTGGGATATCTACTTTCAATTTCTCTTGGTGAGCTATAGTTATATGAAAGTAGTTGGGTTTTATCTATGTTGATCCTGTATCCTGGTAATTAACCATATTGTTCAAAGGATTGCATCAATTTAGTTAAAGAGTATGTCGGTTGCCCTATATAGATCAAAATGTCATCCGCATAACAGGCCAATTTATGCTCTGTCCCTTTATTAGTAATTCCCCTGATATCTTCATTTTGTCTGATGCATTGAGCTAATGGTTCCAGATATAATGCAAAGTGTAGCGGTGACCATGCACAGCCCTGTCTCGTGCCCCTTTCTAGGGTAAAACTATTTGATAAATATCCGTTGATTTTAATCCTAGCAGTAGGATTGTCATATAGTGCCTGTGTAGTTTTAATAATTGTGTTATGAAAACCAAATCTATGTAAAACTCTGTAAAGAAAATACCAATTAACCAAATCAGACCTTTTCAGCATCCACGCTTATTACTATTGCTTCAATTTTATTTTTTTGTATGTGGTCCATAATGTGAAGTGTCTGCCATATATTGTCTTGTGTTTGGCGTTGTTGTATAAAACCTGTCTGATCATTATGCATCAGTATGGGTAGAAACTCTTCTAATTGTTTGGCCATGATGGAGGTAAATAATCTATAATCTACATTAGGAACGGATATTGGTCTAAATGACTTGCATTCCATTTTATCCTTGCTTTCTTTTGGGATAGCTGAGATTATTGCTTCCTTCCAACTGGGTGGTATTTTTACATTTTTCAGAGCCCAGTTCAGTGTGGGGAGTAAGACGGGAATTAACTCATTTTTAAATTCTTTGTACCACTCTGCCGTATACCCATCTGATCCTGGTGACTTGCTTATTTTAAGCCTATTAATTGCAGTTTTTAGTTCAGCTTCAGTTACATCAGCAATCATCGTTCTATTTTGATCTTTGCTTAAAGTAGGTAACTCTAGAGAAGTCAGGAAGGTGTCAATTTGGGTTTTGCTTCCCCCTGGAACTTTGGAATATAGAGTTTTGTAAAACACTTCAAAAGCTTCTTGAATTTCACTTAGCTTATTTTTTATAATTTTTGTTCTTGGATCCCTAATTCTATGAATTATATTTTCTGCTATCTTTTATTTTTCAGTTTCCACACCAGTATTTTCATAGATTTCGATCCACTTTCATAATGTCTGTTTCAGAAACATTAAATTTTCCTGATTTCTTGTGTAGCCAAACTATTAATTTTATTAATAAAATTTATTTCATTCCTAATTTTTAAAATTTCCTCTAATGTATCCTGTGCCAAACTCAATTTGTGTTTTTTTCTAGTTCCTTCAGTTTATTTTGTAATTCCTCTAATTTTTTTTCCTTATTCTTTTTCCTTATATTGCTATAATTTTCCCTTTTAAGACTGCCTTCAGAGTATCCCAATAGAATCGGAGTTGAAACCTCTCCATTATCATTGAATTCTAAGTAAAGTCCAATTTATTTATTAATTTGTTCTTTAAAATAGGGACTTTAAATAGTAGACTTAAATTTAGTTTCCAAATAGTATTCTTTGGTTGTGGGTCAAAATCAACAGATAAATATACAGGTGCATGGTCACTTACATCTATAGTCCCAATTCCACAGGTGTTTATTTTGTCTTTATCTTTTCCAAACATTATGAAATATTCTATTCTTGTATATACAGAATGGGGGGCAGAATAATGAGTGTTAACCCTTCTGTTGGGGAAAAGGTCCCTCCATATATCAATTAAACCAACATCCTCAAAAAGTGTATTAACTTTCTTCTGTAAGGATTTTGTTTCATAGGTTTTTCTATTGGAAGAGTCTAACTTTGGTTGTAATTGTAAATTTAAGTCTCCCCCACATATTAAGAGACCTTCTGTTTCTGTTACCATAATATTGGTAATTTTCTGGAAGAAACTAATATCACTTCCTGGGGTTGCATATATATTCAATAGAGTAACTGAATTTACATCTATATTCCCCCTTACCAGAATGTATCTGCCCTTCTTATCTCCCATTTCGAATACTTTTTCAAAATTTAGCTTGCTTGAGATAAGAATAGTAACTCCTCTCCTACTTCCTGATTTATATGAGAAGAAAAACAAATTAGTGAAGTCCATTCTCTTTAGTTTTCTATGCTCATTAACACTTAAGTGAGTTTCCTGTAAATATACTACATGGGCTTGTTCTTTCTTCATTTTGGATAGAATTTTACTTCATTTGAATAGATGTAACAGCCCATTGATATTAAAAGAAATGAATTTTACCCAGTCCTTAGCCATGTGTATTTATCTGTCAATATATCATTGAAATTAACAGAATAAAACTTAATCGATCTACTCCCTGAACAAATAAGAACCAAGAAACGCGAATAATAAAAAAAGGCGACGAAGGTGTGATTCCAAGGCTGAGGTCTCTAGTAGATGACCCTGGGTTGAGCTAGAGGAAATGTCTAGCTGTGGGGGATAGCCCCTCCTACCTGTGAGTTAAGGGCCCCCAGTGCAGTACCCATAAAACTAAGTGAACAAATCTACGTCCATTACACAGAAAAGACTTCCCTGTGTATTCCTCCCATGTATATATTCTCATTTAGCTGGGAAAAAGGAGTGAATGAATGAATAAAAAATGAAATAATATAAAATACACATTGTAATATGTACTTGAGGTATGTATAGCACCGTCTATTTTTGCTTCTGTTTAGCTTATCAACACTTTTGAAGTTAGTCAGACCTTATGACTTTCTGGAGGGGGTGAGGGCTGTCTTCAGAAAACTCAGTCTCTTCCTAATATTCTCCTCTCTTCCTCCTCCCATCTCCTGCCTTCTTGATTCTCGCACTATTTCCCAAGCAGAGCGGGATAGCTGCTGAGCCAGGCTTTCCCTCAGTTTGAACACACTGGTGGGCAACCCTCTGGCCTTCTTGTCTGTAGTCACCTCTTCCACTGTCTGATACAGTCATGTCCCATCTTCATAAAACACTCGCAGTTTAGCAGTGTACGGTCTGGAAGCTAAGCTTTCTTTGCTTTAATAGTTGCTTTGCTTCAGAATATTCCTTACGTTTCTGTAGGACCACTGGGGGGGGGGTAATCTTGATCAAAATATATTAATTTCCTGTTCAAAAATATCTTCTTCTTTCCCCAGGCCCTGAGCAGAATCTCTGCTTTGGTTTTGTATTGAAGGAATCTACACTGACACACATGTTTTGGTCTTGTTCTATACTGGAACAGTTTTGGAAGTCAGTTTTTTTCTACAATTTCTAAAGCACATAAAATTAACTTACAACCTAACAAATTAACTGTGCTTTTTGGAATAATTCCTCAAGTATCCATGGTATTTCTTTGTCTGACCAACATGTTATTGCGTTTGTTACATTGATAGCTGGAAGGGCCATTTTGCTGAAGTAGAAGGATTCGTCGGCTCCCACTCTGTCACAGTGGTTCTTTCAAGTGATGTTATGTCTTAGTTTGGAGGAAATTAGTCAAACCTTTGAACCTATGTCTGATTTTGAGAAAAGATGGGGTTCATTTGCTTGTTATGACCATTTGAGTTAATTGATAGATTTCCTCCACAATCTAATTGTAAATTTTGATGTTTTTTTTGCTGGCGGTTTGATGTTTATGTATGACGTGTGGCTCCAGGGGCCGAACACCTCATGGGTTCTTCTTCTTCCCTCACTTTGCTCCAGTAGGGGTTTTTCTTTTCTTTTTTTTGTGTCACCATATTTTTCAATCTTTAAAACATTATTTTTTTTCCTTTGAGACATTGTGTACCTACTTTGATGTGCTCGTTAGTTTGGATAATAATAATAAAAAGATTTGAAAAGGAAGAATTTAATTACTATTGACTGTGGCTTATTTTCCCTATCTCGAGAAGGCCTCGGGGTGTGCTCTCAATGTCAAGTGCCATGGTCGGAGGAAGCTCCTGTGTGTCCCTTAGCAAGTTTTCTACAAACTCTGCTCCTTCAGGAACATTATATATCCTGATATTCTTCCGTCCTGACCTCCCATCTTGGATGAGTAGTTTATTTTCTTGCTGATTTAACACTTTTATCATCTTACTTAGCATCCGTTCCATGTTTTGTCATTTTAAAATCTTTTTATTAATTATTATTGAAGATTAACAGAAAAAGATACATTAAGTCAATATGTCATTATATACAATAAGGAATTAAATTAGCAAGTAACTGATTAACAAAGCTAAGCAATATATCAATAATAAGAGAAAATAAAGTGTTAAGAATATTTTTTTTGAAAGAAAAAAGAAAGAACCCCAACTAGCTGAAAAAAAACAAACAACCCAATGGGAGCGCAAGGCCCGAGCTTCCATAAAAAACATCAATCCGCCAACTCAAATCCACTTAAAGAAAAATCAGAAGGAAACCTTATTAATTAACTCAAATCAGATGATAGTAGCGGGCGAATGAAACCCACCTTTTCTCAAAATCAAAATAAAACCCGACAGAATACCATCCAGAGTAGAGATTCCGCCTGTGGAGTGACGCACAGATCTGTATGGCTGCAGTTAATTCTTCCTTTTCCCCAATGTTTAACTTCTATTTGTCAGATCTCAGAGGGGAATAGTTGTTACTACTTCACAATGTCTAAGAGGTGGAAAGCAGCTTCCCGAATCCAGAAAATGGAAAGGGTAAAAAGTCGGAGGAAACACCAGCTTGGGCAGAGCGTCTGGAAAATTCCCTGCAGGGTCTCGGTAAGAAGATAGACAACAACACGGTCAAACTTCTGAGATGAAGTGATTACAAGAGAGTTTTCATTTTGTACAGGAAAACATTATCTCCCTGAATTCTGAACTTAAAGAGGCGAAGTGGCAAATCATGGAAAAATCAGCTCGCTTGGAAAAGTCCCAACGTAAGATTATCGATTTGGAAGCAAGATCTCGTCAGAATAATATTCGAATTGTTGGATTCGAGGAAGGATCTGAGACCGGAGATTTATTAGACTATTTCGCGAACTTGTTTCAATCTCTGTTTCCGGATATTTTACCTCAACCTCCCGACATCGGAAGAGCGAATAGAATTTTCACTTTGAAACCTCGGAACCCGGATAAACCAAGGTCAGCTTTGGTCTCCTTTCTTCATTTTAAAGTTAAAGACCAAATCATAAAATACACAAGGAAACAGTTTTTAAATTTAAAGGTTCCGCGGTTCGGTTTTTGAAGATGATCCATGGGAAATTATGGCTCTGTGGTCTAAATTCGTTCCAACCATGAAGATAGCCTATGATAAGGGATTATTCCCATCACTTCAACATCCAGCCCGATTAAAATTATTTCCCAAAGATTCGACTCCATGTGTTTTTCTGGACGCCAAAGAGGCGCTGGACTGTGTTAACTCTATTCCGGTTGTAGCCGAGGTTTGAATGGTTTTAGGTCTGCTGAATAATTGTTCTTTCGGAAAGAAGATAAGCTCTGAATATGTCTGATTTGCTTAAGATGTCCTTTGATCGATTGACCATTTAAAGATGTGAACTTTTCGATGTGGATGATGAACGACTTTTCTGAAATCCGTTTGATCTACTGAGCGAATTAAGACATCTAACAGATTGTTTGATTATTTGTTTTTAATCCTCCCTTTTTCATTAATTAAGTGATAGTTTCCATAGTTCATAAGGTTTTATATATATTAGAGTTGGGAGTGCTTAGTCGATAGATAATTGTCTTTTTTAAAAGAAGTTTTTCACTGGGCGTGTCAGTTAAATGGAGAATGGTGCTGATTTTTCTTCATTAGAGATTATATAGGTATTTTTCTCCTTTGTTTAATTTTATTGTTTTGGCGTCCTTGGAGATTGTTTTCGCATTCCCTGGCTGCTTTTAAGGATTAAGTATAAACACTTCTTTCTCTGAACTTTTATGCTGGATATGGGGAGCTAGATGTTGTAGAGAAAAACTGCACAGTGCTGGCCGTTCAGCCCATATTGTTCTGCTTACCTTTCAATCTACTTCATGATTAATCAAATGCTTTTGTCCTGTAGAGAATTCTATTTGTCTTTTACTATGAGCCTATTTAGAAGTTTCTTTAATGTCTTTGTTGTGACTGTCTCTATGACTACCCATGGCAGATCTTTCCATGTACCCACTGGTCTATGAAAAAAACATCTGAGATCCCTATATTTTCTTCTGATCACCGTAAAATTGTGCCCAACCACAAACTTTGTGTCATCAGCAAATTTACTAAACCATCCCTCCATTTCCTCATCCAGGTCATTTATAAAAATCAGGAAGCAAAGGGGTCCCAGAACAGACCCAAGGCACTCCTCTGGTGACTGACCATGTAGAATATGACCCATCTACAACCGTTCTTTGCCTTCTGTGGGCAAGCCAATTTTGGATCCACAAAGCAAGGTCCCCTTGGATCCCATACCTCCTGTCATAAGGGGTGGGCACTGGGAGCGGACGCAAATGCAAGACACAGACACTGAAGTACTAGGAACCGGACTGGAATAGAGTTAGGGATGGGACGGGACACAGACTAGGAGCTGGGACAGGAACACAGACTTGGCTAGGACTTTGGCTAGTAAAGCGGGACCAGGACAGGGAACTGGGAACTAGGAGCCTGGGCTTGGACTCCGAGCCAGAGACTGGACAAGGGTCCCAGAACCCGAGTCTTGACTTGGGCTTGGACCATAGAACTAGGCAAGGACATGATGAGGCTACAGGACTGGACATGGCTTGGGTTCTTCGAGGCTTGGCTGCAGACTAGACATGGAAACCCTGTACAGGATGAGGCACATGGACAGGACAAGAACCTGAAGTCTGACTCGATCTTGGGACTCCTGAACCTGGAGCCTTGGTTTTGAGAGGGACAGGAACCATAGAACATTACAGCATGGAAACAGGCCTTTTGGCCCTTCTTGGCTGTGCCAAACTATTTTCTGTCTAGTCCAACTAACCTGCACCTGACCCATATCCCTCCATACACCTCTCATCCATGTACCTGTCCAAGTTTTTCTTAAATGTTAAAAGTGAGCCTGCATTTACCACTTCATCTGGCAGCTCATTCCACAACATGGAGCCTTGGTCTTGACGGGGTCAGGAACACAGAGCCAGGATCCCTCCTTAGGAACAGGACTTGGGGCCGGGACTCATACACAGAACACAGAGTGATGGTTCCCATCACAACATAGTGGCAAACAGCCAGACCTACCTAGCGAAGGCATGGACACAGAGCCAGTTCCAAACAATGATATACAGTTCCTTATATTGACACAGCAAGGCTTCAGTCTTGCTCAAGCAGTAGAACTTGACAGTGATACAGGTGAGGTTGCAGGCAAAGGCTTCAGGAGGAGGAGGAAGGGAACAGCCCAGCAAATGAAGCTTCTTCTTCCTCAGGTGTTCATGGCAGTTGGCATCCACACTGTTGCATTACTGCCATCGTCAGGATTTACTGTCCCTCATTGTCCATTCACCTGACTGCCTAAAGTCGTCTTTCCAGTCCCATCGCCCTTAAAAACCTAAACAACCATTTCCCCCCCCCCGATCACTCTCTCCACATTCCAATAAACCTTTAACGCTGTTCTCTACCAGTCCTATTTTGCGTAATTGTTGTAGCATTTGTTGACTTTCCTGTGCAAATTTCCTGCATGAAATAAGGATATGCTCCACTGTTTCAGTCTCCTGACATAGATCGCAAAGACCTGTCGGATGATTATTTATGATGGCCAGAGTACCATTAAGGTTGCTGTGCCCAATTCTCAGTCTACTTATAATTACTTGTTCCTTCCGCTTTACTCCCCTACTCCTTCCCATATCTACTCTGTTTTGAATTGAATGTAAATGTCTTCCTTTTATTGCTCTATCCCAACACTGCTGCCACTGTTGATTTATCCTTCTCCACACTATGCTCTTCCCCACTGATTTTGATAGCTTAATATTGACCTCTACAGATCCTTTTTTGACTGCTGCTTTTGCCAGCTTATCTGCTGTCTCATTTCCCATAATACCCGAATGTGCTGGAACCTACATGAATGCGATATTTTTGTCTTGTCTAGCCAGTCTTGAATTTGCAAACAGGATTTCATAAAGCAGAAACAACACACACAAAATTCTGGTGGAACACAGCAGGCCAGGCAGCATCTATAAGGAGAAGCACTGTCGATGTTTTGGGCCGAGACCCTTCGTCAGGACTAACTGAAAGGAAATATAGCAAGAGATTTGAAAGTAGTGGGGGGAGGGGGAAATGTGAAATGATAGGAGAAGACCGGAGGGGGTGGGATGAAGCTAAGAGCTGGAAAGGTGATTGCTGAAAGTGATACTGAGCTGGAGAAGGGAAAAGGATCATGGGACAGGAGGACTCAGGAGAAAGAAGGGGGGGGGGGAGAAGAAGGGGAGGAGGGGCATTAATGGAAGTTAGAGAAGTCAGTGTTCATGCCATCAGGTTGGAGGCTACCCAGCCTGTATATAAGGTGTTGTTCCTCCAACCTGAGTGTGGCTTCATCTTGACAGTAGAGGCCATGGATAGACATATCAGAATGGGCATGGGATGTGGAATTAAAATGTGTGGCCACTGGGAGATCCTGCTTTCTCTGGTGGACTGAGCGTAGGTGTTCAGTGAAACGGTCTCCCAGTCTGGGACATTGACTTCTCTAACTTCCATTAATGCCCCTCCTCCCCTTCTTACCCCATCCCTGATATATTTAGTTGTTTGCCTGTTCTCCATCTCCCTCTGGTGCTTCCCCCACCCCCACCTTTTCTTTCTCCCAAGGCCTCCCGTCCCATGATCCTTTTCCCTTCTCCAGCTCTGTATCACTTTCGCCAATCACCTTTCCAGCTCTTAGCTTCATCCCACCCCCTCCAGTCTTCTATCATTTCGCATTTCCCCCTCCCCCCACTACTTTCAAATCTCTTACTATCTTTCCTTTCAGTTAGTCCTGACAAAGGGTCTCGGCCCAAAACATTGACAGCGCTTCTCCTTATAGATGCTGCCTGGCCTGCTGTGTTCCACCAGCATTTTGTGTGTGTTTGAATTTCCAGCATCTGCAGATTTCCTCGTGTTTCATAAAGCAGATCCTGGTGTCCTTTAGCTGTACCCACCTTAATGCTTGCAAGATCTGATACAGAATCGCTACATATCACAAAATTACTACAATCAACCTGCTCACTCCATTCTAGCGCTAACAATATGGCAAACATTTCAACTGCATAAACACTCAAGAAATCCGGCGTTCTCTCACTAATTTCCACTTGACAACTTGGCACAATTGCAGACCCTGTTGCACCCGTTTCTGGATCCTTTGATCCATCTGTAAAAATCTGTACGCCTTTATATTTACATTCCCTATACCTATGATAGTCACTGATATATCAGCTGTTTTATTACTGCATTTAATTTTAAGCAATTCTAAATCTACAGAGGGATTTTCTAATGCCCAGAAAGGTCTGACAGGCCACACCACACTTGGACAAAACTTTTTATCATACACACCCATATCTTTTGCTGTTTGCTCTGCTGTCCAGCCAAAACTTTCTTTTTGTGTCCTTTCCTTCTCCCAGCATGTCTGCAACACCCCTTTTGTAGGATGGCTATCACCATGCCCCCTTAAATTAATCCAGTAATTGGCCTCCAGCTGTTTACATCGCAGCCCCAGTGGCATTTCATTTGCTTCAACTTGGAGTGCACACCCTGGGGAAGTTCTAACCGCTCCCTTAGAGCCCGAGCTTGCACGATATCCAGTTCTGCTAACACAGATTTTGCTGATGACCCGTATACAATACTTCCATAATCTAATCTTGATCTTATTAATGCTACATAAATATACTTCAATGACACAAAATCAGCACCCCATTCCAAACCAGCAAGACACCTCATGACATTTATCACATTGTTACATTTAGCAACTACATATCTAACATGTTCTCTCCGTGTTAATCTCAAGTCTCCCAAAAACAGAAAACTTTCAACTCTCTCCAGGTTACTTCCATACAGAGTCAGATTTAGTCCCCTGAGCTTTTTCCTTGCAAAGAAAATGGTTTTTGTTGTCTTCTCCACTGAAAATTTAACATCCCACTTTGTCCCCCACTCTTCAACTTGATTAATTTCATTTTGCATTTTCATAACTATATGTTCAATATTTCTCCCTCTTTTCCACAAAGCCCCGTCATCTGCAAACAATGACTTCCCCACTTCCATTGGTATATTTACAAATACATCATTTATCAAAATGGAGAATAAAGTTGGACTCACTACACTCCCCTGAGGCCTCCCGTTTTCTACAACAGACTGGCTTGATAGCTCTGATCCTATCTTCACCTGAATAGTTCTCCCATTTAAAAAGTCCTCAACCCAATTGAACATTGGCCCCCCGATTCCCATTAAATGCAGCTTGATTAGGAGCCTCTCCTTCCATAACATATCATAAGCTTTCTCAACATCCAAAAAGACAGCAACCACTGTCTCTTTATTTACTTGTGCTTTTCTTATTTCGTCCTCTAGACACACCACTGGATCCATAGTATTCCTTCCTTTCCTGAACCCGCTTTGATGCGTAGCCACCATACCTCTACTCTCCAGGAAGTACACTAACCTCTCATTTATCATACGTTCCATAAGCTTACATATATGAGACGTCAAGGCAATTGACCTGCAATTTCCTGGCCTGCTGGCATCTTTTCCAGGTTTCCTTATTGGAATAATTATTGCCTCTTTCCAGCTCCCTGTTATTCTCCCTCCATTCCAAACTTTGTTATACAAAAACAATAGTTTCTCCAGACTTCCTTCACTCAGGGGTTTTATCATACTATAGCATATTTCATCTTTACCTGGTGCAGTCTTTCCTGTTCGATTTCATGCCTTTCTGAATTCTCCCATGCTGAAAGGACATCTTGCACACCGTCAAGGTTAGTTTTCCTACATAAAGCCGCCATATTTTCAGCTTTTGTTCTCTCTCTACTTCTTCCCTTCTCAGACAAATTATCAGAACTATTTACCATAACAAAAGTACTTGCCAACAACTCTGCCTTTTCCTTATTTGTTACTGCAGTCACATTTCCATCCACCAGAACTGGGTACCTCCACTCTCTCCTGTCCCCTCCCATCCTTTTTATCATCCCCCACACCTCTCCTGCTTGGGTTGTGTTTCTGACTGAATCACAATACTTCTTCCAGTGTGTCCTTTTAGCATGTCTTATTGTCCTCCTTATTGTTTGTACTGAGCCTTATGTTGGCAGTTATAAGTTCTTTTAACCAAATTAAAAGCCTTATTTCTATTTCTCACTGCTTCCTTACAATTATCAACCCACAATGGCATTACTCTTTGTTCCTCCTTTACTTTTAGGAATGGATTCTAACGCAGTTGATATTATACCTTGTTTTAATATGCTGTCAGGTGTTTCTATGTCCTAACTTAGATATCTATCACTTTTTTCCAGAAACTTCTCCCAATTGGCTTTCTCAAGGATCCAAGTCCCACCTGTATTTTCTGTGACCAATGAGGCAGAAATATTCATCTTGCACCAGATTGGGTAATGATCACTTCCTACAGTTCCTTCTTGGTACACTAACCACTCACATACTGATGAAATAGAGTTTAATACTAATGTAAGATCAAGCACAGATTCTTTACCTGTATTAACATCAATTCTAGTACTGCTGCCATCATTTTAGGCACACTAAATACTTCTCATCTAGCAACTCCTCTAATACCTGACCACTGATGTTTGTTCTGTTGCTCCCCCATAATAAATTATGTCCATTAAAATCACCACACCAAACAACGTTACTACTATTCTGCCCTTCTATCTCCTCAAGCTTGTTTATCTCTAGCCTTTTGCATGGATTATAATAATTCACAATCACCAACTCTTTTTCAGCCCATACTTTTACTACCACATACTCTTGTTCACTTCCTATACCTAGTATTCTATAAGGAATACCTTGCTTTACATAAGTTGCACATCCTTCTCCTCCTCCTTTTCTCCTGTCTCACCTTACTGCCTCATAACCATATAAAACAAAATCTAAATTAGGTTTTAACCAGGTCTCCTGGATACACACATCTGGCTTTTCTTTCCTACTAGCTATAAACTGCTTGAAACCTTGTCCATTACCAATCAGGCTTCTTGCATTCCACTGAAGTAGTATTATTAGTAATATCAACCCACACATACTGGCTCTTGACTTGACTGTACCCTGAGTTCATCATTTGCCTCTTCCCATTTAAATCCTATCATACCCAAATGGTGCTCTGCAGCTTTCACAATAATCTGAATCCTTTCAGTTTTAGATTTGATCTCACAAGTTGCATTTACCACTCCTGCTATAAAGGTCACCAATTTCTTCTTTTCTATCCATTCATTCTTCTTATCTTGCCTTTCTTTAGCTGCCACTTGCTCTTTGCTACATCCTCCCTCATTCATTGTTTTCTGTCCTGCCAACTTGACTGCCTCAGCATATGAGACTTTTTCCTTCACCCTTATCTGCTGCACCTCCACCTCTTTTTTCACCACTTCACATCCCCAGTACACTACACTATGGTTACCTCCACAATTACAGCACCTTGGTCCTACTCCCTCTCCATATTTTCCATATACATGTTCCCCACCACACCTTGCATCTCTTCTCTTTCCTTTGCATACTTTGGCCACTTGCCCAAACTCCTGGCAATTGAAACACCTCATAGGTTTTGGTATATATTCTCTTACACTGCATCTCAGAAATCCAAAATATAACTCCTTTGGAGGCACCTTATCCTCAAATTCTACCAGAACAGTTTCAGTCTCCCTTTTCTCTGTTCCTCATCATTCTTTCCACACTCTTCACTGGACTATTCCTCACCCTTAAGTTCTTCACTAGCTCCTTCATATTAACACTGAGGAGAACCCCAGAGATCACCCCCTTGCAACCATTGACCCTTTGTGCTCCAACTCTTACAACCCTGGACACTTTGACTTTCCCAACATTAGTCACCGTCATTGCCTTCTCCATCTGCTCTTTAGTTTTACATCCCATCAGCAGGTTTCCATCTCCTAAAATTCTCCCATGGCTCACTTCCCCTACTTCCCCTTGATGATTTTTGTTAGATTAAGCAAATTGATTTTCTTTATTTCCCCTTCCCCCTCAAATCTTACCACTACATTTAGCAATTTTGCCCTCAGGCCCTTCTCCTCAACTTCTCTTCCCTCATTTTCCAATCCACCTACACTAGACCCTCTTTTCTACACTACACTCTTTTCTTTCTCTTCCAACCTATCACCTTCCTATTTAGTCCCTCTCACAACCTCTCCCCACCTCTTTCCACTCAAACTCCATGTTGCTGCTGTCACCATCAGTCTCCCTCCCTGCCATCCTATCAGAGTTTGCAAGGAACCATGTACCAATATCATTCTAGACCTATACAGGCCATCAGTCAATATTCCCACAGAATGTCCCTCACAACAACCCAGCCCCACTCCAAGCCATCCACTAACCACTCAGCTCACTCTCTACCCCAAAAAACATCAGCAGAGGACCAGCTTGAATTCAATGTCCACCACCAAATCTACTCAGAGAAGCCACCCAGCCCAGCAAATAAAGTTGAACCCAGGAGCTATTTATGTAGCCAGCCCAAAATGAGGATCAGGTGCCTCAATTAGAGCACCCAACAGAATAAAGGAAAACCAGAAAACCTGGAATAAGGAGCATAGACCAGATCGTGAACCTGAATACGGACTTTACGGACCGGACCATGAAACCTCCTTACTTTCTCAATAAGCCTTGCATGAGGTGCCTTGTCAAATGCCTTGCTAAAATTCATATACACTGCATCTATTGCTCTACCTTCATCAATATGTTTAGTCACATCCTCAAAAAATTCAGTCAGGCTTGTAAGGAACAAACTGCCCTTTACAAAGCCATGCTGATATTCCTAATCATATTATGCCTATCCAAATGTTCATAAATCCTGCCTCTCAGGACCTTTTCCATCTACTTACCAACCACTGAAGTAAGATCACTAGTCTATAATTTCATGGGCTATCTCTACTCCCTTTCTTGAATAAAGGAACAACATCCACAACCCTCCAATCATCCAGAACCTCACATGTCCTCACTGATGATGCAAAGCTCATCGCCAGAGGCTCAGCAATCTCCTCCCTTGCCTCCCACAGTAGCCCGCGGTATATCTCGTCTGGTCCTGGTGACGTATTCAACTTGATATTTCCCAAAAGCTCCAGCACATTCTCTTTCTTAATCTCTATATACTCAAGCTTTTCAGTCCGCTGTAAGACATTCCTACAATTGCCCAGGTCCTTTTCCATAGTGAATACTGAAGTAAAGTTTTCATTAAGTACCTTCTGCTATCTCCTCCGGTTCCATACACACTTTTCCACTGTCACACTTGATTGATCCTATTATCTCACGTCTTAATCCACTTGCTCCTTCACCTACTTGTAGAATGCCTTGGGGTTTTTCTTAATCCTGCCCACCAAGGCCTTGTCTTTGCCCCTTTTGGCTCTTCTAATTTCCTTCTTAAGCTCTTTCCTGCTAACCTGACATTCTTCTAGATCTCTATCATTACCTAGCATTTTGAACCTTTCGTAAGCTTTTCTTGACTAGATTTTCATCAGCCTCTGTACACCACAGTTCCTGTACCCTACCATCCTTTCCCCATATCATTGAAACATACCTACGAAGAACATCACGCAAATATCCCCTGAACATTTGCCATATTGCTGTTGTACTTTTCCCTGAGAACATCTGTTCCCAATTTAAGCTTCCAAATTCCTGCCTGATAGCCTCATATTTCCCCTTACTTCAATTGAATGCTTTCCTAACTATTAACCATATAACCATATAACAATCACAGCACGGAAACAGGCCGTCTCGGCCCTCCTAGTTCGTGCCGAACTCTTAATCTCACCTAGTCCCACCTACCTGCACTCAGCCCATAACCCTCCACTCCTTTCCTGTCCATATACCTATCCAATTTTACCTTAAATGACACAACTGAACTGGCCTCTACTACTTCTACAGGAAGCTCATTCCACACAGCTATCACTCTCTGAGTAAAGAAATACCCCCTCCTGTTTCCCTTAAACTTTTGCCCCCTAACTCTCAAATCATGTCCTCTCGTTTGAATCTCCCCTACTCTCAATGGAAACAGCCTATTCACGTCAACTCTATCTATCCCTCTCAAAATTTTAAATACCTCGATCAAATCCCCCCTCAACCTTCTACGCTCCAATGAACAGGGACCTAACTTGTTCAACCTTTCTCTGTAACTTAAGTGCTGAAACCCAGGTAACATCCTAGTAAATCGTCTCTGCACTCTCTCTAATTTATTGATATCTTTCCTATAATTCGGTGACCAGAACTGCACACAATATTCCAAATTTGGCCTTACCAATGCCTTGTACAATTGTAACATTACATCCCAACTTCTGTACTCAATGCTTTGATTTATAAAGGCCAGCGTTCCAAAAGCCTTCTTCACCACCCTATCTACATGAGACTCCACCTTCAGGGAACTATGCACTGTTATTCCTAGATCTCTCTGCTCCTCTGCATTCCTCAATGCCCTACCATTTACCCTGTATGTTCTATTTGGATTATTCCTGCCAAAATGTAGAACCTCACACTTCTCAGCATTAAACTCCATCTGCCAACGTTCAGCCCATTCTTCTAACCGGCATAAATCTCCCTGCAAGCTTTGAAAACCCACCTCATTATCCACAACATCTCCTACCTTAGTATCATTGGCATACTTACTAATCCAATTTACCACCCCATCATCCAGATCATTTATGTATATTGCAAACAACATTGGGCCCAAAACAGATCCCTGAGGCACCCCGCTAGTCACCGGCCTCCATCCCGATAAACAATTATCCACCACTACCTCTGGCATCTCCCATCTAGCCACTGTTGAATCCATTTTATTACTCCAGCATTAATACCTAACGACTGAACCTTCTTAACTAACCTTCCATGTGGAATCTTGACAAAGGCCTTGCTGAAGTCCATATAGACTACATCCACTGCCTTACCCTCATCAACATTCCTCGTAACTTCTTCAAAAAATTCAATAAGGTTTGTCAAACATGACCTTCCACGCACAAATCCATGCTGGCTACTTCTAATCAGATCCTGTCTATCCAGATAATTTTAAATACTGTCTCTGAGAATACTTTCCATTAATTTACCCACCACTGATGTCAAACTGACAGGTCTATAATTGCTAGGCTTACTTCTAGAACCCTTTTTAAACAATGGAACCACATGAGCAATACGCCAATCCTCCGGCACAATCCCCGTTTCTAATGACATATTAAAGATCTCCGTCAGAGCTCCTGCTATCTCTACACAAACTTCCCTCAAGGTCCTGGGGAATATCCTGTCAGGACCCGGAGATTTATCCACTTTTAAATTTCTTAAAAGTGCCAGTACTTCCTCCTCTTTAATTGTCATAGGTTCTGTTCCTATGCCTCACCAATGCTATGGTAAGAGATAGAATTGTGATCACTATCTCCAAAATGCTCTCCCACTGAGAGATCTGACACCTGACCAGGTTCATTTCCCAATACCAGGTCAAGTACAGCCTCTCCTCTTGTAGCCTTATCTACATAATTGTGTCAGGAACTCTTCCTGAACACACCTGGCAAACTACAATCTATCTAAACCCCTTGCTGCAGGAAGATGCCAATCAATATTGGGGAAATTAAAATCTCCTACCACAACGACCTTGTTATTATTACACTGTTCCAGAATCTGTCTCCTTGATTTCCCTGTTACTATTGGGTGGTTTATAAAAAACACCCAGGAGAGTTATTGACCCTTTCCTGTTCCTAATTTCCACCCACAGAGACTCAGTAAACAATCCCTTCATGACTTCCTCCTTTTCTGCAGTCGTGACACCATCTCTGATCAGCAGTGCCACACCCCCACCTCTTTTGCCTCCCTCCCTGTCCTTTTTGAAGCATCTAAAGCCTGGCACTCTAAGTAGCCATTCCTGCCCCAGAGCCATCCAAGTCTCTGTAATGGCCGCAACATCATAGCTCCAAGTTCTGATCTATGCTCCAAGCTTGTCCACTTTGTTCATGATGCTTCTTGCATTAAAATAGACGCACCACAAGCCATCAGTCCAAATGGTAATAGTCTTTACCCAGTGTCTGACAGTCCAAACAGTGATACTCTTTCCCAGGTGCAGGGGTTTCCAAACAGTAATGGTCTTCACCCAGTGTGGGGTGGGGGTCCAAACAGTGATACTCTTTCCCGGGTGTACGGGACAATTGCCATACCACAGTGAGATGCAGTGTCGGGGTGGGGTGGGGTGGGGGGGGGGGGGGAAGGTCCAAACAGTAATGGTCTTCACCCAGTGAATGGGGACTCCAGACATCTATACTCTTCAACCAGTGTGGGGTGGGGGTCCAAACAGTAATGGTATCATTTCAGAAACGCTGGGATGGTACACGGGGGAAGGGATTTTGACCGCGCACAGATAACCGGGAATAGCGGAGTGGATCTGAGCCTGTATGTGTGCTCCATCTCTCTCAGGCTCCGTTTGTATTTGCATCTGTCCTCTGGTCTCTCCAGCTGGCCCAGTCCCACATATTACAATTGCGTTCACGGGGCAGTCCGGGCGTTGGTAGTTCCCTCCCTCCCGAAGGCGGAGCCCGGTCCGGGGAATCAATCCACAGTGATAGGCTGTTCCCTCTGAACAGGCTAACTTACTCGATCTTTGGACTCGGAGTTGTTGGTCAGGAATCCCTCGCTCTGTGCTCGTCCGGTTTCATCCCGTCCTGCGCCATGGATCTGGAGCTTTACCTCGACCTGCTGTCCCAGCCCTGCCGCGCCGTCTACATCTTCGCCAAGAAGAACAACATCGCCTTTGACTTCAAGTTCGTCAGTCTAAGGGCAGGTAGAGTTCGCGTCAAACTGTCCAGCCCCTCCATATTCCCTCCGACATCCCACCCGTCACTCCTCCGACATCCCACTCCGTCAACTGCTCTCAACAGCCCACTTTGTTAACCCCTCGTCTCTTCTCCACACCATCTTCAGCCCCACCATCTCTCCAGCACCACTTGACTGCTCCATTGCCCACTGACTTTTCTCCACTTACCTGCCCACAACCCCTCCCATCAGGCTATTCCCCTTTCCACCCCTCCTCCTCCACTTCTTCTCTCTCCCCCATTTTCTTCCAGAGGCTATTTCCAGTAGATACCATGACATGATTGATTGAACCCACTCTGACACTTCCTTCCTCCGCTTTGCCCAGGCACTTCTCTGTCCCCCTA
Organism: Hypanus sabinus; assembly: GCF_030144855.1. Classification (NCBI taxonomy): domain Eukaryota; kingdom Metazoa; phylum Chordata; class Chondrichthyes; order Myliobatiformes; family Dasyatidae; genus Hypanus; species Hypanus sabinus. The sequence continues at coordinate 154,537,543 of NC_082715.1, read as the reverse complement.
CCCCCTACCAACCTCATTGTCCACTCCAGTCTCTGCCCCCTCTCTTCATCTGTCTAGTCCCCCGGCCACCACTTTCTCCCAATCCTTGCATGAGGTTTCAGGCTGGGCAGGATCAGATACTCTGCACCGTGTTCCCTCTCCGCAGGGCAGCAGTTCAGCGAGGAGTTTGGCAAAGTGAACTTGCTCCGACGGGTGCCTGCTTTGAAGGATGGTGACTTCATCCTGGCTGAGAGGTGAGGGCACAGTCAGTGCCGGCAGAGCAGATATCAGAGAGAAGGTTCTCCTCAGACCCAAGGATTTATTCCCAGCTCCTGAGAAAAGATGACTGCACAATGTCCATTTCAGGAAGAAAGGAAAATGGTTGGCAGAGTCGGTGTGAGAACAGGGTTAGTGTAAACGAGTGTACAATGATTGGCAGAGTCGGTGTGAGAACAGGGTTAGTGTAAACGAGTGTACAATGATTGGCAGAGTCGGTGTGAGAACAGGGTTAGTGTAAACGAGTGTACAATGGTTGGTGCAGTCGGTGTGAGAACAGGGTTAGTGTAAACGAGTGTACAATGGTTGGTGCAGAGTCGGTGTGAGAACAGGGTTAGTGTAAACGAGTGTACAATGATTGGCAGAGTCGGTGTGAGAAAAGGTTAGTGTAAACGAGTGTACAATGATTGGCAGAGTCAGTGTGAGAACAGGGTTAGTGTAAACGAGTGTACAATGGTTGGTGCAGAGTCGGTGAGAGAACAGGGTTAGTGTAAACGAGTGTACAATGGTTGGTGCAGAGTCGGTGTGAGAACAGGGTTAGTATAAACGAGTGTACAATGGTTGGCGCAGAGTCGGTGTGAGAACAGGGTTAGTATAAACGAGTGTACAATGGTTGGTGCAGAGTCGGTGTGAGAACAGGGTTAGTGTAAACGAGTGTACAATGGTTGGCACAGAGTCGGTGTGAGAACAGGGTTAGTGTAAACGAGTGTACAATGGTTGGTGCAGAGTCGGTGTGAGAACAGGGTTAGTATAAACGAGTGTACAATGGTTGGCGCAGAGTCGGTGTGAGAACAGGGTTAGTATAAACGAGTGTACAATGGTTGGTGCAGAGTCGGTGTGAGAACAGGGTTAGTGTAAACGAGTGTACAATGATTGGCAGAGTCAGTGTGAGAACAGGGATGGTGTAAACGAGTGTACAATGGTTGGCACAGAGTCGGTGTGAGAACAGGGTTAGTGTAAACGAGTGTACAATGGTTGGTGCAGAGTCGGTGTGAGAACAGGGTTAGTGTAAACGAGTGTACAATGGTTGGCACAGAGTCGGTGTGAGAACAGGGTTAGTGTAAACGAGTGTACAATGGTTGGTGCAGAGTCGGTGTGAGAACAGGGTTAGTGTAAACGAGTGTACAATGGTTGGCACAGAGTCGGTGTGAGAACAGGGTTAGTGTAAACGAGTGTACAATGGTTGGCACAGAGTCGGTGTGAGAACAGGGTTAGTGTAAACGAGTGTATAATGGTTGGCACAGAGTCGGTGTGAGAACAGGGTTAGTGTAAACGAGTGTACAATGGTTGGTACAGAGTCGGTGTGAGAACAGGGTTAGTGTAAACGAGTGTACAATGGTTGGTACAGAGTCGGTGTGAGAACAGGGTTAGTGTAAACGAGTGGATAATGATTGGTGTCACTGTTTGTCTCTCCCTCTGGGTCTGGATCTAGTGTCAGTGTTTGTAACTCTCCCTGGGGTCTGGATCTAGTGTCACTGTCTGTGTCTCTCCCTGGGTCTGGATCTAGTGTCAGTGTTTTTGTCTCCCTCTGGGTCTGGATCTAGTGTCAGTGTTTGTGTCTCTCCCTGGGGTCTGGATCTAGTGTCATTGTCTGTGTCTCTCCCTGGGTCTGGATCTAGTGTCAGTGTTTTTGTCTCCCTCTGGGTCTGGATCTAGTGTCAGTGTTTGTGTCTCTCCCTGGGGTCTGGATCTAGTGTCATTGTCTGTGTCTCTCCCTGGGTCTGGATCTAGTGTCAGTGTTTGTGTCTCCCCCTGGGGTCTGGATCTAGTGTCAGTGTTTGTGACTCTCCCTGGGGTCTGGATCTTGTGTCACTGTCTGTGTCTCTCTCTGGGTCTGGATCTAGTGTCATTGTCTGTGTCTTTCCCTGGGGTCTGGATCTTGTGTCAGTGTTTGTGTCTCCCTGGGGTCTGGATCTTGCTGGATAGTGATGCCAATCTGAGTTACAATGGAGAGAGGCACTCCCTCACCCCCGCACCGGGCAAGATGGAGCTGTTGCTGGATGTTCTGGAAGAGAGTGGTTGAAGTAGGCTGGAAGCTAACCTGATAAGAGAATGATGCTCCCTATCTCCCCCCTCCCTCCCCCCCCTCCCCCCCTCCCAGTGTGGCCATCCTGAAGTACCTGGCTGGTAAATACCGGACCCCCAACCACTGGTACCCCTCCGATCTGCAGCTGAGAGCCCGTGTGGACGAGTACCTGGCCTGGCAGCACACGGCCATTAGGTTCCAAGGATCAAGGCTCTTTATGTTCAAGGTAAACTTGATGGTTCCTTCCAATTCACACTCCTCCAACCAGTCCCACTCTCCACCTCCGCTCCCCTCCAACCACCCTGCTCTTCCCACCCTCCATACCCACACCCCATCACCTCCAAGTCGCCCCTCCCCCCCCCCCCCCCCCCCCCCAGCTCTAACCCTTCCCTGCCCTGTCACACTGCCTCAGTTTGCAGGTATCGCTGAAACTTTGCTGGGTTGTCAGTTAACTGCAGGGATCGTGCTTCAACAATAGAGTCTGTGGCTTCACTCTGATCGTCCACGTGAACAAACTGTGGTTTTCACGAGGATTTGCTCATCTGGTGCTCAACCAGCCAGAGTCCAGTGGCCCCGGGATCACTCACCGAATGCCCCAAGCTTCCACATTTCTGCAGGTTTTCACACACATTCTCCCTTCGCCTTGGTAGAGCCATGGGAAAGGGGCTGTGTGGGGGGAAGGGGCAGTGGGAAGGATGTGGTTCTGACGTAAGGGGGTGGTTAGATAGGAGCATTTGGGGGAGGGGCGTAGGGGTGGGGGTGATTGGAGAGGGGCTGCGGGGGAGGGGAGGAGGATCAGAGAGGGGGTTTGGGAGAGGGGAGGTGGTGATTGGAGGGGCTGTGGCGGAAGGGGAGGGGTGATCAGAGAGGGGCTATGGGAGGGGAGGAGAGGGGCTGTGGGAGTGGGGAGGGGATGATCGGAGAGGGGCTGGGGAGGGGTTTAGGGTGATTGGAGAGGGGCTGTGGTGGTGGGGAGGGGTGATCGGAGAGGGGCTGTGGGGGAGGGGAGGGGGTGATCGGAGAGGGGCTGGGTAGTGGGTTAAGGTGATTGGAGAGGGCCTGGGGAGGGGGTTAAGGGGATGAGATGATTTGGGAGGGGTGTGGGGAATTGGGGAGGGCCCAATGTGAGACAGCAGTACAATTGTACGTTCCTGCACTGCTCTGTGTGTCACAGGGACAACAGTCCCCGGGCCTGTGCTGGAGCAAATGGCAGCGCTCCAAATAGCCAGAGCGCAGTTGGAGTCCAGCGGGGTGTTGGTGGAGGAGGAACACTGCTCAGAGATGTTCGGGAAGGGGTGGAATCAAAGCCAGGGTTCTGGTTGGGTGTTTTAGAGACAAGATCTGAGAGATAGGGAGAGGAGATCAGAGTCCAAGGCCGAGTGATACAGTTGGGGATAATTAAGAATTTTCACAGACCGTCTGGAAGAGAATGGGGAGACGGGGTGGGGTTCGAAAGGTCGGGGAGTGTGAGGTTTCTTGGGGTCCATTGCACTCCCCTCGGAGGTGCCACACTCGACTTTTGCCTGCTTGGGAAGTTTGATCGCATGTATTTCAGAGCAGGGCCTACATTAAGAGTGATCAGAATCAGAATCAGGTTTATTATCACCGGCAGAGAAATCAATTATGTATATTGAGTAGATTTTAAAAAATGTGCAAAAACAGAAATATTGTATAATAAAAAAGTGAGGTCGAAAGCTTCAAAGTCCATTTAGGAATCAGATGGCAGAGGGGAAAAAGCTGTTCCTGAATCGCTGAGTGTGTGTCTTCAGGCTTCTGTATCTCCTACCTGATACAGGGTATAACCTGCACTGCCAGATCATTTCCTCTGCATAACTTGAATAGCCCCAAAACTCTCCCACATTGCCCTGGACACCCAGATCTATGTCCCCATGTCTGGAATTCCCTCTCTCCCCTCCCCACCTCCCACTGCCCCCCAGCCAAACCGACTTGCTGCTTGAGCAGAGCTGGGCTCCAGGCCCATTCAGCTGTCCACACGGACAGTGCCGGTGGAACAGCCTCCGATTGCCCTCACCTTTGTGCGTGGCATCATTGCCCCTGCTCATACTGCCACTAGCTCTCAATGACGTCCCCCTCCACTGCTGAGCTCAGGGGAGGGGCTCTGACTGAGATTTATTCCGTTACAATGCACTGCAGAGTGGCACTGGAACTGGGCCATCTCAGTTCACCCGACTGCGCTCACACGCAGAGCACCGACCCCCCACCCCCATGGCGAGTGGCTGCTCCTGCTAACACAACACCATCATCATAGTGTCCTACTGCAAGCAAACAGGCCACTCAGCCCCTCACCCGTGCTAGTCCCAAATACAGCTGTATTTGATCATTGGCCAAATACCGACAAATTGCACTGCACAGCACATCCACAGTAGAGTATCCTTACTGCCAAGTTAGCAACCCCAGTCCAATTCTCCCACTGTCAGTACGTTCTCCCCGAGACCGTGACCTCCAGTTTCCCTACAGCTTAGTCAGGTGACTGGTCATATGGATGTAATTTGGTAGCATGGGCTTGTTGGGACGAACGCGACATCACACGTCATCCTGATGTACGGTTAGATGTGTTCCCTCCATCACTCGTCACCCTGATGTACGGTAAAATGTGTTCCCTACATCACATGTCACCCTGATGTACGGTAAAATGTGTTCCCTACATCACATGTCACCCTGATGTACGGTAAAATGTGTACCCTACATCACATGTCATCCTGATGTACGGTAAAATGTGTTCCCTACATCACTCGTCACCCTGATGTACGGTAAAATGTGTTCCCTACATCACTCGTCACCTAATGTACGGTAAAATGTGTTCCCTACATCACTCGTCACACGCTGTACGGTAAAATGTGTTCCCTACATCACACGTCATCCTGATGTACGGTAAAATGTGTTCCCTACATCACACGTCACCCTGATGTATGGTAAAATGTGTTCCCTACATCACACGTCACCCTGATGTATGGTAAAATGTGTTCCCTACATCACACGTCACCCTGATGTACGGTAAAATGTGTTCCCTACATCACATGTCACCCTGATGTACGGTAAAATGTGTTCCCTACATCACATGTCACCCTGATGTACGGTAAAATGTGTTCCCTACATCACATGTCATCCTGATGTACGGTAAAATGTGTTCCCTACATCACATGTCACCCTGATGTACGGTAAAATGTGTTCCCTACATCACATGTCATCCTGATGTACGGTAAAATGTGTTCCCTACATCACTCGTCACCCAGATGTACGGTAAAATGTGTTCCCTACATCACTCGTCACCTAATGTACGGTAAAATGTGTTCCCTACATCACTCGTCACACGCTGTACGGTAAAATGTGTTCCCTACATCACACGTCATCCTGATGTACGGTAAAATGTGTTCCCTACATCACTCGTCACCCTGATGTACGGTAAAATGTGTTCCCTACATCACACGTCACACGCTGTACGGTAAAATGTGTTCCCTACATCACACGTCACACGCTGTACGGTAAAATGTGTTCCCTACATCACTCGTCACCCTGATGTACGGTAAAATGTGTTCCCTACATCACACATCACCCTGATGTACGGTAAAATGTGTTCCCTACATCACACGTCACCCTGATGTACGGTAAAATGTGTTCCCTACATCACACGTCACCCTGATGTACGGTAAAATGTGTTCCCTACATCACACGTCACCCTGATGTACGGTAAAATGTGTTCCCTACATCACTCGTCACCCTGATGTACGGTAAAATGTGTTCCCTACATCTCACATCACCCTGATGTACGGTAAAATGTGTTCCCTACATCACACGTCACCCTGATGTACGGTAAAATGTGTTCCCTACATCACACGTCACCCAGATGTACGGTAAAATGTGTTCCCTACATCACACGTCACCCTGATGTACGGTAAAATGTGTTCCCTACATCTCACATCACCCTGATGTACGGTAAAATGTGTTCCCTACATCACACGTCACCCTGCTGCAGCCCACAGCACAAACCATTTACCTACATTAAGTCAGGAGCAGGCAGAGTGCTCCCTCATGTCTACATCAGGCATGCTCTGGAGGTTTCTTCACCTGTTTTGCAGGGCATCCAAGTTGGAAGTTCCTGGCTTACAGACACTGTCCATCATTGAGCTGATAGTTTGCTGTTAGTGTTTTTCTTGATGCTCACCTCCTGGGGTGAGATGGTAGCTGTGGGAGGGGATCCATTCTCTCTGGTCCCTGGATTATGTTCTCAGAGATTACAGTGGGAATCCAGGAACTGAATCTCGTCCATCTGTCCGTTTCAGTGCGGACCAGTTTATAGTCTTTACAAGTAATGAGTAGAGGGGACTGGAGGAATGATCTCCCACTGGACAGATGTTAGACACTAGAATACTACAGCACATTACAGGTCCTTCGGACCTCAATGTTGAGCCGACCCATATGGTCCACAGGGAGGCAGGAACACTCCAGGAATGTGTGTGCTGAGAGGGACACCCGTTTGCAGGAAGTAACAGAAAGGGAACTCTGGTCCACAAGACATGGGAGCAACATTAGGCCCTTCTGCCCATTGCGTCTGCTCTGTAATTCCAACATGGCTGATGTATTCATCCCTCTCAATCCCATTCTCCCACTATCCCCCTTTGGCCTTTAACAGCCTTATCAATCAGAAAGCTATTAAACTGCTTTAAATATCTCAATGACTTGGCCTCAACAGCCACCTGTGGCAAAGAATTCCACAGATTCACCAGCCTCTGCCATCTCTGTTCTAAAGGAATGTCCTTTTATCGGAGGCTGTGCCCTCCCACTATTGGACACATCCTTTCTATGGCCACTCCATCTCGGCCCGTTGATACTGAATAGGATGACTGACCTCTGCACTGTTTGCCTCAGCGTCTGCTCCCTCTGCTGACGGGCCAGCCAATTCCGAAGGAGCAGCTGGATGAGGCGGTGGAGGACCTGCAGAGTTCAATTCAGCTGTTGGAAGACAAGTTCCTCCAGGACAGGCCATTCATCGTAGGGAACGAGGTGTCCCTGGCCGACCTCTTCGCAATCGTGGAGCTGATGCAGGTGAGGTGGAAGGACCGGTTACTACCGAGGCCTAGAGCCTCTGGACACCCTCCTCGGTGGCCTCGGCGGTCCTCGAGGGTCCTGGGCTGAAGGCCAGGTGTCCTCACTCCCCAGCCTGGGTGCTTAAATCGTGACGAAGCATTCATCCCACCCACTGTTCTCTGCTCCACGATCAGAGATTCTCAGTCCCTCCACTTCTGACGCTCGGTCCCAGGGGAATACTCCCATTCCAGCCTCCCAGATACAGCACACTTCCATCCCACCTCAGCCATGGACTGCTCTGCCTCTCCCTCCTCTCTCCTCTGTCAGATTTGGCATCACGTCTTGTAGCTCGATGTTGCACAGACTCCCCATCTGTGTAACTCCACGCAGTCACTACAGTAAACACCTGCCTCTGCCTCTCCCACTTCTCTCCTTCTCACTTCCTTTTTCACTCATTCTCTCCTCCCTCTCTCTGTTTCCCTCACTCCCATTTTTTCCACTTTCTCACATTCATTCCCCACACTTGTGGTTTAACTCTCTCATTGTCCCCTCCCTCTCTCACCCTCTGCCCCTCCTGCCCTCTTTTACCCCCTTCCGCCTCTCTCTTGCACTGCCCCCCTCTCTATTCTCAGACTCTCATGTTCTGGTCAGTCTCAGCTCCCTCCATATTACTCTCTGCTTTGACGAATCACTACCTGAGTCCCTTCACACACCGTGGACAGCTCCCTCGAGTCTCAGCTGTGGACAGCTCCCTCGAGTCTCACGGCCATGGACAGCTCCCTCGTGTCTCACGGCCGTGGACACCTCCCTCGAGTCTCACTGTCGTGGACACCTCCCTCGAGTCTCACTGTCGTGGACACCTCCCTCGAGTCTCACTGTCGTGGACACCTCCCTCGAGTCTCACTGTCGTGGACACCTCCCTCGAGTCTCACTGTCGTGGACACCTCCCTCGAGTCTCACTGTCGTGGACACCTCCCTCGAGTCTCACTGTCGTGGACAGCTCCCTCGAGTCTCACTGTCGTGGACAGCTCCCTCGAGTCTCACTGTCGTGGACACCTCCCTCGTGTCTCACTGTCGTGGACAGCTCCCTCGAGTCTCACTGTCGTGGACAGCTCCCTCGAGTCTCACTGTCGTGGACACCTCCCTCGAGTCTCACTGTCGTGGACACCTCCCTCGAGTCTCACTGTCGTGGACAGCTCCCTCGAGTCTCACTGTCGTGGACACCTCCCTCGAGTCTCACTGTCGTGGACAGCTCCCTCGAGTCTCACTGTCGTGGATACCTCCCTCGAGTCTCACGGCCGTGGACAGCTCCATCGAGTCTCACTGTCGTGAACAGCTCCCTCGAGTCTCACGGCCGTGGACACCTACCTCGTGTCTCACTGTCGTGGACAGCTCCATCGAGTCTCACGGCCGTGGACACCTCCCTCGAGTCTCACGGCCGTGGACACCTCCCTCGAATCTCACTGTCGTGGAAAGCTCCCTCGAGTCTCACTGTCGTGGAAAGCTCCCTCGAGTCTCACGGCCGTGGACAGCTCCCTCGAGTCTCACGGCCGTGGACACCTACCTCGTGTCTCACTGTCGTGGACAGCTCCATCGAGTCTCACGGCCGTGGACACCTCCCTCGAGTCTCACGGCCGTGGACACCTCCCTCGAATCTCACTGTCGTGGAAAGCTCCCTCGAGTCTCACGGCCGTGGACAGCTCCCTCGAGTCTCACTGTCGTGGACACCTCCCTCGAGTCTCACTGTCGTGGACTGCTCCATCGAGTCTCACTGTCGTGGACAGCTCCCTCGAGTCTCACTGTAGCTTTCCCACCATTCCTTCGTCTTGCTGTGCTGCTGGCTGATGATTCTCACTTATCGTCTTTCCTTTCCTGCAGCCCGTGAGTGTTGGGTTTGACCCATTTGCTGATCGGCCCAAGCTAGCTGCCTGGCGGGATCGAGTCAAGGCAGCCCTGGGTAAGGAGTTGTTTGATGAGGCCCATGAGCAGCTCATGAAGAGTGGAGAAGCTCCAAGTACTTTGGACCTCCAGTCTCCTGCAATACAACGTCTAGCAAAAAACCTGAAGAAACGATACAAGTGATGGAGCCAAGCATCTGCTCTCTCCAAATATTTCCTCCAATGAAATAAAGAGCTGAAAAGAGAGGTTTGCTTCCTGTGTCTCAGTGAAATGGGAACGGCAATAGCAATGTATGATGGACAGCTTGTTTCTGTTCATACAGGTCAAATCAGTATAACAGTGCATTGAGGTAGAACAGGGCACAGTAACCGAATGCAGACTAACGTGTAGCTGAACACAGAACATTACAGCACAGTAGTCCCTTCAGCTCACAATCCATCTGACTCTTCCCACCATTCTTCTACCCTGCTTTGTAAGAGTTTCTTAAATGCCCCTATCACCACCCTGCATACCCACCACTCTCTGTTTAAAAAGCCTAACTCTGATCCTCAGAACTTCCTCCAATTCCCTCACTCCCTCATGTTAGCCATTTTGGCCCTGGAAAAATGTCTCTGGCTATGCACTCAATTCGTGGATCTTAACATCTTGCTCACCCGCACCAAGTCGCCTCTCATCTACCTTTGCTCCCAAAAGAGAAGTCCTGACATTTCCGGAGAACGTGCAGTGCAGGTGAACAGTAAGGTGCAAGGTGATAGTGAGGTTGATTGTGAGTCAACAGGAGACCATCTTGTCGTTCTAGCAGCTCCGACCTGCTGCTAACAGTCCTTATCCCTGGTGGTAGTGCTTTCAGATTCCTGGACCTTCTGCCTGATGGAAGAGAGCAGATCCAGGTTGGATGTGGTCTTTGGTTAACTGGGGGGTCTGGATGTTGTCTTGACTCTTCATCCACAGTAGGTGACAACTCTTGTAGCTGCAATTCACCCTAACAGCTCAAACACACAGCAGGTGCTGGAAATCGGAGACACAATGAGTAACTCAGAAATACTCAGCAGGTCGGGCAGCATCTGTGCAGAGGGAAGCAGTTAATGTTTCAGGTCTGGGGCCCTTCATTAAAACTGAGAAAGGAAAAGAAAAATGAGCTTTGAGTCATAGGGTAGCTGAGGAAGGGTTGGGTTGTGCAAAGGGAATGAGGGTGAGGCCAGATGAATTGATGACAGTTTGAAGCAAGTATTGATCCTTTGTGTGAGATAAGTTATGGTGCGGAGTCTCCGATGGGGACATACTCATGAGAGAAGGCTGAACAATGACATTAGTACCTTGCTGACAATGTCGGTGTGCACCTGGAAAATCTACGGGGTTGTTCAGAACAGCATTGAAACACTGCTTGGATTTAGTTGGGTTACGGTGCGTGAGCAGTTTGAGCTGCAGGTCCTGACAGAAGAGGTGAGGTTGGGTTTCGGAGTCTGTGTCTGTCCTTCTCACCAGACTGATGGGCAATTTGCCGCTTCTCTTTTCCACATAACTTTCCCATTGAAAGGGGGATCTCACTGAAACCTATCGAATATTGAAAGGCAATCATGAGGAAATCTGCAGATGCTGGAAATTCAAACAACACACACAAAATGCTGGTGGAACGTAGCAGGCCAGGCAGCATCTATAGGGAGAAGCGCTGTCGATGTTTCGGGCCGAGACCCTTCGTCAGGACTAACAAAGGGTCTCGGCCCGAAACGTCGACAGTGCTTCTCCCGATAGATGCTGCCTGGCTTGCTGAATATTGAAAGGTGTGGACAGAGTGGGTGTAGAGAAGATATTTCCCATCGTGAAGGAGTCTAGCCCTAGAGGGCACAGCCTCAAAATAGAAGGATGTTCTGTAAAACAACTGCGATGAGGAGGAATTTCTTTAGCCGGAGGGTGGCGAGTCTGTGAAATACATTGCCATAATCAGGTGTCACTGGGTATATTTAACACAGGTTATAGTTTGTTGATTAGTAAGGGTATCAAAGGTTACAGGGACAAGACAGTTTTGGGTTTGAGAGGGAAAATAAATCAGCCATGACAGAATGGTACAGAGGTCTCAATGGGTGGAGTGGACTAGTTCTGCTCCAATGTGTAGCCCTCTCACCATGGGCTGATAATGAGTTAGCTATTACTTTGAATACAAACTAACAGCAACATAACTCTGCAATGCATGGGGAATAATGATGAGAAGGCCATTTCCAGTAAATTAACATTTTAAACCATAACAAACAAAATAAAGGAAAGGGCCCATTATATATTAGTCTATAATGTGCATTTAATCGTTGGAGCTGATTGTTGTGTGATCAATCCAGTTTGCTTCACTTCATTTACTCGCGGAACTGAAATAATTCTGCAGTTCAAGCGAATCATAAATAAATACCTACACAACGACCAAGAGAAAAGGTATCGAACTTTCTCTAATTCCAGGTGCTAACGAGCTAACTAAAAGTTATCTGCACATTCTCCAACAGACCAAAGTCTGCATGAGGATTTTACAACATCAGTATCTGTCCTTCCAAACGGGTTCTGCAGGTATTTCAGCATGTTCTCCCATTACATCTGCGTCCCAATCCCATCTCCCTTCTTTCTCCTGCTCCCTCGAAACTCCCGCTCTCTCTAGAAAAAATACAGCTTCCTGTTTTTGTAACCATGCTCTCTCTTGAAAAAAAATTAACAAGACAAATATTATTGGCTAATTCAACAAGCCTACCTTAATCAAATGATTCTTTATTTTCGACAGCAAAAATGAAATACTCGATTGTTTGATGTAATTAAAGGAACACTTACTGCATTGTGAGAAAATCTACAAAAAAAACCAACAGTATAACTGTATTAATAAAACAATGCATGGTCTTAAAAAGGGTAATACAAATGTCTTATAGTCTTGTAATAACACTGGAAATTAAACACCTTACTGAACTAATAGCTTCTGGCTGTGCCATGTCTCCATTCCCCACAGATTCATGTGCCTCTCAAAGAGCCTCTTAAACATTTTTATTGCATCTGCCTCCACCACCACCCATGGCATCACAATTCAGCACCCAACACTCACTGTGTGAAAACAATTGCCATGCACATCTCCTTTTAACATACCCCTCTCTCACCTTAAATGCGTGCTCCCTGTTATAGGCATTTCAACCCTGGGAGAGAGATATTGGCTTCTCATAACATTATAAACCTCTTGTCAGGAGTCCTCTCAGCCTCCGCCACTCCAGAGAAAACTACGCAAGTTTGTCCAATTTCCTGTTATAGTGCATGTCCTCTGATCTGGGCAGCATCCTGCTAAACCTCTTCTGCATCTTCTCCAAAGCCTCCACATTCTATGGAGGGGCAACCAGAACTATATGCAATACAGTGGATGCAGCTTAACTGGAACTTTATAAAGCTGAAACATAACTTCCTGACTATTGACCTCAGTGCCTCAACTAATAAAGGCAAGCATATCATACACCTTCTTTATCACCCTATCAACCCGTGCAGCCACTTTCAGGGACCTAAGGACTTGGACCTCAAGATCCCCTGTACATCAACACTGTTCAAATCGTCCCATTAACTGTGTACTGTTTGCTTGCATTTCTCCTTACAAAGTGCAACAGCTGCTGGAATAAAGTCCATCTGCCATTACTCTGCCCGTTACTGCACAGTATATGCGGCTATCTTCTTTGGCAATCTTCTATACTGTTCACAATGACATCAAACAATCATTAACTAAAAAAATAAATCTATGTTCTTATCATTGTCCCAGTTTGGATCCTGGAGGAACATCACTAGTCACAATCCACCAGCCAGAATATATCCCATCAGTCATGACCCTCTATCATCTATGAGCAAGCCAAATCATCAAGGACTTCATGCATCTTCATCTTCAGGATAGGCCCTCTCCGAGGAACCTTATCAAGCCTCTATTAAAATCCAAGTAGTATGATGCTAACATTCTAGGCTGTGCTGGAACAGGAGACTGTGTACCCAGACCATGCTGGAACGGATGACTGTGTACCCGTACCGTGCTGGAACGGGAGACTGTGTATCCAGACCGTGCTGGAACGGGTGACTGTGTACCCAGACCATGCTGGAACGGGAGACTGTGTACCCAGACCATGCTGGAACGGGTGACTGTGTACCCAGGCTGTGCTGGAACAGGAGACTGTGTATCCAGACCGTGCTGGAACGGGTGACTGTGTACCCAGGCCGTGCTGGAACGGGTGACTGTGTACCCAGGCCGTGCTGGAACGGGAGACTGTGTACACAGGCCGTGCTGGAACTGGTGACTGTGTACCCAGGCCGTGCTGGAACGGGAGACTGTGTATCCAGACCGTGCTGGAACGGGTGACTGTGTACCCAGACCGTGCTGGAACGGGTGACTGTGTACCCAAGCCGTGCTGGAACGGGAGACTGTGTATCCAGACCGTGCTGGAATGGGAGACTGTGTACCCAGGCCGTGCTGGAATGGGAGACTGTGTACCCAGACCGTGCTGGAATGGGTGACTGTGTACCCAGGACGTGCTGGAACGGGAGACTGTGTACCCAGGACGTGCTGGAACGGGAGACTGTGTACCCAGGCCGTGCTGGAATGGGAGACTGTGTACCCAGACGGTGCTGGAACGGGTGACTGTGTACCCAGGCCGTGCTGGAACGGGAGACTGTGTACCCAGGCCATGCTGGAACGGGTGACTGTGTATCCAGACCGTGCTGGAACGGGTGACTGTGTACCCAGGCCGAGCTGGAATGGGAGAATGTGCACCCAGGCCGTGCTGGAATGGAGACTGTGTACCCAGGCCGTGCTGGAACAGGAGACTGTGTACCCAGGCCGTGCTTGAACGGGTGACTGTGTACCCAGACCGTGCTGGAACGGGTGACTGTGTACCCAAGCCGTGCAGGAACGGGAGACTGTGTATCCAGACCGTGCTGGAATGGGAGACTGTGTACCCAGGCCGTGCTGGAATGGGAGACTGTGTACCCAGGCCGTGCTGGAATGGGTGACTGTGTACCCAGGACGTGCTGGAACGGGAGACTGTGTACCCAGGACGTGCTGGAATGGGAGACTGTGTACCCAGGCCGTGCTGGAATGGGAGACTGTGTATCCAGACCGTGCTGGAACGGGAGACTGTGTATCCAGACCGTGCTGGAACGGGTGACTGTGTACCCAGGCCGTGCTGGAACGGGTGACTGTGTACCCAGGCCGTGCTGGAACGGGAGACTGTGTACACAGGCCGTGCTGGAACTGGTGACTGTGTACCCAGGCCGTGCTGGAACGGGAGACTGTGTATCCAGACCGTGCTGGAACGGGTGACTGTGTACCCAGACCGTGCTGGAACGGGTGACTGTGTACCCAAGCCGTGCTGGAACGGGAGACTGTGTATCCAGACCGTGCTGGAATGGGAGACTGTGTACCCAGGCCGTGCTGGAATGGGAGACTGTGTACCCAGACCGTGCTGGAATGGGTGACTGTGTACCCAGGACGTGCTGGAACGGGAGACTGTGTACCCAGGACGTGCTGGAACGGGAGACTGTGTACCCAGGCCGTGCTGGAATGGGAGACTGTGTACCCAGACGGTGCTGGAACGGGTGACTGTGTACCCAGGCCGTGCTGGAACGGGAGACTGTGTACCCAGGCCATGCTGGAACGGGTGACTGTGTATCCAGACCGTGCTGGAACGGGTGACTGTGTACCCAGGCCGAGCTGGAATGGGAGAATGTGCACCCAGGCCGTGCTGGAATGGAGACTGTGTACCCAGGCCGTGCTGGAACAGGAGACTGTGTACCCAGGCCGTGCTTGAACGGGTGACTGTGTACCCAGACCGTGCTGGAACGGGTGACTGTGTACCCAAGCCGTGCAGGAACGGGAGACTGTGTATCCAGACCGTGCTGGAATGGGAGACTGTGTACCCAGGCCGTGCTGGAATGGGAGACTGTGTACCCAGGCCGTGCTGGAATGGGTGACTGTGTACCCAGGACGTGCTGGAACGGGAGACTGTGTACCCAGGACGTGCTGGAATGGGAGACTGTGTACCCAGGTTGTGCTGGAACGGGTGACTGTGTATCCAGACCGTGCTGGAACAGGTGACTGTGTACCCAGGACGTGCTGGAACGGGAGACTGTGTACCCAGGACGTGCTGGAACGGGAGACTGTGTACCCAGGCCGTGCTGGAATGGGAGACTGTGTACCCAGACCGTGCTGGAACGGGTGACTGTGTACCCAGGCCGTGCTGGAACGGGAGACTGTGTACCCAGGCCATGCTGGAACGGGTGACTGTGTATCCAGACCGTGCTGGAACGGGTGACTGTGTACCCAGGCCGTGCTGGAACGGGAGAATGTGCACCCAGGCCGTGCTGGAATGGAGACTGTGTACCCAGACCGTGCTGGATCAGGAGACTGTGTATCCAGACCGTGCGGGAATGGGAGACTGTGTACCCAGGCCGTGCTGGAATGGGAGACTGTGTACCCAGACCGTGCTGGAATGGGTGACTGTGTACCCAGGACGTGCTGGAACGGGAGACTGTGTACCCAGGACGTGCTGGAACGGGAGACTGTGTACCCAGGCCGTGCTGGAATGGGAGACTGTGTACCCAGACCGGGCTGGAACGGGTGACTGTGTACCCAGGCCGTGCTGGAACGGGAGACTGTGTACCCAGCCCATGCTGGAACGGGTGACTGTGTATCCAGACCGTGCTGGAACGGGTGACTGTGTACCCAGGCCGTGCTGGAACGGGAGAATGTGCAGCCAGGCCGTGCTGGAATGGAGACTGTGTACCCAGGCCGTGCTTGAACGGGTGACTGTGTACCCAGACCGTGCTGGAACGGGTGACTGTGTACCCAGACCGTGCTGGATCAGGAGACTGTGTACCCAAGCCGTGCTGGAACGGGAGACTGTGTACCCAGGCCGTGCTGGAATGGGAGACTGTGTACCCAGACCGTGCTGGAACGGGTGACTGTGTACCCAGGCCGTGCTGGAACGGGAGACTGTGTACCCAGGCCATGCTGGAACGGGTGACTGTGTATCCAGACCGTGCTGGAACGGGTGACTGTGTACCCAGGCCGTGCTGGAACGGGAGAATGTGCACCCAGGCCGTGCTGGAATGGAGACTGTGTACCCAGACCGTGCTGGATCAGGAGACTGTGTATCCAGACCGTGCGGGAATGGGAGACTGTGTACCCAGGCCGTGCTGGAATGGGAGACTGTGTACCCAGACCGTGCTGGAATGGGTGACTGTGTACCCAGGACGTGCTGGAACGGGAGACTGTGTACCCAGGACGTGCTGGAACGGGAGACTGTGTACCCAGGCCGTGCTTGAACGGGTGACTGTGTACCCAGACCGTGCTGGAACGGGTGACTGTGTACCCAGACCGTGCTCGATCAGGAGACTGTGTACCCAAGCCGTGCTGGAACGGGAGACTGTGTACCCAGGCCATGCTGGAACGGGTGACTGTGTATCCAGACCGTGCTGGAACGGGTGACTGTGTACCCAGACCGTGCTGGAACGGGTGACTGTGTACCCAAGCCGTGCAGGAACGGGAGACTGTGTATCCAGACCGTGCTGGAATGGGAGACTGTGTACCCAGGCCGTGCTGGAATGGGAGACTGTGTACCCAGGCCGTGCTGGAATGGGTGACTGTGTACCCAGGACGTGCTGGAACGGGAGACTGTGTACCCAGGACGTGCTGGAATGGGAGACTGTGTACCCAGGTTGTGCTGGAACGGGTGACTGTGTATCCAGACCGTGCTGGAACAGGTGATTGTGTACCCAGGCCGTACTGGAACGGGAGACTGTGTACCCAGGCCGTGCTGGAATGGGAGACTGTGTACCCAGATCGTGTTTGATGTGGAGACTGTGTACCCAGACCGTGTTGGATGTGGAGACTGTGTACCCAGGCCGTGCTGGAACGGGAGACTGTGTACCCAGGCCCTGCTGGAATGGGTGACTGTGTACCCAGGACGTGCTGGAACGGGAGACTGTGTACAGAGGACGTGCTGGAACGAGAGACTGTGTACCCAGACCGTGCTGGAGTGGGAGACTGTATCCAGACCGTGCTGGAATGGGAGACTGTGTACCCAGGTTATGCTGGAACGGGTGACGGTGTACCCAGGCCGTGCTGGTACAGGTGACTGTGTACACAGGCCGTGCTGGAACGGGAGACTGTGTACCCAGACAGTGCTGGAACGGGAGACTGTGTAACCAGACCATGCTGGAACGGGTGACTGTGTACCCAGACCGTGCTGGAACGGGTGACTGTGTGCCCAGACCGTGCTGGATCAGGAGACTGTGTACCCAGGCCGTGCTGGAACGGGTGACTGTGTATCCAGACCGTGCTGGAACGGGTGACTGTGTACCCAGACCGTGCTGGAATGGGAGACTGTGTACCCAGACCGTGTTTGATTTGGAGACTGTGTACCCAGACCGTGCTGGAATGGGAGACTGTGTACCCAGGCCGTGCTGGAGTGGGAGACTGCGTATCCAGACAGTGCTGGAATGGGAGACTGTGTAACCAGGTTGTGCTGGAACGGGTGACTGTGTACCCAGGCCGTGCTGGAACAGGTGACCGTGTACCCAGGCCGTGCTGGAACGGGAGACTGTGTACCCAGACCGTGCTGGAACGGGTGACTGTGTACCCAGGCCGTGCTGGAATGGGAGACTGTGTACCCAGACTGTGCTGGATGTGGAGACTGTGTACCCAGGCCGTGCTGGAACGGGAGACTGTGTACCCAGGCCGTGCTGGAACACGAGACTGTGTACCCAGACCGTGCTGGAACGGGTGACTGTGTACCCAGACCATGCTGGATCTGGAGACTGTGTACCCAGACCGTGTTGGAATGGGAGACTGTGTACCCAGGCCGTGCTGGAACGGGAGACTGTGTATCCAGACCGTGCTGGAACGGGTGACTGTGTACCCAGACCGTGCTGGAACGGGTGACTGTGTACCCAAGCCGTGCTGGAACGGGAGACTGTGTATCCAGACCGTGCTGGAATGGGAGACTGTGTACCCAGGCCGTGCTGGAATGGGAGACTGTGTACCCAGACCGTGCTGGAATGGGTGACTGTGTACCCAGGACGTGCTGGAACGGGAGACTGTGTACCCAGGACGTGCTGGAACGGGAGACTGTGTACCCAGGCCGTGCTGGAATGGGAGACTGTGTACCCAGACCGTGCTGGAACGGGTGACTGTGTACCCAGGCCGTGCTGGAACGGGAGACTGTGTACCCAGGCCATGCTGGAACGGGTGACTGTGTATCCAGACCGTGCTGGAACGGGTGACTGTGTACCCAGGCCGTGCTGGAACGGGAGAATGTGCAGCCAGGCCGTGCTGGAATGGAGACTGTGTACCCAGGCCGTGCTGGAACAGGAGACTGTGTACCCAGGCCGTGCTTGAACGGGTGACTGTGTACCCAGACCGTGCTGGAACGGGTGACTGTGTACCCAAGCCGTGCAGGAACGGGAGACTGTGTATCCAGACCGTGCTGGAATGGGAGACTGTGTACCCAGGACGTGCTGGAACGGGAGACTGTGTACCCAGGCCGTGCTGGAATGGGAGACTGTGTACCCAGGTTGTGCTGGAACGGGTGACTGTGTATCCAGACCGTGCTGGAACAGGTGACTGTGTACCCAGGACGTGCTGGAACGGGAGACTGTGTACCCAGGACGTGCTGGAACGGGAGACTGTGTACCCAGGCCGTGCTGGAATGGGAGACTGTGTACCCAGACCGTGCTGGAACGGGTGACTGTGTACCCAGGCCGTGCTGGAACGGGAGACTGTGTACCCAGGCCATGCTGGAACGGGTGACTGTGTATCCAGACCGTGCTGGAACGGGTGACTGTGTACCCAGGCCGTGCTGGAACGGGAGAATGTGCACCCAGGCCGTGCTGGAATGGAGACTGTGTACCCAGACCGTGCTGGATCAGGAGACTGTGTATCCAGACCGTGCGGGAATGGGAGACTGTGTACCCAGGCCGTGCTGGAATGGGAGACTGTGTACCCAGACCGTGCTGGAATGGGTGACTGTGTACCCAGGACGTGCTGGAACGGGAGACTGTGTACCCAGGACGTGCTGGAACGGGAGACTGTGTACCCAGGCCGTGCTGGAATGGGAGACTGTGTACCCAGACCGTGCTGGAACGGGTGACTGTGTACCCAGGCCGTGCTGGAACGGGAGACTGTGTACCCAGCCCATGCTGGAACGGGTGACTGTGTATCCAGACCGTGCTGGAACGGGTGACTGTGTACCCAAGCCGTGCTGGAACGGGAGAATGTGCAGCCAGGCCGAGCTGGAATGGAGACTGTGTACCCAGGCCGTGCTTGAACGGGTGACTGTGTACCCAGACCGTGCTGGAACGGGTGACTGTGTACCCAGACCGTGCTGGATCAGGAGACTGTGTACCCAAGCCGTGCTGGAACGGGAGACTGTGTACCCAGGCCATGCTGGAACGGGTGACTGTGTATCCAGACCGTGCTGGAACGGGTGACTGTGTACCCAGACCGTGCTGGAA
This sequence comes from Hypanus sabinus, assembly GCF_030144855.1. Taxonomy (NCBI): domain Eukaryota; kingdom Metazoa; phylum Chordata; class Chondrichthyes; order Myliobatiformes; family Dasyatidae; genus Hypanus; species Hypanus sabinus. The sequence continues at coordinate 154,517,817 of NC_082715.1, read as the reverse complement.
CGGGTGACTGTGTACCCAAGCCGTGCAGGAACGGGAGACTGTGTATCCAGACCGTGCTGGAATGGGAGACTGTGTACCCAGGCCGTGCTGGAATGGGAGACTGTGTACCCAGGCCGTGCTGGAATGGGTGACTGTGTACCCAGGACGTGCTGGAACGGGAGACTGTGTACCCAGGACGTGCTGGAATGGGAGACTGTGTACCCAGGTTGTGCTGGAACGGGTGACTGTGTATCCAGACCGTGCTGGAACAGGTGATTGTGTACCCAGGCCGTACTGGAACGGGAGACTGTGTACCCAGGCCGTGCTGGAATGGGAGACTGTGTACCCAGATCGTGTTTGATGTGGAGACTGTGTACCCAGACCGTGTTGGATGTGGAGACTGTGTACCCAGGCCGTGCTGGAACGGGAGACTGTGTACCCAGGCCCTGCTGGAATGGGTGACTGTGTACCCAGGACGTGCTGGAACGGGAGACTGTGTACAGAGGACGTGCTGGAACGAGAGACTGTGTACCCAGACCGTGCTGGAGTGGGAGACTGTATCCAGACCGTGCTGGAATGGGAGACTGTGTACCCAGGTTATGCTGGAACGGGTGACGGTGTACCCAGGCCGTGCTGGTACAGGTGACTGTGTACACAGGCCGTGCTGGAACGGGAGACTGTGTACCCAGACAGTGCTGGAACGGGAGACTGTGTAACCAGACCGTGCTGGAACGGGTGACTGTGTACCCAGACCGTGCTGGAACGGGTGACTGTGTGCCCAGACCGTGCTGGATCAGGAGACTGTGTACCCAGGCCGTGCTGGAACGGGTGACTGTGTATCCAGACCGTGCTGGAACGGGTGACTGTGTACCCAGACCGTGCTGGAATGGGAGACTGTGTACCCAGACCGTGTTTGATTTGGAGACTGTGTACCCAGACCGTGCTGGAATGGGAGACTGTGTACCCAGGCCGTGCTGGAGTGGGAGACTGCGTATCCAGACAGTGCTGGAATGGGAGACTGTGTAACCAGGTTGTGCTGGAACGGGTGACTGTGTACCCAGGCCGTGCTGGAACAGGTGACCGTGTACCCAGGCCGTGCTGGAACGGGAGACTGTGTACCCAGACCGTGCTGGAACGGGTGACTGTGTAACCAGACCGTGCTGGAACGGGTGACTGTGTACCCAGACAGTGCTGGAACGGGTGACTGTGTATCCAGACAGTGCTGGAATGGGAGACTGTGTAACCAGGTTGTGCTGGAACGGGTGACTGTGTACCCAGGCCGTGCTGGAACAGGTGACCGTGTACCCAGGCCGTGCTGGAACGGGAGACTGTGTACGCAGACCGTGCTGGAACGGGTGACTGTGTACCCAGGCCGTGCTGGAATGGGAGACTGTGTACCCAGACTGTGCTGGATGTGGAGACTGTGTACCCAGGCCGTGCTGGAACGGGAGACTGTGTACCCAGGCCGTGCTGGAACAGGAGACTGTGTACCCAGACCGTGCTGGAACGGGTGACTGTGTAACCAGACCGTGCTGGAACGGGTGACTGTGTACCCAGACAGTGCTGGAACGGGTGACTGTGTACCCAGACCGTGCTGGAATGGGAGACTGTGTACCCAAGCCGTGCTGGAATGGGAGACTGTGTATCCAGACCGTGCTGGAACGGGTGACTGTGTTCCCAGACCGTGCTGGAACGGGTGACTGTGTACCCAAGCCGTGCTGGAACGGGAGACTGTGTATCCAGGCCGTGCTGGAATGGGAGACTGTGTACCCAGGACGTGCTGGAAAGGGAGACTGTGTACCCAGGACGTGCTGGAACGGGTGACTGTGTACCCAGGCCGTGCTGGAACGGGAGACTGTGTACCCAGGCCGTGCTGGAATGGGAGACTGTGTACCCAGGCCATGCTGGAATGCTAGACTGTGTACCCAGACCGTGCTGGAACGGGAGACTGTGTACCCAGGGCGTGCTGGAACGGGAGACTGTGAACCCAGGACGTGCTGGAACGGGTGACTGTGTACCCAGGCCGTGCTGGAACAGGAGACTGTGTACCCAGACAGTGCTGGAACGGGTGACTGTGTACCCAGGCTGTGCTGGAACAGGAGACTGTGTACGCAGACCATGCTGGAATGGGAGACTGTGTATCCAGGCCGTGCTGGAATGGGAGACTGTGTATCCAGACCGTGCTGGAACGGGTGACTGTGTACCCAGGCCGTGCTGGAACGGGAGACTGTGTACCCAGCCCATGCTGGAACGGGTGACTGTGTATCCAGACCGTGCTGGAACGGGTGACTGTGTACCCAGGCCGTGCTGGAACGGGAGAATGTGCACCCAGGCCGTGCTGGAATGGCGACTGTGTACCCAGGCCGTGCTGGAACAGGAGACTGTGTACCCAGGCCGTGCTTGAACGGGTGACTGTGTACCCAGACCGTGCTGGAACGGGTGACTGTGTACCCAGACCGTGCTGGATCAGGAGACTGTGTACCCAAGCCGTGCTGGAACGGGAGACTGTGTACCCAGGCCATGCTGGAACGGGTGACTGTGTATCCAGACCGTGCTGGAACGGGTGACTGTGTACCCAGACCGTGTTGGAACGGGTTACTGTGTACCCAAGCCGTGCAGGAACGGGAGACTGTGTATCCAGACCGTGCTGGAATGGGAGACTGTGTACCCAGGCCGTGCTGGAATGGGAGACTGTGTACCCAGGCCGTGCTGGAATGGGTGACTGTGTACCCAGGACGTGCTGGAACGGGAGACTGTGTACCCAGGACGTGCTGGAATGGGAGACTGTGTACCCAGGTTGTGCTGGAACGGGTGACTGTGTATCCAGACCGTGCTGGAACAGGTGACTGTGTACCCAGGCCGTACTGGAACGGGAGACTGTGTACCCAGGCCGTGCTGGAATGGGAGACTGTGTACCCAGATCGTGTTTGATGTGGAGACTGTGTACCCAGACCGTGTTGGATGTGGAGACTGTGTACCCAGGCCGTGCTGGAACGGGAGACTGTGTACCCAGGCCCTGCTGGAATGGGTGACTGTGTACCCAGGACGTGCTGGAACGGGAGACTGTGTACAGAGGACGTGCTGGAACGAGAGACTGTGTACCCAGACCGTGCTGGAACGGGAGACTGTACCCAGACCGTGCTGGAATGGGAGACTGTGTACCCAGGCCGTGCTGGAGTGGGAGACTGTATCCAGACCGTGCTGGAATGGGAGACTGTGTACCCAGGTTATGCTGGAACGGGAGACTGTGTACCCAGACAGTGCTGGAACGGGAGACTGTGTAACCAGACCGTGCTGGAACGGGTGACTGTGTACCCAGACCGTGCTGGAACGGGTGACTGTGTACCCAGACCGTGCTGGATCAGGAGACTGTGTACCCAGGCCGTGCTGGAACGGGTGACTGTGTATCCAGACCGTGCTGGAACGGGTGACTGTGTAACCAGACCGTGCTGGATCAGGAGACTGTGTACCCAAGCCCTGCTGGAACGGGAGACAGTGTACCCAGGCCATGCTGGAACGGGTGACTGTGTACCCAGGCCGTGCTGGAACGGGTGACTGTGTATCCAGACCGTGCTGGAACGGGTGACTGTGTACCCAGACCGTGCTGGAATGGGAGACTGTGTACCCAAGCCGTGCTGGAATGGGAGACTGTGTATCCAGACCGTGCTGGAACGGGTGACTGTGTTCCCAGACCGTGCTGGAACGGGTGACTGTGTACCCAAGCCGTGCTGGAACGGGAGACTGTGTATCCAGGCCGTGCTGGAATGGGAGACTGTGTACCCAGGCGGTGCTGGAATGGGTGACTGTGTACCCAGGACGTGCTGGAAAGGGAGACTGTGTACCCAGGACGTGCTGGATCGGGAGACTGTGTACCCAGACCGTGCTGGAACGGGAGACTGTGTACCCAGGTTGTGCTGGAACGGGAGACTCTGTACCCAGGCCGTGCTGGAACGGGTGACTGTGTACCCAGGCCGTGCTGGAACGGGAGACTGTGTACCCAGGCCGTGCTGGAATGGGAGACTGTGTACCCAGGCCGTGCTGGAATGCTAGACTGTGTACCCAGACCGTTCTGGAACGGGAGACTGTGTACCCAGGACGTGCTGGAACGGGAGACTGTGAACCCAGGACGTGCTGGAACGGGTGACTGTGTACCCAGGCCGTGCTGGAACAGGGGACTGTGTACCCAGACAGTGTTGGAACGGGTGACTGTGTACCCAGGCTGTGCTGGTACAGGAGACTGTGTACGCAGACCATGCTGGAATGGGAGACTGTGTATCCAGGCCGTGCTGGAATGGGAGACTGTGTATCCAGACCGTGCTGGAATGGGAGACTGTGTACCCAGACCGTGCTGGAACGGGAGACTGTGTATCCAGACCGTGCTGGAACGGGTGACTGTGTACCCAGGCCGTGCTGGAACAGGAGACTGTGTACCCAGACACAGCTGGAACGGGTGACTGTGTACCCAGGCTGTGCTGGAACAGGAGACTGTGTACCCAGACCATGCTGGAATGGGAGACTGTGTATCCAGGCCGTGCTGGAATGGGAGACTGTGTATTCAGGCCGTGCTGGAACGGGTGACTGTGTACCCAGACCGTGCTGGAACGGGTGACTGTGTATCCAGACCGTGCTGGAACAGGAGACTGTGTACCCAGACCATGCTGGAACGGGTGACTGTGTACCCAGACCGTGCTGGAACGGGTGACTGTGTACCCAGACCGTGCTGGAATGGGAGACTGTGTAACCAGACCATGCTGGAACGGGTGACTGTGTACCCAGACCGTGCTGGAACGGGTGACTGTGTATCCAGACCGTGCTGGAACAGGAGACTATGTACCCAGAACAGGCTGGAACGGGTGACTGTGTACCCAGACCGTGCTGGAACGGGTGACTGTGTACCCAGACCGTGCTGGAATGGGAGACTGTGTACCCAGGCCGTGCTGGAACAGGAGACTGTGTACCCAGGCCGTGCTGGAACGGGTGACAGTGTACCCAGACCGTGCTGGAACGGGAGACTGTGTATCCAGACCGTGCTGGAATGGGAGACTGTGTATCCAGACCGCGCTGGAATGGGAGACTGTGTACCCAGACCGTGCTGGAATGGGAGACTGTGTACCCAGGCCGTGCTGGAATGGGATACTGTGTACCCAGGCCGTGCTGGAATGGGAGACTGTGTACCCAGGCCGTGCTGGAACGGGTGACTGTGTACCCAGGCCGTGCTGGAACGTGAGACTGTGTACCCAGGCCGTGCTGGATCTGGGGACTGTGTACCCAGGCCGTGCTGGAACGGGTGACTGTGCACCCAGGCCGTGCTGGATCTGGGGACTGTGTACCCAGGCCGTGCTGGAACGGGTGACTGTGCACCCAGACCGTGCTGGAACGGGTGACAGTGTACCCAGGCCGTGCTGGAACGGGTGACTGTGTACCCAGACCGTGCTGGAATGGGAGACTGTGTACCCAGGCCGTGCTGGAATGGGAGACTGTGTACCCAGGCCGTGCTGGAATGGGAGACTGTGTACCCAGACCGTGCTGGAACGGGAGACTGTGTATCCAGACCGTGCTGGAACGGGTGACTGTGTACCCAGGCCGTGCTGGAACAGGAGACTGTGTACCCAGACACAGCTGGAACGGGTGACTGTGTACGAAGGCGGTGCTGGAACAGGAGACTGTGTACCCAGACCATGCTGGAATGGGAGACTGTGTATCCAGGCCGTGCTGGAATGGGAGACTGTGTATCCAGGCCGTGCTGGAACGGGTGACTGTGTACCCAGACCGTGCTGGAACGGGTGACTGTGTATCCAGACCTTGCTGGAACAGGAGACTGTGTACCCAGACCATGCTGGAACGGGTGACTGTGTACCCAGACCGTGCTGGAACGGGTGACTGTGTATCCAGACCGTGCTGGAACAGGAGACTGTGTACCCAGAACAGGCTGGAACGGGTGACTGTGTACCCAGACCGTGCTGGAACGGGTGACTGTGTACCCAGACCGTGCTGGAATGGGAGACTGTGTACCCAGGCCGTGCTGGAACAGGAGACTGTGTACCCAGGCCGTGCTGGAACGGGTGACAGTGTACCCAGACCGTGCTGGAACGGGAGACTGTGTATCCAGACCGTGCTGGAATGGGAGACTGTGTATCCAGACCGTGCTGGAATGGGAGACTGTGTACCCAGGCCGTGCTGGAACGGGTGACTGTGTACCCAGACCGTGCTGGAATGGGAGACTGTGTACCCAGGCCGTGCTGGAATGGGATACTGTGTACCCAGGCCGTGCTGGAATGGGAGACTGTGTACCCAGGCCGTGCTGGAACGGGTGACTGTGTACCCAGGCCGTGCTGGAACGGGAGACTGTGTACCCAGGCCGTGCTGGATCTGGGGACTGTGTACCCAGGCCGTGCTGGAACGGGTGACTGTGCACCCAGACCGTGCTGGAACGGGTGACAGTGTACCCAGGCCGTGCTGGAACGGGTGACTGTGTACCCAGACCGTGCTGGAATGGGAGACTGTGTACCCAGGCCGTGCTGGAATGGGAGACTGTGTACCCAGGCCGTGCTGGAATGGGAGACTGTGTACCCAGGCCGTGCTGGAACGGGTGACTGTGTACCCAGGTTGTGCTGGAATGGGTGACTGTGTACCCAGGCCGTGCTGGAACGGGAGACTGTGTACCCAGACCGTGCTGGAACGGGAGACTCTGTACCCAGGTTGTACTGGAACGGGTGACTGTGTATCCAGATCGTGCTGGAACGGGTGACAGTGTACCCAGACCGTGCTGGAATGGGTGACTGTGTACCCAGGCCGTGCTGGATCTGGAGACTGTGTACCCAGGCCGTGCTGGAACGGGAGACTGTGCACCCAGGCCGTGCTGGAACAGGAGACTGTGTACCCAGGCCGTGCTGGAATGGGATACTGTGTACCCAGGCAGTGCTGGAATGGGTGACAGTGTACCCAGACCGTGCTGGATCAGGAGACTGTGTACACAAGCCGTGCTGGAACGGGAGACAGTGTACCCAGGCCATGCTGGAACGGGTGACTGTGTACCCAGGCCGTGCTGGAACGGGTGACTGTGTATCCAGACCGTGCTGGAACGGGTGACTGTGTACCCAGACCGTGCTGGAATGGGAGACTGTGTACCCAAGCCGTGCTGGAATGGGAGACTGTGTATCCAGACCGTGGTGGAACGGGTGACTGTGTTCCCAGACCGTGCTGGCACGGGTGACTGTGTACCCAAGCCGTGCTGGAACGGGAGACTGTTTATCCAGACCGTGCTGGAATGGGAGACTGTGTACCCAGGCCGATCTGGAATGGGAGACTGTGTACCCAGGCGGTGCTGGAATGGGTGACTGTGTATCCAGGACGTGCTGGAAAGGGAGACTGTGTACCCAGGCCGTGCTGGAACGGGAGACTGTGTACCCAGGCCGTGCTGGATCTGGGGACTGTGTACCCAGGCCGTGCTGGAACGGGTGACTGTGCACCCAGACCGTGCTGGAACGGGTGACAGTGTACCCAGGCCGTGCTGGAACGGGTGACTGTGTACCCAGACCGTGCTGGAATGGGAGACTGTGTACCCAGGCCGTGCTGGAATGGGAGACTGTGTACCCAGGCCGTGCTGGAATGGGAGACTGTGTACCCAGGCCGTGCTGGAACGGGTGACTGTGTATCCAGACCGTGCTGGAACGGGAGACTGTGTACCCAGACCGTGCTGGAATGGGTGACTGTGTACCCAGGCCGTGTTGGAACGGGAGACTGTGTACCCAGACCGTACTGGAACGGGAGACTGTGTACCCAGGTTGTGCTGGAATGGGTGACTGTGTACCCAGGCCGTGCTGGAACGGGAGACTGTGTACCCAGACCGTGCTGGAACGGGAGACTCTGTACCCAGGTTGTACTGGAACGGGTGACTGTGTATCCAGATCGTGCTGGAACGGGTGACAGTGTACCCAGACCGTGCTGGAATGGGTGACTGTGTACCCAGGCCGTGCTGGATCTGGAGACTGTGTACCCAGGCCGTGCTGGAACGGGAGACTGTGCACCCAGGCCGTTCTGGAACAGGAGACTGTGTACCCAGGCCGTGCTGGAATGGGAGACTGTGTACCCAGGCAGTGCTGGAATGGGTGACTGTGTACCCAGACCGTGCTGGATCAGGAGACTGTGTACCCAAGCCGTGCTGGAACGGGAGACAGTGTACCCAGGCCATGCTGGAACGGGTGACTGTGTACCCAGGCAGTGCTGGAACGGGTGACTGAGTATCCAGACCGTGCTGGAACGGGTGACTGTGTACCCAGACCGTGCTGGAATGTGAGACTGTGTACCCAAGCCGTGCTGGAATGGGAGACTGTGTATCCAGACCGTGGTGGAACGGGTGACTGTGTTCCCAGACCGTGCTGGAACGGGTGACTGTGTACCCAAGCCGTGCTGGAACGGGAGACTGTTTATCCAGACCGTGCTGGAATGGGAGACTGTGTACCCAGGCCGATCTGGAATGGGAGACTGTGTACCCAGGCGGTGCTGGAATGGGTGACTGTGTATCCAGGACGTGCTGGAAAGGGAGACTGTGTACCCAGGACGTGCTGGAACGGGAGACTGTGTACCCAGACCGTGCTGGAACGGGAGACTGTGTACCCAGGTTGTGCTGGAACTGGAGACGCTGTACCCAGGCCGTGCTGGAACCGGTGACTGTGTACCCAGGCCGTGCTGGAACGGGAGACTGTGCACCCAGGCTGTGCTGGAATGGGAGACTGTGTACCCAGGCCGTGCTGGAACGGGAGACTGTGTATCCAGACCGTGCTGGAACGGGTGACTGTGTACCCAGGCCGTGCTGGAACAGGAGACTGTGTACCCAGACACAGCTGGAACGGGTGACTGTGTACCCAGGCTGTGCTGGAACAGGAGACTGTGTACCCAGACCATGCTGGATTGGGAGACTGTGTATCCAGGTCGTGCTGGAATGGGAGACTGTGTATCCAGGCCGTGCTGGAACGGGTTACTGTGTACCCAGACCGTGCTGGAACGGGTGACTGTGTATCCAGACCGTGCTGGAACAGGAGACTGTGTACCCAGACCATGCTGGAACGGGTGACTGTGTACCCAGGCCGTACTGGAACGGGAGACTGTGTACCCAGGCCGTGCTGGAATGGGAGACAGTGTACCCAGGCCATGCTGGAACGGGTGACTGTGTACCCAGGCCGTGCTGGTACAGGTGACTGTGTACACAGGCCGTGCTGGAACGGGAGACTGTGTACCCAGACAGTGCTGGAACGGGAGACTGTGTAACCAGACCGTGCTGGAACGGGTGACTGTGTACCCAGACCGTGCTGGAACGGGTGACTGTGTACCCAGACCGTGCTGGATCAGGAGACTGTGTACCCAGGCCGTGCTGGAACGGGTGACTGTGTATCCAGACCGTGCTGGAACGGGTGACTGTGTACCCAGACCGTGCTGGAATGGGAGACTGTGTACCCAGACCGTGTTTGATTTGGAGACTGTGTACCCAGACCGTGTTGGATGTGGAGACTGTGTACCCAGGCCGTGCTGGAACAGGAGACTGTGTACCCAGGCCGTGCTGGAATGGGTGACTGTGTACCCAGGACGTGCCGGAACGGGAGACTGTGTACAGAGGACGTGCTGGAACGGGAGACTGTGTACCCAGACCGTGCTGGAACGGGAGACTGTGTACACAGACCGTGCTGGAACGGGAGACTGTGTACCCAGACCGTGCTGGAATGGGAGACTGTGTACCTAGGCCGTGCTGGAGTGGGAGACTGCGTATCCAGACCGTGGTGGAATGGGAGACTGTGTAACCAGGTTGTGCTGGAACGGGTGACCGTGTACCCAGGCCGTGCTGGAACAGGTGACCGTGTACCCAGGCCGTGCTGGAACGGGAGACTGTGTACCCAGACCGTGCTGGAACGGGTGACTGTGTACCCAGGCCGTGCTGGAATGGGAGACTGTGTACCCAGACTGTGCTGGATGTGGAGACTGTGTACCCAGACCGTGCTGGAACGGGTGACTGTGTAACCAGACCGTGCTGGAACGGGTGACTGTGTACCCAGACAGTGCTGGAACGGGTGACTGTGTACCCAGACCGTGCTGGATCAGGAGACTGTGTACCCAAGCCGTGCTGGAACGGGAGACAGTGTACCCAGGCCATGCTGGAACGGGTGACTGTGTACCCAGGCCGTGCTGGAACGGGTGACTGTGTATCCAGACCGTGCTGGAACGGGTGACTGTGTACCCAGACCGTGCTGGAATGGGAGACTGTGTACCCAAGCCGTGCTGGAATGGGAGACTGTGTATCCAGACCGTGCTGGAACGGGTGACTGTGTTCCCAGACCGTGCTGGAACGGGTGACTGTGTACCCAAGCCGTGCTGGAACGGGAGATTGTGTATCCAGGCCGTGCTGGAATGGGAGACTGTGTACCCAGGCGGTGCTGGAATGGGTGACTGTGTACCCAGGACGTGCTGGAAAGGGAGACTGTGTACCCAGGACGTGCTGGATCGGGAGACTGTGTACCCAGACCGTGCTGGAACGGGAGACTGTGTACCCAGGTTGTGCTGGAACGGGAGACTCTGTACCAAGGCCGTGCTGGAACGGGTGACTGTGTACCCAGGCCGTGCTGGAACGGGAGACTGTGTACCCAGGCCGTGCTGGAATGGGAGACTGTGTACACAGGCCGTGCTGGAATGCTAGACTGTGTACCCAGACCGTTCTGGAACGGGAGACTGTGTACCCAGGACGTGCTGGAACGGGAGACTGTGAACCCAGGACGTGCTGGAACGGGTGACTGTGTACCCAGGCCGTGCTGGAACAGGAGACTGTGTACCCAGACAGTGCTGGAACGGGTGACTGTGTACCCAGGCTGTGCTGGAACAGGAGACTGTGTACGCAGACCATGCTGGAATGGGAGACTGTGTATCCAGGCCGTGCTGGAATGGGAGACTGTGTATCCAGACCGTGCTGGAATGGGAGACTGTGTACCCAGACCGTGCTGGAACGGGAGACTGTGTATCCAGACCGTGCTGGAACGGGTGACTGTGTACCCAGGCCGTGCTGGAACAGGAGACTGTGTACCCAGACACAGCTGGAACGGGTGACTGTGTACCCAGGCCGTGCTGGAACAGGAGACTGTGTACCCAGACCATGCTGGAATGGGAGACTGTGTATCCAGGCCGTGCTGGAATGGGAGACTGTGTATCCAGGCCGTGCTGGAACGGGTGACTGTGTACCCAGACCGTGCTGGAACGGGTGACTGTGTATCCAGACCGTGCTGGAACAGGAGACTGTGTACCCAGACCATGCTGGAACGGGTGACTGTGTACCCAGACCGTGCTGGAACGGGTGACTGTGTACCCAGACCGTGCTGGAATGGGAGACTGTGTAACCAGACCATGCTGGAACGGGTGACTGTGTACCCAGACCGTGCTGGAACGGGTGACTGTGTATCCAGACCGTGCTGGAACAGGAGACTGTGTACCCAGAACAGGCTGGAACGGGTGACTGTGTACCCAGACCGTGCTGGAACGGGTGACTGTGTACCCAGACCGTGCTGGAATGGGAGACTGCGTACCCAGGCCGTGCTGGAACAGGAGACTGTGTACCCAGGCCGTGCTGGAACGGGTGACAGTGTACCCAAACCGTGCTGGAACGGGAGACTGTGTATCCAGACCGTGCTGGAACGGGAGACTGTGTATCCAGACCGTGCTGGAATGGGAGACTGTGTACCCAGGCCGTGCTGGAACGGGTGACTGTGTACCCAGACCGTGCTGGAACGGGTGACTGTGTACCCAGACAGTGCTGGAACGGGTGACTGTGTACCCAGACCGTGCTGGATCAGGAGACTGTGTACCCAAGCCGTGCTGGAACGGGAGACAGTGTACCCAGGCCATGCTGGAACGGGTGACTGTGTACCCAGGCCGTGCTGGAACGGGTGACTGTGTATCCAGACCGTGCTGGAACGGGTGACTGTGTACCCAGACCGTGCTGGAATGGGAGACTGTGTACCCAAGCCGTGCTGGAATGGGAGACTGTGTATCCAGACCGTGCTGGAACGGGTGACTGTGTTCCCAGACCGTGCTGGAACGGGTGACTGTGTACCCAAGCCGTGCTGGAACGGGAGACTGTGTATCCAGGCCGTGCTGGAATGGGAGACTGTGTACCCAGGCGGTGCTGGAATGGGTGACTGTGTACCCAGGACGTGCTGGAAAGGGAGACTGTGTACCCAGACCGTGCTGGAACGGGAGACTGTGAACCCAGGACGTGCTGGAACGGGTGACTGTGTACCCAGGCCGTGCTGGAACAGGAGACTGTGTACCCAGACAGTGCTGGAACGGGTGACTGTGTACCCAGGCTGTGCTGGAACAGGAGACTGTGTACGCAGACCATGCTGGAATGGGAGACTGTGTATCCAGGCCGTGCTGGAATGGGAGACTGTGTATCCAGACCGTGCTGGAATGGGAGACTGTGTACCCAGACCGTGCTGGATCGGGAGACTGTGTATCCAGACCGTGCTGGAACGGGTGACTGTGTACCCAGGCCGTGCTGGAACAGGAGACTGTGTACCCAGACACAGCTGGAACGGGTGACTGTGTACCCAGGCTGTGCTGGAACAGGAGACTGTGTACCCAGACCATGCTGGAATGGGAGACTGTGTATCCAGGCCGTGCTGGAATGGGAGACTGTGTATCCAGGCCGTGCTGGAACGGGTGACTGTGTACCCAGACCGTGCTGGAACGGGTGACTGTGTATCCAGACCGTGCTGGAACAGGAGACTGTGTACCCAGACCATGCTGGAACGGGTGACTGTGTACCCAGACCGTGCTGGAACGGGTGACTGTGTACCCAGACCGTGCTGGAATGGGAGACTGTGTAACCAGACCATGCTGGAACGGGTGACTGTGTACCCAGACCGTGCTGGAACGGGTGACTGTGTATCCAGACCGTGCTGGAACAGGAGACTGTGTACCCAGAAAAGGCTGGAACGGGTGACTGTGTACCCAGACCGTGCTGGAACGGGTGACTGTGTACCCAGACCGTGCTGGAATGGGAGACTGTGTACCCAGGCCGTGCTGGAACAGGAGACTGTGTACCCAAGCCGTGCTGGAACGGTAGACAGTGTACCCAGGCCATGCTGGAACGGGTGACTGTGTACCCAGGCCGTGCTGGAACGGGTGACTGTGTATCCAGACCGTGCTGGAACGGGTGACTGTGTACCCAGACCGTGCTGGAATGGGAGACTGTGTACCCAGACCGTGCTGGAACAGGAGACTGTGTACCCAGAACAGGCTGGAACGGGTGACTGTGTACCCAGACCGTGCTGGAACGGGTGACTGTGTACCCAGACCGTGCTGGAATGGGAGACTGTGTACCCAGGCCGTGCTGGAACGGGTGACAGTGTACCCAGACCGTGCTGGAACGGGAGACTGTATCCAGACAGTGCTGGAATGGGAGACTGTGTATCCAGACCGTGCTGGAATGGGAGACTGTGTACCCAGGCCGTGCTGGAACGGGTGACTGTGTACCCAGACCGTGCTGGAATGGGAGACTGTGTATCCAGACGGTGCTGGAATGGGAGACTGTGTACCCAGACCGTGCTGGAATGGGAGACTGTGTACCCAGGCCGTGCTGGAATGGGATACTGTGTACCCAGGCCGTGCTGGAATGGGAGACTGTGTACCCAGGCTGTGCTGGAACGGGTGACTGTGTACCCAGGCCGTGCTGGAACGGGAGACTGTGTACCCAGGCCGTGCTGGATCTGGGGACTGTGTACCCAGGCCGTGCTGGACGGGTGACTGTGCACCCAGACCGTGCTGGAACGGGTGACAGTGTACCCAGGCCGTGCTGGTACGGGTGACTGTGTACCCAGACCGTGCTGGAATGGGAGACTGTGTACCCAGGCCGTGCTGGAATGGGAGACTGTGTACCCAGGCCGTGCTGGAATGGGAGACTGTGTACCCAGGTCGTGCTGGAACGGGTGACTGTGTATCCAGACCGTGCTGGAACGGGAGACTGTGTACCCAGACCGTGCTGGAATGGGTGACTGTGTACCCAGGCCGTGTTGGAACGGGAGACTGTGTACCCAGACCGTACTGGAACGGGAGACTGTGTACCCAGGTTGTGCTGGAATGGGAGACTGTGTACCCAGGCCGTGCTGGAACGGGAGACTGTGTACCCAGACCGTGCTGGAACGGGAGACTCTGTACCCAGGTTGTACTGGAACGGGTGACTGTGTATCCAGATCGTGCTGGAACGGGTGGCAGTGTACCCAGACCGTGCTGGAATGGGTGACTGTGTACCCAGGCCGTGCTGGATCTGGAGACTGTGTACCCAGGCCGTGCTGGAACGGGAGACTGTGTACCCAGGCCGTGCTGGAATGGGAGACTGTGTACCCAGATCGTGTTTGATGTGGAGACTGTGTACCCAGACCGTGTTGGATGTGGAGACTGTGTACCCAGGCCGTGCTGGAACGGGAGACTGTGTACCCAGGCCCTGCTGGAATGGGTGACTGTGTACCCAGGACGTGCTGGAACGGGAGACTGTGTACAGAGGACGTGCTGGAACGAGAGACTGTGTACCCAGACCGTGCTGGAACGGGAGACTGTGTACACAGACCGTGCTGGAACGGGAGACTGTGTACCCAGACCGTGCTGGAATGGGTGACTGTGTACCCAGGATGTGATGGAGTGGGAGACTGTGTATCCAGACCGTGCTGGAATGGGAGACTGTGTACCCAGGTTATGCTGGAACGGGTGACTGTGTACCCAGGCCGTGCTGGTACAGGGGACTGTGTACACAGGCCGTGCTGGAACGGGAGACTGTGTACCCAGACAGTGCTGGAACGGGAGACTGTGGAACCAGACCGTGCTGGAACGGGTGACTGTGTACCCAGACCGTGCTGGAACGGGTGACTGTGTATCCAGACCGTGCTGGAACAGTAGACTGTGTACCCAGACCATGCTGGAACGGGTGACTGTGTACCCAGACCGTGCTGGAACGGGTGACTGTGTACCCAGACCGTGCTGGAACGGGTGACTGTGTACCCAGGCCGTGCTGGAACAGGAGACTGTGTACCCAGACACAGCTGGAACGGGTGACTGTGTACCCAGGCTGTGCTGGAACAGGAGACTGTGTACCCAGACCATGCTGGAATGGGAGACTGTGTATCCAGGCCGTGCTGGAATGGGAGACTGTGTATCCAGGCCGTGCTGGAACGGGTGACTGTGTACCCAGACCGTGCTGGAACGGGTGACTGTGTATCCAGACCGTGCTGGAACAGGAGACTGTGTACCCAGACCATGCTGGAACGGGTGACTGTGTACCCAGACCGTGCTGGAACGGGTGACTGTGTACCCAGACCGTGCTGGAATGGGAGACTGTGTAACCAGACCATGCTGGAACGGGTGACTGTGTACCCAGACCGTGCTGGAACGGGTGACTGTGTATCCAGACCGTGCTGGAACAGGAGACTGTGTACCCAGAAAAGGCTGGAACGGGTGACTGTGTACCCAGACCGTGCTGGAACGGGTGACTGTGTACCCAGACCGTGCTGGAATGGGAGACTGTGTACCCAGGCCGTGCTGGAACAGGAGACTGTGTACCCAAGCCGTGCTGGAACGGGAGACAGTGTACCCAGGCCATGCTGGAACGGGTGACTGTGTACCCAGGCCGTGCTGGAACGGGTGACTGTGTATCCAGACCGTGCTGGAACGGGTGACTGTGTACCCAGACCGTGCTGGAATGGGAGACTGTGTACCCAGACCGTGCTGGAACAGGAGACTGTGTACCCAGAACAGGCTGGAACGGGTGACTGTGTACCCAGACCGTGCTGGAACGGGTGACTGTGTACCCAGACCGTGCTGGAATGGGAGACTGTGTACCCAGGCCGTGCTGGAACAGGAGACTGTGTACCCAGGCCGTGCTGGAACGGGTGACAGTGTACCCAGACCGTGCTGGAACGGGAGACTGTATCCAGACCGTGCTGGAATGGGAGACTGTGTATCCAGACCGTGCTGGAATGGGAGACTGTGTACCCAGGCCGTGCTGGAACGGGTGACTGTGTACCCAGACCGTGCTGGAATGGGAGACTGTGTATCCAGACGGTGCTGGAATGGGAGACTGTGTACCCAGACCGTGCTGGAATGGGAGACTGTGTACCCAGGCCGTGCTGGAATGGGATACTGTGTACCCAGGCCGTGCTGGAATGGGAGACTGTGTACCCAGGCTGTGCTGGAACGGGTGACTGTGTACCCAGGCCGTGCTGGAACGGGAGACTGTGTACCCAGGCCGTGCTGGATCTGGGGACTGTGTACCCAGGCCGTGCTGGAACGGGTGACTGTGCACCCAGACCGTGCTGGAACGGGTGACAGTGTACCCAGGCCGTGCTGGTACGGGTGACTGTGTACCCAGACCGTGCTGGAATGGGAGACTGTGTACCCAGGCCGTGCTGGAATGGGAGACTGTGTACCCAGGCCGTGCTGGAATGGGAGACTGTGTACCCAGGTCGTGCTGGAACGGGTGACTGTGTATCCAGACCGTGCTGGAACGGGAGACTGTGTACCCAGACCGTGCTGGAATGGGTGACTGTGTACCCAGGCCGTGTTGGAACGGGAGACTGTGTACCCAGACCGTACTGGAACGGGAGACTGTGTACCCAGGTTGTGCTGGAATGGGAGACTGTGTACCCAGGCCGTGCTGGAACGGGAGACTGTGTACCCAGACCGTGCTGGAACGGGAGACTCTGTACCCAGGTTGTACTGGAACGGGTGACTGTGTATCCAGATCGTGCTGGAACGGGTGGCAGTGTACCCAGACCGTGCTGGAATGGGTGACTGTGTACCCAGGCCGTGCTGGATCTGGAGACTGTGTACCCAGGCCGTGCTGGAACGGGAGACTGTGCACCCAGGCCGTGCTGGAACAGGAGACTGTGTACCCAGGCCGTGCTGGAATGGGAGACTGTGTACCCAGGCAGTGCTGGAATGGGTGACTGTGTACCCAGACCGTGCTGGATCAGGAGACTGTGTACCCAAGCCGTGCTGGAACGGGAGACAGTGTACCCAGGCCATGCTGGAACGGGTGACTGTGTACCCAGGGCGTGCTGGAACGGGTGACTGTGTATCCAGACCGTGCTGGAACGGGTGACTGTGTACCCAGACCGTGCTGGAATGGTAGACTGTGTACCCAAGCCGTGCTGGAATGGGAGACTGTGTATCCAGACCGTGGTGGAACGGGAGACTGTGTATCCAGACCGTGCTGGAACGGGTGACTGTGTACCCAAGCCGTGCTGGAACGGGAGACTGTTTATCCAGACCGTGCTGGAATGGGAGACTGTGTACCCAGGCCGATCTGGAATGGGAGACTGTGTACCCAGGCGGTGCTGGAATGGGTGACTGTGTATCCAGGACGTGCTGGAAAGGGAGACTGTGTACCCAGGACGTGCTGGAACGGGAGACTGTGTACCCAGACCGTGCTGGATCGGGAGACTGTGTACCCAGACCGTGCTGGAACGGGAGACTGTGTACCCAGGTTGTGCTGGAACGGGAGACTCTGTACCAAGGCCGTGCTGGAACGGGTGACTGTGTACCCAGGCCGTGCTGGAACGGGAGACTGTGTACCCAGGCCGTGCTGGAATGGGAGACTGTGTACACAGGCCGTGCTGGAATGCTAGACTGTGTACCCAGACCGTTCTGGAACGGGAGACTGTGTACCCAGGACGTGCTGGAACGGGAGACTGTGAACCCAGGACGTGCTGGAACGGGTGACTGTGTACCCAGGCCGTGCTGGAACAGGAGACTGTGTACCCAGACAGTGCTGGAACGGGTGACTGTGTACCCAGGCTGTGCTGGAACAGGAGACTGTGTACGCAGACCATGCTGGAATGGGAGACTGTGTATCCAGGCCGTGCTGGAATGGGAGACTGTGTATCCAGACCGTGCTGGAATGGGAGACTGTGTACCCAGACCGTGCTGGAACGGGAGACTGTGTATCCAGACCGTGCTGGAACGGGTGACTGTGTACCCAGGCCGTGCTGGAACAGGAGACTGTGTACCCAGACACAGCTGGAACGGGTGACTGTGTACCCAGGCTGTGCTGGAACAGGAGACTGTGTACCCAGACCATGCTGGAATGGGAGACTGTGTATCCAGGCCGTGCTGGAATGGGAGACTGTGTATCCAGGCCGTGCTGGAACGGGTGACTGTGTACCCAGACCGTGCTGGAACGGGTGACTGTGTATCCAGACCGTGCTGGAACAGGAGACTGTGTACCCAGACCATGCTGGAACGGGTGACTGTGTACCCAGACCGTGCTGGAACGGGTGACTGTGTACCCAGACCGTGCTGGAATGGGAGACTGTGTAACCAGACCATGCTGGAACGGGTGACTGTGTACCCAGACCGTGCTGGAACGGGTGACTGTGTATCCAGACCGTGCTGGAACAGGAGACTGTGTACCCAGAACAGGCTGGAACGGGTGACTGTGTACCCAGACCGTGCTGGAACGGGTGACTGTGTACCCAGACCGTGCTGGAATGGGAGACTGCGTACCCAGGCCGTGCTGGAACAGGAGACTGTGTACCCAGGCCGTGCTGGAACGGGTGACAGTGTACCCAAACCGTGCTGGAACGGGAGACTGTGTATCCAGACCGTGCTGGAACGGGAGACTGTGTATCCAGACCGTGCTGGAATGGGAGACTGTGTACCCAGGCCGTGCTGGAACGGGTGACTGTGTACCCAGACCGTGCTGGAACGGGTGACTGTGTACCCAGACAGTGCTGGAACGGGTGACTGTGTACCCAGACCGTGCTGGATCAGGAGACTGTGTACCCAAGCCGTGCTGGAACGGGAGACAGTGTACCCAGGCCATGCTGGAACGGGTGACTGTGTACCCAGGCCGTGCTGGAACGGGTGACTGTGTATCCAGACCGTGCTGGAACGGGTGACTGTGTACCCAGACCGTGCTGGAATGGGAGACTGTGTACCCAAGCCGTGCTGGAATGGGAGACTGTGTATCCAGACCGTGCTGGAACGGGTGACTGTGTTCCCAGACCGTGCTGGAACGGGTGACTGTGTACCCAAGCCGTGCTGGAACGGGAGACTGTGTATCCAGGCCGTGCTGGAATGGGAGACTGTGTACCCAGGCGGTGCTGGAATGGGTGACTGTGTACCCAGGACGTGCTGGAAAGGGAGACTGTGTACCCAGACCGTGCTGGAACGGGAGACTGTGAACCCAGGACGTGCTGGAACGGGTGACTGTGTACCCAGGCCGTGCTGGAACAGGAGACTGTGTACCCAGACAGTGCTGGAACGGGTGACTGTGTACCCAGGCTGTGCTGGAACAGGAGACTGTGTACGCAGACCATGCTGGAATGGGAGACTGTGTATCCAGGCCGTGCTGGAATGGGAGACTGTGTATCCAGACCGTGCTGGAATGGGAGACTGTGTACCCAGACCGTGCTGGAACGGGAGACTGTGTATCCAGACCGTGCTGGAACGGGTGACTGTGTACCCAGGCCGTGCTGGAACAGGAGACTGTGTACCCAGACACAGCTGGAACGGGTGACTGTGTACCCAGGCTGTGCTGGAACAGGAGACTGTGTACCCAGACCATGCTGGAATGGGAGACTGTGTATCCAGGCCGTGCTGGAATGGGAGACTGTGTATCCAGGCCGTGCTGGAACGGGTGACTGTGTACCCAGACCGTGCTGGAACGGGTGACTGTGTATCCAGACCGTGCTGGAACAGGAGACTGTGTACCCAGACCATGCTGGAACGGGTGACTGTGTACCCAGACCGTGCTGGAACGGGTGACTGTGTACCCAGACCGTGCTGGAATGGGAGACTGTGTAACCAGACCATGCTGGAACGGGTGACTGTGTACCCAGACCGTGCTGGAACGGGTGACTGTGTATCCAGACCGTGCTGGAACAGGAGACTGTGTACCCAGAAAAGGCTGGAACGGGTGACTGTGTACCCAGACCGTGCTGGAACGGGTGACTGTGTACCCAGACCGTGCTGGAATGGGAGACTGTGTACCCAGGCCGTGCTGGAACAGGAGACTGTGTACCCAAGCCGTGCTGGAACGGGAGACAGTGTACCCAGGCCATGCTGGAACGGGTGACTGTGTACCCAGGCCGTGCTGGAACGGGTGACTGTGTATCCAGACCGTGCTGGAACGGGTGACTGTGTACCCAGACCGTGCTGGAATGGGAGACTGTGTACCCAGACCGTGCTGGAACAGGAGACTGTGTACCCAGAACAGGCTGGAACGGGTGACTGTGTACCCAGACCGTGCTGGAACGGGTGACTGTGTACCCAGACCGTGCTGGAATGGGAGACTGTGTACCCAGGCCGTGCTGGAACGGGTGACAGTGTACCCAGACCGTGCTGGAACGGGAGACTGTATCCAGACAGTGCTGGAATGGGAGACTGTGTATCCAGACCGTGCTGGAATGGGAGACTGTGTACCCAGGCCGTGCTGGAACGGGTGACTGTGTACCCAGACCGTGCTGGAATGGGAGACTGTGTATCCAGACGGTGCTGGAATGGGAGACTGTGTACCCAGACCGTGCTGGAATGGGAGACTGTGTACCCAGGCCGTGCTGGAATGGGATACTGTGTACCCAGGCCGTGCTGGAATGGGAGACTGTGTACCCAGGCTGTGCTGGAACGGGTGACTGTGTACCCAGGCCGTGCTGGAACGGGAGACTGTGTACCCAGGCCGTGCTGGATCTGGGGACTGTGTACCCAGGCCGTGCTGGACGGGTGACTGTGCACCCAGACCGTGCTGGAACGGGTGACAGTGTACCCAGGCCGTGCTGGTACGGGTGACTGTGTACCCAGACCGTGCTGGAATGGGAGACTGTGTACCCAGGCCGTGCTGGAATGGGAGACTGTGTACCCAGGCCGTGCTGGAATGGGAGACTGTGTACCCAGGTCGTGCTGGAACGGGTGACTGTGTATCCAGACCGTGCTGGAACGGGAGACTGTGTACCCAGACCGTGCTGGAATGGGTGACTGTGTACCCAGGCCGTGTTGGAACGGGAGACTGTGTACCCAGACCGTACTGGAACGGGAGACTGTGTACCCAGGTTGTGCTGGAATGGGAGACTGTGTACCCAGGCCGTGCTGGAACGGGAGACTGTGTACCCAGACCGTGCTGGAACGGGAGACTCTGTACCCAGGTTGTACTGGAACGGGTGACTGTGTATCCAGATCGTGCTGGAACGGGTGGCAGTGTACCCAGACCGTGCTGGAATGGGTGACTGTGTACCCAGGCCGTGCTGGATCTGGAGACTGTGTACCCAGGCCGTGCTGGAACGGGAGACTGTGCACCCAGGCCGTGCTGGAACAGGAGACTGTGTACCCAGGCCGTGCTGGAATGGGAGACTGTGTACCCAGGCAGTGCTGGAATGGGTGACTGTGTACCCAGACCGTGCTGGATCAGGAGACTGTGTACCCAAGCCGTGCTGGAACGGGAGACAGTGTACCCAGGCCATGCTGGAACGGGTGACTGTGTACCCAGGCCGTGCTGGAACGGGTGACTGTGTATCCAGACCGTGCTGGAACGGGTGACTGTGTACCCAGACCGTGCTGGAATGGTAGACTGTGTACCCAAGCCGTGCTGGAATGGGAGACTGTGTATCCAGACCGTGGTGGAACGGGTGACTGTGTTCCCAGACCGTGCTGGAACGGGTGACTGTGTACCCAAGCCGTGCTGGAACGGGAGACTGTTTATCCAGACCGTGCTGGAATGGGAGACTGTGTACCCAGGCCGATCTGGAATGGGAGACTGTGTACCCAGGCGGTGCTGGAATGGTTGACTGTGTATCCAGGACGTGCTGGAAAGGGAGACTGTGTACCCAGGACGTGCTGGAACGGGAGACTGTGTACCCAGACCGTGCTGGAACGGGAGACTGTGTACCCAGGTTGTGCTGGAACTGGAGACGCTGTACCCAGGCCTTGCTGGAACGGGTGACTGTGTACCCAGGCCGTGCTGGAACGGGAGACTGTGTACCCAGGCTGTGCTGGAATGGGAGACTGTGTACCCAGGCCGTGCTGGAACGGGAGACTGTGTATCCAGACCGTGCTGGAACGGGTGACTGTGTACCCAGGCCGTGCTGGAACAGGAGACTGTGTACCCAGACACAGCTGGAACGGGTGACTGTGTACCCAGGCTGTGCTGGAACAGGAGACTGTGTACCCAGACCATGCTGGATTGGGAGACTGTGTATCCAGGTCGTGCTGGAATGGGAGACTGTGTATCCAGGCCGTGCTGGAACGGGTGACTGTGTACCCAGACCGTGCTGGAACGGGTGACTGTGTATCCAGACCGTGCTGGAACAGGAGACTGTGTACCCAGGCCGTACTGGAACGGGAGACTGTGTACCCAGGCCGTGCTGGAATGGGAGACTGTGTACCCAGATCGTGTTTGATGTGGAGACTGTGTACCCAGACCGTGTTGGATGTGGAGACTGTGTACCCAGGCCGTGCTGGAACGGGAGACTGTGTACCCAGGCCCTGCTGGAATGGGTGACTGTGTACCCAGGACGTGCTGGAACGGGAGACTGTGTACAGAGGACGTGCTGGAACGAGAGACTGTGTACCCAGACCGTGCTGGAACGGGAGACTGTGTACACAGACCGTGCTGGAACGGGAGACTGTGTACCCAGACCGTGCTGGAATGGGTGACTGTGTACCCAGGATGTGATGGAGTGGGAGACTGTGTATCCAGACCGTGCTGGAATGGGAGACTGTGTACCCAGGTTATGCTGGAACGGGTGACTGTGTACCCAGGCCGTGCTGGTACAGGGGACTGTGTACACAGGCCGTGCTGGAACGGGAGACTGTGTACCCAGACAGTGCTGGAACGGGAGACTGTGAACCAGACCGTGCTGGAACGGGTGACTGTGTACCCAGACCGTGCTGGAACGGGTGACTGTGTATCCAGACCGTGCTGGAACAGTAGACTGTGTACCCAGACCATGCTGGAACGGGTGACTGTGTACCCAGACCGTGCTGGAACGGGTGACTGTGTACCCAGACCGTGCTGGAACGGGTGACTGTGTACCCAGGCCGTGCTGGAACAGGAGACTGTGTACCCAGACACAGCCTGAACGGGTGACTGTGTACCCAGGCTGTGCTGGAACAGGAGACTGTGTACCCAGACCATGCTGGAATGGGAGACTGTGTATCCAGGCCGTGCTGGAATGGGAGACTGTGTATCCAGGCCGTGCTGGAACGGGTGACTGTGTACCCAGACCGTGCTGGAACGGGTGACTGTGTATCCAGACCGTGCTGGAACAGGAGACTGTGTACCCAGACCATGCTGGAACGGGTGACTGTGTATCCAGACCGTGCTGGAACAGGAGACTGTGTACCCAGAAAAGGCTGGAACGGGTGACTGTGTACCCAGACCGTGTTGGAACGGGTGACTGTGTACCCAGACCGTGCTGGAATGGGAGACTGTGTACCCAGGCCGTGCTGGAACAGGAGACTGTGTACCCAAGCCGTGCTGGAACGGGAGACAGTGTACCCAGGCCATGCTGGAACGGGTGACTGTGTACCCAGGCCGTGCTGGAACGGGTGACTGTGTATCCAGACCGTGCTGGAACGGGTGACTGTGTACCCAGACCGTGCTGGAATGGGAGACTGTGTACCCAGACCGTGCTGGAACAGGAGACTGTGTACCCAGAACAGGCTGGAACGGGTGACTGTGTACCCAGACCGTGCTGGAACGGGTGACTGTGTACCCAGACCGTGCTGGAATGGGAGACTGTGTACCCAGGCCGTGCTGGAACAGGAGACTGTGTACCCAGGCCGTGCTGGAACGGGTGACAGTGTACCCAGACCGTGCTGGAACGGGAGACTGTATCCAGACCGTGCTGGAATGGGAGACTGTGTATCCAGACCGTGCTGGAATGGGAGACTGTGTACCCAGGCCGTGCTGGAACGGGTGACTGTGTACCCAGACCGTGCTGGAATGGGAGACTGTGTATCCAGACGGTGCTGGAATGGGAGACTGTGTACCCAGACCGTGCTGGAATGGGAGACTGTGTACCCAGGCCGTGCTGGAATGGGATACTGTGTACCCAGGCCGTGCTGGAATGGGAGACTGTGTACCCAGGCTGTGCTGGAACGGGTGACTGTGTACCCAGGCCGTGCTGGAACGGGAGACTGTGTACCCAGGCCGTGCTGGATCTGGGGACTGTGTACCCAGGCCGTGCTGGAACGGGTGACTGTGCACCCAGACCGTGCTGGAACGGGTGACAGTGTACCCAGGCCGTGCTGGTACGGGTGACTGTGTACCCAGACCGTGCTGGAATGGGAGACTGTGTACCCAGGCCGTGCTGGAATGGGAGACTGTGTACCCAGGCCGTGCTGGAATGGGAGACTGTGTACCCAGGTCGTGCTGGAACGGGTGACTGTGTATCCAGACCGTGCTGGAACGGGAGACTGTGTACCCAGACCGTGCTGGAATGGGTGACTGTGTACCCAGGCCGTGTTGGAACGGGAGACTGTGTACCCAGACCGTACTGGAACGGGAGACTGTGTACCCAGGTTGTGCTGGAATGGGAGACTGTGTACCCAGGCCGTGCTGGAACGGGAGACTGTGTACCCAGACCGTGCTGGAACGGGAGACTCTGTACCCAGGTTGTACTGGAACGGGTGACTGTGTATCCAGATCGTGCTGGAACGGGTGGCAGTGTACCCAGACCGTGCTGGAATGGGTGACTGTGTACCCAGGCCGTGCTGGATCTGGAGACTGTGTACCCAGGCCGTGCTGGAACGGGAGACTGTGCACCCAGGCCGTGCTGGAACAGGAGACTGTGTACCCAGGCCGTGCTGGAATGGGAGACTGTGTACCCAGGCAGTGCTGGAATGGGTGACTGTGTACCCAGACCGTGCTGGATCAGGAGACTGTGTACCCAAGCCGTGCTGGAACGGGAGACAGTGTACCCAGGCCATGCTGGAACGGGTGACTGTGTACCCAGGCCGTGCTGGAACGGGTGACTGTGTATCCAGACCGTGCTGGAACGGGTGACTGTGTACCCAGACCGTGCTGGAATGGTAGACTGTGTACCCAAGCCCTGCTGGAATGGGAGACTGTGTATCCAGACCGTGGTGGAACGGGAGACTGTGTATCCAGACCGTGCTGGAACGGGTGACTGTGTACCCAAGCCGTGCTGGAACGGGAGACTGTTTATCCAGACCGTGCTGGAATGGGAGACTGTGTACCCAGGCCGATCTGGAATGGGAGACTGTGTACCCAGGCGGTGCTGGAATGGGTGACTGTGTATCCAGGACGTGCTGGAAAGGGAGACTGTGTACCCAGGACGTGCTGGAACGGGAGACTGTGTACCCAGACCGTGCTGGAACGGGAGACTGTGTACCCTGGTTGTGCTGGAACTGGAGACGCTGTACCCAGGCCGTGCTGGAACGGGTGACTGTGTACCCAGGCCGTGCTGGAACGGGAGACTGTGTACCCAGGCTGTGCTGGAATGGGAGACTGTGTACCCAGGCCGTGCTGGAACGGGAGACTGTGTATCCAGACCGTGCTGGAACGGGTGACTGTGTACCCAGGCCGTGCTGGAACAGGAGACTGTGTACCCAGACACAGCTGGAACGGGTGACTGTGTACCCAGGCTGTGCTGGAACAGGAGACTGTGTACCCAGACCATGCTGGATTGGGAGACTGTGTATCCAGGTCGTGCTGGAATGGGAGACTGTGTATCCAGGCCGTGCTGGAACGGGTGACTGTGTACCCAGACCGTGCTGGAACGGGTGACTGTGTATCCAGACCGTGCTGGAACAGGAGACTGTGTACCCAGGCCGTACTGGAACGGGAGACTGTGTACCCAGGCCGTGCTGGAATGGGAGACTGTGTACCCAGATCGTGTTTGATGTGGAGACTGTGTACCCAGACCGTGTTGGATGTGGAGACTGTGTACCCAGGCCGTGCTGGAACGGGAGACTGTGTACCCAGGCCCTGCTGGAATGGGTGACTGTGTACCCAGGACGTGCTGGAACGGGAGACTGTGTACAGAGGACGTGCTGGAACGAGAGACTGTGTACCCAGACCGTGCTGGAACGGGAGACTGTGTACACAGACCGTGCTGGAACGGGAGACTGTGTACCCAGACCGTGCTGGAATGGGTGACTGTGTACCCAGGCTGTGATGGAGTGGGAGACTGTGTATCCAGACCGTGCTGGAATGGGAGACTGTGTACCCAGGTTATGCTGGAACGGGTGACTGTGTACCCAGGCCGTGCTGGTACAGGGGACTGTGTACACAGGCCGTGCTGGAACGGGAGACTGTGTACCCAGACAGTGCTGGAACGGGAGACTGTGGAACCAGACCGTGCTGGAACGGGTGACTGTGTACCCAGACCGTGCTGGAACGGGTGACTGTGTACCCAGACCGTGCTGGATCAGGAGACTGTGTACCCAGGTTGTGCTGGAACGGGAGACTGTGTACCCAGGTTGTGCTGGAATGGGAGACTGTGTACCCAGGCCGTGCTGGAACGGGAGACTGTGTACCCAGACCGTGCTGGAACGGGAGACTCTGTACCCAGGTTGTACTGGAACGGGTGACTGTGTATCCAGATCGTGCTGGAACGGGTGGCAGTGTACCCAGACCGTGCTGGAATGGGTGACTGTGTACCCAGGCCGTGCTGGATCTGGAGACTGTGTACCCAGGCCGTGCTGGAACGGGAGACTGTGCACCCAGGCCGTGCTGGAACAGGAGACTGTGTACCCAGGCCGTGCTGGAATGGGAGACTGTGTACCCAGGCAGTGCTGGAATGGGTGACTGTGTACCCAGACCGTGCTGGGTCAGGAGACTGTGTACCCAAGCCGTGCTGGAACGGGAGACAGTGTACCCAGGCCATGCTGGAACGGGTGACTGTGTACCCAGGCCGTGCTGGAACGGGTGACTGTGTATCCAGACCGTGCTGGAACGGGTGACTGTGTACCCAGACCGTGCTGGAATGGTAGACTGTGTACCCAAGCCGTGCTGGAATGGGAGACTGTGTATCCAGACCGTGGTGGAACGGGTGACTGTGTTCCCAGACCGTGCTGGAACGGGTAACTGTGTACACAAGCCGTGCTGGAACGGGAGACTGTTTATCCAGACCGTGCTGGAATGGGAGACTGTGTACCCAGGCCGATCTGGAATGGGAGACTGTGTACCCAGGCGGTGCTGGAATGGGTGACTGTGTATCCAGGACGTGCTGGAAAGGGAGACTGTGTACCCAGGACGTGCTGGAACGGGAGACTGTGTACCCAGACCGTGCTGGAACGGGAGACTGTGTACCCAGGTTGTGCTGGAACTGGAGACGCTGTACCCAGGCCGTGCTGGAACGGGTGACTGTGTACCCAGGCCGTGCTGGAACGGGAGACTGTGTACCCAGGCTGTGCTGGAATGGGAGACTGTGTACCCAGGCCGTGCTGGAACGGGAGACTGTGTATCCAGACCGTGCTGGAACGGGTGACTGTGTACCCAGGCCGTGCTGGAACAGGAGACTGTGTACCCAGACACAGCTGGAACGGGTGACTGTGTACCCAGGCTGTGCTGGAACAGGAGACTGTGTACCCAGACCATGCTGGATTGGGAGACTGTGTATCCAGGTCGTGCTGGAATGGGAGACTGTGTATCCAGGCCGTGCTGGAACGGGTGACTGTGTACCCAGACCGTGCTGGAACGGGTGACTGTGTATCCAGACCGTGCTGGAACAGGAGACTGTGTACCCAGGCCGTACTGGAACGGGAGACTGTGTACCCAGGCCGTGCTGGAATGGGAGACTGTGTACCCAGATCGTGTTTGATGTGGAGACTGTGTACCCAGACCGTGTTGGATGTGGAGACTGTGTACCCAGGCCGTGCTGGAACGGGAGACTGTGTACCCAGGCCCTGCTGGAATGGGTGACTGTGTACCCAGGACGTGCTGGAACGGGAGACTGTGTACAGAGGACGTGCTGGAACGAGAGACTGTGTACCCAGACCGTGCTGGAACGGGAGACTGTGTACACAGACCGTGCTGGAACGGGAGACTGTGTACCCAGACCGTGCTGGAATGGGTGACTGTGTACCCAGGCTGTGATGGAGTGGGAGACTGTGTATCCAGACCGTGCTGGAATGGGAGACTGTGTACCCAGGTTATGCTGGAACGGGTGACTGTGTACCCAGGCCGTGCTGGTACAGGTGACTGTGTACACAGGCCGTGCTGGAACGGGAGACTGTGTACCCAGACAGTGCTGGAACGGGAGACTGTGGAACCAGACCGTGCTGGAACGGGTGACTGTGTACCCAGACCGTGCTGGAACGGGTGACTGTGTACCCAGACCGTGCTGGATCAGGAGACTGTGTACCCAGGTTGTGCTGGAACGGGTGACTGTGTAACCAGACCGTGCTGGAACGGGTGACTGTGTACCCAGACAGTGCTGGAACGGGTGACTGTGTACGCAGACCGTGCTGGATCAGGAGACTGTGTACCCAAGCCGTGCTGGAACGGGAGACAGTGTACCCAGGCCATGCTGGAACGGGTGACTGTGTACCCAGGCCGTGCTGGAACGGGTGACTGTGTATCCAGACCGTGCTGGAACGGGTGACTGTGTACCCAGACCGTGCTGGAATGGGAGACTGTGTACCCAAGCCGTGCTGGAATGGGAGACTGTGTATCCAGACCGTGCTGGAACGGGTGACTGTGTTCCCAGACCGTGCTGGAACGGGTGACTGTGTACCCAAGCCGTGCTGGAACGGGAGACTGTGTATCCAGGCCGTGCTGGAATGGGAGACTGTGTACCCAGGCGGTGCTGGAATGGGTGACTGTGTACCCAGGACGTGCTGGAAAGGGAGACTGTGTACCCAGGACGTGCTGGATCGGGAGACTGTGTACCCAGACCGTGCTGGAACGGGAGACTGTGTACCCAGGTTGTGCTGGAACGGGAGACTCTGTACCCAGGCCGTGCTGGAACGGGTGACTGTGTACCCAGGCCGTGCTGGAACGGGAGACTGTGTACCCAGGCCGTGCTGGAATGGGAGACTGTGTACCCAGGCCGTGCTGGAACGGGTGACTGTGTACCCAGGCTGTGCTGGAACAGGAGACTGTGTACGCAGACCATGCTGGAATGGGAGACTGTGTATCCAGGCCGTGCTGGAATGGGAGACTGTGTGTCCAGACCGTGCTGGAATGGGAGACTGTGTACCCAGACCGTGCTGGAACGGGAGACTGTGTATCCAGACCGTGCTGGAATGGGTGACTGTGTACCCAGGCCGTGCTGGAACAGGAGACTGTGTACCCAGACACAGCTGGAACGGGTGACTGTGTACCCAGGCTGTGCTGGAACAGGAGACTGTGTACCCAGACCATGCTGGAATGGGAGACTGTGTATCCAGGCCGTGCTGGAATGTGAGACTGTGTATCAAGGCCGTGCTGGAACGGGTGACTGTGTACCCAGACCGTGCTGGAACGGGTGACTGTGTATCCAGACCGTGCTGGAACAGGAGACTGTGTACCCAGACCATGCTGGAACGGGTGACTGTGTACCCAGACCGTGCTGGAACGGGTGACTGTGTACCCAGACCGTGCTGGAATGGGAGACTGTGTAACCAGACCATGCTGGAACGGGTGACTGTGTACCCAGACCGTGCTGGAACGGGTGACTGTGCATCCAGACCGTGCTGGAACAGGAGACTGTGTACCCAGAACAGGCTGGAACGGGTGACTGTGTACCCAGACCGTGCTGGAACGGGTGACTGTGTTCCCAGACCGTGCTGGAATGGGAGACTGTGTACCCAGGCCGTGCTGGAACAGGAGACTGTGTACCCAGGCCGTGCTGGAACGGGTGACAGTGTACCCAGACGTGCTGGAACGGGAGACTGTGTATCCAGACCGTGCTGGAAAGGGAGACTGTGTATCCAGACCGTGCTGGAATGGGAGACTGTGTACCCAGGCCGTGCAGGAACGGGTGATTGTGTACCCAGACCGTGCTGGAATGGGAGACTGTGTATCCAGACGGTGCTGGAATGGGAGACTGTGTACCCAGACCGTGCTGGAATTGGAGACTGTGTACCCAGGCCGTGCTGGAATGGGAGACTGTGTACCCAGGCCGTGCTGGAATGGGAGACTGTGTACCCAGGCCGAACTGGAACGGGTGACTGTGTACCCAGGCCGTGCTGGAACGGGAGACTGTGTACCCAGGCCGTGCTGGATCTGGGGACTGTGTACCCAGGCCGTGCTGGAACGGGTGACTGTGTACCCAGACCGTGCTGGAACGGGTGACAGTGTACCCAGGCCGTGCTGGAACGGGTGACTGTGTACCCAGACCGTGCTGGAATGGGAGACTGTGTACCCAGGCCGTGCTGGAATGGGAGACTGTGTACCCAGGCCGTGCTGGAACGTGTGACTGTGTATCCAGACCGTGCTGGAACGGGAGACTGTGTACCCAGACCGTGCTGGAATGGGTGACACTGTACCCAGGCCGTGTTGGAACGGGAGACTGTGTACCCAGACCGTACTGGAACGGGAGACTGTGTACCCAGGTTGTGCTGGAATGGGTGACTGTGTACCCAGGCCGTGCTGGAACGGGAGACTGTGTACCCAGACCGTGCTGGAACGGGAGACTGTGTACCCAGGTTGTACTGGAACGGGTGACTGTGTATCCAGATCGTGCTGGAACGGGTGACAGTGTACCCAGACCGTGCTGGAATGGGAGACTGTGTACCCAGGCCGAACTGGAACGGGTGACTGTGTACCCAGGCCGTGCTGGAACGGGAGACTGTGTACCCAGGCCGTGCTGGATCTGGGGACTGTGTACCCAGGCCGTGCTGGAACGGGTGACTGTGTACCCAGACCGTGCTGGAACGGGTGACAGTGTACCCAGGCCGTGCTGGAACGGGTGACTGTGTATCCAGACCGTGCTGGAACGGGAGACTGTGTACCCAGACCGTGCTGGAATGGGTGACAGTGTACCCAGGCCGTGTTGGAACGGGAGACTGTGTACCCAGACCGTACTGGAACGGGAGACTGTGTACCCAGGTTGTGCTGGAATGAGGTGACTGTGTACCCAGGCCGTGCTGGAACGGGAGACTGTGTACCCAGACCGTGCTGGAACGGGAGACTGTGTACCCAGGTTGTACTGGAACGGGTGACTGTGTATCCAGATCGTGCTGGAACGGGTGACAGTGTACCCAGACCATGCTGGAATGGGTGACTGTGTACCCATGCCGTGCTGGATCTGGAGACTGTGTACCCAGGCCGTGCTGGAACGGGAGACTGTGTACCCAGATACAGCTGGAACGGGTGACTGTGTACCCAGGCTGTGCTGGAACAGGAGACTATGTACCCAGACCATGCTGGAATGGGAGACTGTGTATCCAGGCCGTGCTGGAATGTGAGACTGTGTATCCAGGCCGTGCTGGAACGGGTGACTGTGTACCCAGACCGTGCTGGAACGGGTGACTGTGTATCCAGACCGTGCTGGAACAGGAGACTGTGTACCCAGACCATGCTGGAACGGGTGACTGTGTACCCAGACCGTGCTGGAACGGGTGACTGTGTACCCAGACCGTGCTGGAATGGGAGACTGTGTAACCAGACCATGCTGGAACGGGTGACTGTGTACCCAGACCGTGCTGGAACGGGTGACTGTGTATCCAGACCGTGCTGGAACAGGAGACTGTGTACCCAGAACAGGCTGGAACGGGTGACTGTGTACCCAGACCGTGCTGGAACGGGTGACTGTGTTCCCAGACCGTGCTGGAATGGGAGACTGTGTACCCAGGCCGTGCTGGAACAGGAGACTGTGTACCCAGGCCGTGCTGGAACGGGTGACAGTGTACCCAGACGTGCTGGAACGGGAGACTGTGTATCCAGACCGTGCTGGAATGGGAGACTGTGTATCCAGACCGTGCTGGAATGGGAGACTGTGTACCCAGGCCGTGCAGGAACGGGTGACTGTGTACCCAGACCGTGCTGGAATGGGAGACTGTGTATCCAGACGGTGCTGGAATGGGAGACTGTGTACCCAGACCGTGCTGGAATGGGAGACTGTGTACCCAGGCCGTGCTGGAATGGGATACTGTGTACCCAGGCCGTGCTGGAATGGGAGACTGTGTATCCAGGCCGTGCTGGAACGGGTGACTGTGTACCCAGGCCGTGCTGGAACGGGAGACTGTGTACCCAGGCCGTGCTGGATCTGGGGACTGTGTACCCAGGCCGTGCTGGAACGGGTGACTGTGCACCCAGACCGTGCTGGAACGGGTGACAGTGTACCCAGGCCGTGCTGGAACGGGTGACTGTGTACCCAGACCGTGCTGGAATGGGAGACTGTGTACCCAGGCCGTGCTGGAATGGGAGACTGTGTACCCAGGCCGTGCTGGAACGGGTGACTGTGTATCCAGACCGTGCTGGAACGGGAGACTGTGTACCCAGACCGTGCTGGAATGGGTGACAGTGTACCCAGGCCGTGTTGGAACGGGAGACTGTGTACCCAGACCGTACTGGAACGGGAGACTGTGTACCCAGGTTGTGCTGGAATGGGTGACTGTGTACCCAGGCCGTGCTGGAACGGGAGACTGTGTAACCAGACCGTGCTGGAACGGGAGACTGTGTACCCAGGTTGTACTGGAACGGGTGACTGTGTATCCAGATCGTGCTGGAACGGGTGACAGTGTACCCAGACCGTGCTGGAATGGGTGACTGTGTACCCAGGCCGTGCTGGATCTGGAGACTGTGTACCCAGGCCGTGCTGGAACGGGAGACTGTGCACCCAGGCCGTGCTGGAACAGGAGACTGTGTACCCAGGCCGTGCTGGAATGGGAGACTGTGTACCCAGGCAGTGCTGGAATGGGTGACTGTGTACCCAGACCGTGCTGGATCAGGAGACTGTGTACCCAAGCCGTGCTGGAACGGGAGACAGTGTACCCAGGCCATGCTGGAACGGGTGACTGTGTACCCAGGCCGTGCTGGAACGGGTGACTGTGTTTCCAGACCGTGCTGGAACGGGTGACTGTGTACCCAGACCGTGCTGGAATGGGAGACTGTGTACCCAAGCCGTGCTGGAATGGGAGACTGTGTATCCAGACCGTGGTGGAACCGGTGACTGTGTTCCCAGACCGTGCTGGAACGGGTGACTGTGTACCCAAGCCGTGCTGGAACGGGAGACTGTGTATCCAGACCGTGCTGGAATGGGAGACTGTGTACCCAGGCCGTGCTGGAATGGGAGACTGTATACCCAGGCGGTGCTGGAATGGGTGACTGTGTATCCAGGACGTGCTGGAAAGGGAGACTGTGTACCCAGGACGTGCTGGAACGGGAGACTGTGTACCCAGACCGTGCTGGAACGGGAGACTGTGTACCCAGGTTGTGCTGGAACTGGAGACGCTGTACCCAGGCCGTGCTGGAACGGGTGACTGTGTACCCAGGCCGTGCTGGAACGGGAGACTGTGTACCCAGGCCGTGCTGGAATGGGAGACTGTGTACCCAGGCCGTGCTGGAACGGGAGACTGTGTATCCAGACCGTGCTGGAACGGGTGACGGTGTACCCAGGCCGTGCTGGAACAGGAGACTGTGTACCCAGACACAGCTGGAACGGGTGACTGTGTACCCAGGCTGTGCTGGAACAGGAGACTGTGTACCCAGACCATGCTGGATTGGGAGACTGTGTATCCAGGTCGTGCTGGAATGGGAGACTGTGTATCCAGGCCATGCTGGAACGGGTGACTGTGTACCCAGACCGTGCTGGAACGGGTGACTGTGTATCCAGACCGTGCTGGAACAGGAGACTGTGTACCCAGACCATGCTGGAACGGGTGACTGTGTACCCAGGCCGTACTGGAACGGGAGACTGTGTACCCAGGCCGTGCTGGAATGGGAGACTGTGTACCCAGATCGTGTTTGCTGTGGAGACTGTGTACCCAGACCGTGTTGGATGTGGAGACTGTGTACCCAGGCCGTGCTGGAACGGGAGACTGTGTACCCAGGCCCTGCTGGAATGGGTGACTGTGTACCCAGGACGTGCTGGAACGGGAGACTGTGTACAGAGGACGTGCTGGAACGAGAGACTGTGTACCCAGACCGTGCTGGAACGGGAGACTGTGTACACAGACCGTGCTGGAACGGGAGACTGTGTACCCAGACCGTGCTGGAATGGGTGACTGTGTACCCAGGCCGTGCTGGAGTGGGAGACTGTGTATCCAGACCGTGCTGGAATGGGCGACTGTGTACCCAGGTTATGCTGGAACGGGTGACTGTGTACCCAGGCCGTGCTGGTACAGGTGACTGTGTACACAGGCCGTGCTGGAACGGGAGACTGTGTACCCAGACAGTGCTGGAACGGGAGACTGTGGAACCAGACCGTGCTGGAACGGGTGACTGTGTACCCAGACCGTGCTGGATCAGGAGACTGTGTACCCAGGCCGTGCTGGAACGGGTGACTGTGTATCCAGACCGTGCTGGAACGGGTGACTGTGTACCCAGACCGTGCTGGAATGGGAGACTGTGTACCCAGACCGTGTTTGATTTGGAGACTGTGTACCCAGACCGTGTTGGATGTGGAGACTGTGTACCCAGGCCGTGCTGGAACAGGAGACTGTGTACCCAGGCCGTGCTGGAATGGGTGACTGTGTACCCAGGACGTGCCGGAACGGGAGACTGTGTACAGAGGACGTGCTGGAACGGGAGACAGTGTACCCAGACCGTGCTGGAACGGGAGACTGTGTACACAGACCGTGCTGGAACGGGAGACTGTGTACCCAGACCGTGCTGGAATGGGAGACTGTGTACCCAGGCCGTGCTGGAGTGGGAGACTGCGTATCCAGACCGTGCTGGAATGGGAGACTGTGTAACCAGGTTGTGCTGGAACGGGTGACTGTGTACCCAGGCCGTGCTGGAACAGGTGACCGTGTACCCAGGCCGTGCTGGAAAGGGAGACTGTGTACCCAGGCCATGCTGGAACGGGTGACTGTGTACCCAGGCCGTGCTGGAACGGGTGACTGTGTATCCAGACCGTGCTGGAACGGGTGACTGTGTACCCAGACCGTGCTGGAACGGGTGACTGTGTACCCAGACCGTGCTGGAAT
Organism: Hypanus sabinus; assembly: GCF_030144855.1. Classification (NCBI taxonomy): domain Eukaryota; kingdom Metazoa; phylum Chordata; class Chondrichthyes; order Myliobatiformes; family Dasyatidae; genus Hypanus; species Hypanus sabinus. Next base: position 154,482,774 of record NC_082715.1, on the reverse strand, counting down.
GGGAGACTGTGTACCCAAGCCGTGCTGGAATGGGAGACTGAGTATCCAGACCGTGCTGGAACGGGTGACTGTGTTCCCAGACCGTGCTGGAACGGGTGACTGTGTACCCAAGCCGTGCTGGAACGGGAGACTGTGTATCCAGGCCGTGCTGGAATGGGAGACTGTGTACCCAGGCGGTGCTGGAATGGGTGACTGTGTACCCAGGACGTGCTGGAAAGGGAGACTGTGTACCCAGGACGTGCTGGATCGGGAGAATGTGTACCCAGACCGTGCTGGAACGGGAGACTGTGTACCCAGGTTGTGCTGGAACGGGAGACTCTGTACCCAGGCCGTGCTGGAACGGGTGACTGTGTACCCAGGCCGTGCTGGAACGGGAGACTGTGTACCCAGGCCGTGCTGGAATGGGAGACTGTGTACCCAGGCCGTGCTGGAATGCTAGTCTGTGTACCCAGACCGTGCTGGAACGGGACTGTGTACACAGGACGTGCTGGAACGGGAGACTGTGAACCCATGACGTGCTGGAACGGGTGACTGTGTACCCAGGCCGTGCTGGAACAGGAGACTGTGTACCCAGACTGTGCTGGAACGGGTGACTGTGTACCCAGGCTGTGCTGGAACAGGAGACTGTGTACGCAGACCATGCTGGAATGGGAGACTGTGTATCCAGGCCGTGCTGGAATGGGAGACTGTGTATCCAGACCGTGCTGGAATGGGAGACTGTGTACCCAGACCGTGCTGGAACGGGAGACTGTGTACCCAGACCATGCTGGAACGGGTGACTGTGTACCCAGGCCGTACTGGAAAGGGAGACTGTGTACCCAGGCCGTGCTGGAATGGGAGACTGTGTACCCAGATCGTGTTTGATGTGGAGACTGTGTACCCAGACCGTGTTGGATGTGGAGACTGTGTACCCAGGCCGTGCTGGAACGGGAGACTGTGTACCCAGGCCCTGCTGGAATGGGTGACTGTGTACCCAGGACGTGCTGGAACGGGAGACTGTGTACAGTGGACGTGCTGGAACGAGAGACTGTGTACCCAGACCGTGCTGGAACGGGAGACTGTGTACACAGACCGTGCTGGAACGGGAGACTGTGTACCCAGACCGTGCTGGAATGGGAGACTGTGTACCCAGGCCGTGCTGGAGTGGGAGACTGTGTATCCAGACCGTGCTGGAATGGGAGAATGTGTACCCAGGTTATGCTGGAACGGGTGACTGTGTACCCAGGCCGTGCTGGTACAGGTGACTGTGTACACAGGCCGTGCTGGAACGGGAGACTGTGTACCCAGACAGTGCTGGAACGGGAGACTGTGTAACGAGACCGTGCTGGAACGGGTGACTGTGTACCCAGGCTGTGCTGGAACAGGAGACTGTGTACCCAGACCATGCTGGATTGGGAGACTGTGTATCCTGGTCGTGCTGGAATGGGAGACTGTGTATCCAGGCCGTGCTGGAACGGGTGACTGTGTACCCAGACCGTGCTGGAACGGGTGACTGTGTATCCAGACCGTGCTGGAACAGGAGACTGTGTACCCAGACCATGCTGGAACGGGTGACTGTGTACCCAGACCGTGCTGGAACGGGTGACTGTGTACACAGACCGTGCTGGAATGGGAGACTGTGTAACCAGACCATGCTGGAACGGGTGACTGTGTACCCAGACCGTGCTGGAACGGGTGACTGTGTATCCAGACCGTGCTGGAACAGGAGACTGTGTACCCAGACGAGGCTGGAACGGGTGACTGTGTACGCAGACCGTGATGGAACGGGTGACTGTGTACCCAGACCGCGCTGGAACGGGAGACTGTGTACCCAGGCCGTGCTGGAACAGGAGACTGTGTACCGAGGCCGTGCTGGAACGGGTGACAGTGTACCCAGACCGTGCTGGAACGGGAGACGGTGTATCCAGACCGTGCTGGAATGGGAGACTGTGTATCCAGACCGTGCTGGAATGGGAGACTGTGTACCCAGGCCGTGCTGGAACGGGTGACTGTGTACCCAGACCGTGCTGGAATGGGAGACTGTGTATCCAGACGGTGCTGGAATGGGAGACTGTGTACCCAGACCGTGCTGGAATGGGAGACTGTGTACCCAGGCCGTGCTGGAATGGGATACTGTGTACCCAGGCCGTGCTGGAATGGGAGACTGTGTACCCAGGCCGTGCTGGAACGGGTGACTGTGTACCCAGGCCGTGCTGGAACGGGAGACTGTGTACCCAGGCCGTGCTGCAACAGGAGACTGTGTACCGAGACCATGCTGGAATGGGAGACTGTGTATCCAGACGGTGCTGGAATGGGAGACTGTGTACCCAGGCCGTGCTGGAACGGGTGACTGTGTACCCAGACCGTGCTGGAACGGGTGACAGTGTACCCAGGCCGTGCTGGAATGGGAGACTGTGTACCCAGGCCGTGCTGGAATGGGAGACTGTGTATCCAGGCCGTGCTGGAATGGGAGACTGTGTATCCAGGCCGTGCTGGAATGGGAGACTGTGTACCCAGGCCGTGCTGGAATGGGAAACAGTGTACCCAGGCCGTGCTGGAATGGGAGACTGTGTACCCAGGCCGTGCTGGAACGGGTGACTGTGTATCCAGACCGTGCTGGAACGGGAGACTGTGTACCCAGACCGTGCTGGAATGGGTGAATGTGTACCCAGGCCGTGCTGGAACGGGAGACTGTGTAACCAGACCGTGTTGGAACGGGAGACTGTGTACCCAGACCGTACTGGAACGGGAGACTGTGTACCCAGGTTGTGCTGGAATGGGTGACTGTGTACCCAGGCCGTGCTGGAACGGGAGACTGTGTACCCAGACCGTGCTGGAACGGGAGACTGTGTACCCAGGTTGTGCTGGAACGGGTGACTGTGTATCCAGATCGTGCTGGAATGGGTGACAGTGTACCCAGACCGTGCTGGAATGGGTGACTGTGTACCCAGGCCGTGCTGGATCTGGAGACTGTGTACCCAGGCCGTGCTGGAACGGGAGACTGTGCACCCAGGCCGTGCTGGAACAGGAGACTGTGTACCCAGGCCGTGCTGGAACGGGAGACTGTGTACCCAGGTTGTGCTGGAATGGGTGACTGTGTACCCAGGCCGTGCTGGAACGGGAGACTGTGTACCCAGACCGTGCTGGAACGGGAGACTGTGTACCCAGGTTGTGCTGGATCTGGAGACTGTGTACCCAGGCCGTGCTGGAACGGGAGACTGTGCACCCAGGCCGTGCTGGAACAGGAGACTGTGTACCCAGGCCGTGCTGGAATGGGAGACTGTGTACCCAGGCAGTGCTGGAATGGGAGACTGTGTACCCAGGCCGTGCTGGAACAGGAGACTGTGTACCCAGGCCGTGCTGTAATGGGAGACTGTGTACCCAGTCAGTGCGGGAACGGGAGACTGTGTACCCAGACCGTGCTGGAACGGGAGACTGTGTATCCAGGCCGTGCTGGAACGGGAGACTCTGTACCCAGGCCGTGCTGGAATGGGAGACTGTGTACCCAGACTGTGCTGGATGTGGAGACTGTGTACCCAGGCCGTGCTGGAACGGGAGAATGTGCACCCAGGCCGTGCTGGAATGGAGACTGTGTACCCAGGCCGCGCTGGAACAGGAGACTGTGTACCCAGACCGTGCTGGAACGGGTGACTGTGTACCCAGGCCGTGCTGGAACGGGTGACTGTGTACCCAGACAGTGCAGGAACGGGAGACTGTGTAACCAGACCGTGCTGGAACGGGTGACTGTGTACCCAGACCGTGCTGGAACGGGTGACTGTGTACCCAGACCGTGCTGGATCAGGAGACTGTGTACCCAAGCCGTGCTGGAACGGGAGACAGTGTACCCAGGCCATGCTGGAACGGGTGACTGTGTACCCAGGCCGTGCTGGAACGTGTGACTGTGTATCCAGACCGTGCTGGAACGGGTGACTGTGTACCCAGACCGTGCTGGAATGGGAGACTGTGTACCCAAGCCGTGCTGGAATGGGAGACTGTGTATCCAGACCGTGCTGGAACGGGTGACTGTGTTCCCAGACCGTGCTGGAACGGGTGACTGTGTACCCAAGCCGTGCTGGAACGGGAGACTGTGTATCCAGACCGTGCTGGAATGGGAGACTGTGTACCCAGGCCGTGCTGGAATGGGAGACTGTGTACCCAGGCGGTGCTGGAATGGGTGACTGTGTACCCAGGACATGCTGGAAAGGGAGACTGTGTACCCAGGACGTGCTGGAACGGGAGACTGTGTACCCAGACCGTGCTGGAACGGGAGACTGTGTACCCAGGTTGTGCTGGAACGGGAGACTCTGTACCCAGGCCGTGCTGGAACGGGTGACTGTGTACCCAGGCCGTGCTGGAACGGGAGACTGTGTACCCAGGCCGTGCTGGAATGGGAGACTGTGAACCCAGGACGTGCTGGAACGGGTGACTGTGTACCCAGGCCGTGCTGGAACAGGAGACTGTGTACCCTGACAGTGCTGGAACGGGTGACTGTGAACCCAGGGTGTGCTGGAACAGGAGACTGTGTACCCAGACCATGCTAGAATGGGAGACTGTGTATCCAGGCCGTGCTGGAATGGGAGACTGTGTATCCAGACCGTGCTGGAATGGGAGACTGTGTACCCAGACCGTGCTGGAACGGGAGACTGTGTATCCAGACCGTGCTGGAACGGGTGACTGTGTACCCAGGCCGTGCTGGAACAGGAGACTGTGTACCCAGACACAGCTGGAACGGGTGACTGTGTACCCAGGCTGTGCTGGAACAGGAGACTGTGTACCCAGACCATGCTGGAATGGGAGACTGTGTATCCAGGCCGTGCTGGAATGGGAGACTGTGTATCCAGGCCGTGCTGGAACGGGTGACTGTGTACCCAGACCGTGCTGGAACGGGTGACTGTGTATCCAGACCGTGCTGGAACAGGAGACTGTGTACCCAGACCATGCTGGAACGGGTGACTGTGTACCCAGACCGTGCTGGAACGGGTGACTGTGTACCCAGACCGTGCTGGAATGGGAGACTGTGTAACCAGACCATGCTGGAACGGGTGACTGTGTACCCAGACCGTGCTGGAACGTGTGACTGTTTATCCAGACCGTGCTGGAACAGGAGACTGTGTACCCAGACCAGGATGGAACGGGTGACTGTGTACCCAGACCGTGCTTGAACGGGAGACTGTGCACCCAGGCCGTGCTGGAACAGGAGACTGTGTACCCAGGCCGTGCTGGAATGGGAGACTGTGTACCCAGGCAGTGCTGGAATGGGAGTCTGTGTACCCAGGCCGTGCTGGAACAGGAGACTGTGTATCCAGGCCGTGCTGGAACGGGAGACTGTGTACCCAGGCCGTGCTGGAATGGGAGACTGTGTACCCAGACTGTGCTGGATGTGGAGACTGTGTACCCAGGCCGTGCTGGAACGGGAGAATGTGCACCCAGGCCGTGCTGGAATGGAGACTGTGTACCCAGGCCGTGCTGGAACAGCAGACTGTGTACCCTGACCGTGCTGGAACGGGTGACTGTGTACCCAGGCCGTGCTGGAACGGGTGACTGTGTACCCAGACAGTGCAGGAACGGGAGACTGTGTAACCAGACCGTGCTGGAACGGGTGACTGTGTACCCAGACCGTGCTGGAACGGGTGACTGTGTACCCAGACCGTGCTGGATCAGGAGACTGTGTACCCAAGCCGTGCTGGAACGGGAGACAGTGTACCCAGGCCATGCTGGAACGGGTGACTGTGTACCCAGGCCGTGCTGGAACGGGTGACTGTGTATCCAGACCGTGCTGGAACAGGAGACTGTGTACCCAGGCCGTGCTGGAATGGGAGACTGTGTACCCAGGCAGTGCGGGAACGGGAGACTGTGTACCCAGACCGTGCTGGAACGGGAGACTGTGTATCCAGGCCGTGCTGGAACGGGAGACTGTGTACCCAGGCCGTGCTGGAATGGGAGACTGTGTACCCAGACTGTGCTGGATGTGGAGACTGTGTACCCAGGCCGTGCTGGAACGGGAGAATGTGCACCCAGGCCGTGCTGGAATGGAGACTGTGTACCCAGGCCGTGCTGGAACAGGAGACTGTGTACCCAGACCGTGCTGGAACGGATGACTGTGTACCCAGGCCGTGCTGGAACGGGTGACTGTGTACCCAGACAGTGCAGGAACGGGAGACTGTGTAACCAGACCGTGCTGGAACGGGTGACTGTGTACCCAGACCGTGCTGGAACGGGTGACTGTGTACCCAGACCGTGCTGGATCAGGAGACTGTGTACCCAAGCCGTGCTGGAACGGGAGACAGTGTACCCAGGCCATGCTGGAACGGGTGACTGTGTACCCAGGCCGTGCTGGAACGGGTGACTGTGTATCCAGACCGTGCTGGAACGGGTGACTGTGTACCCAGACCGTGCTGGAATGGGAGACTGTGTACCCAAGCCGTGCTGGAATGGGAGACTGTGTACCCAAGCCGTGCTGAAATGGGAGACTGTGTATCCAGAACGTGCTGGAACGGGTGACTGTGTTCCCAGACCGTGCTGGAACGGGTGACTGTGTACCCAAGCCGTGCTGGAACGGGAGACTGTGTATCCAGACCGTGCTGGAATGGGAGACTGTGTACCCAGGCCGTGCTGGAATGGGAGACTGTGTACCCAGGCGGTGCTGGAATGGGTGACTGTGTACCCAGGACGTGCTGGAAAGGGAGACTGTGTACCCAGGACGTGCTGGAACGGGAGACTGTGTACCCAGACCGTGCTGGAACGGGAGACTGTGTACCCAGGTTGTGCTGGAACGGGAGACTCTGTACCCAGGCCGTGCTGGAACGGGTGACTGTGTACCCAGGCCGTGCTGGAACGGGAGACTGTGTACCCAGGCCGTGCTGGAATGGGAGACTGTGTACCCAGGCCGTGCTGGAATGCTAGACTGTGTACCCAGACCGTGCTGGAACGGGAGACTGTGAACACAGGACGTGCTGGAACGGGTGACTGTGTACCCAGGCCGTGCTGGAACAGGAGACTGTGTACCCAGACAGTGCTGGAACGGGTGACTGTGTACCCAGGCTGTGCTGGAACAGGAGACTGTGTACCCAGACCATGCTGGAATGGGAGACTGTGTATCCAGGCCGTGCTGGAAAGGGAGACTGTGTATCCAGACCGTGCTGGAATGGGAGACTGTGTACCCAGACCGTGCTGGAACGGGAGAATGTGCACCCAGGCCGTGCTGGAATGGAGATTGTGTACCCAGGCCGTGCTGGAACAGGAGACTGTGTACCCAGACCGTGCTGGAACGGATGACTGTGTACCCAGGCCGTGCTGGAACGGGTGACTGTGTACCCAGACAGTGCAGGAACGGGAGACTGTGTAACCAGACCGTGCTGGAACGGGTGACTGTGTACCCAGACCGTGCTGGAACGGGTGACTGTGTACCCAGACCGTGCTGGATCAGGAGACTGTGTACCCAAGCCGTGCTGGAACGGGAGACAGTGTACCCAGGCCATGCTGGAACGGGTGACTGTGTACCCAGGCCGTGCTGGAACGGGTGACTGCGTATCCAGACCGTGCTGGAACGGGTGACTGTGTACCCAGACCGTGCTGGAATGGGAGACTGTGTACCCAAGCCGTGCTGGAATGGGAGACTGTGTATCCAGAACGTGCTGGAACGGGTGACTGTGTTCCCAGACCGTGCTGGAACGGGTGACTGTGTACCCAAGCCGTGCTGGAACGGGAGACTGTGTATCCAGACCGTGCTGGAATGGGAGACTGTGTACCCAGGCCGTGCTGGAATGGGAGACTGTGTACCCAGGCGGTGCTGGAATGGGTGACTGTGTACCCAGGACGTGCTGGAAAGGGAGACTGTGTACCCAGGACGTGCTGGAACGGGAGACTGTGTACCCAGACCGTGCTGGAACGGGAGACTGTGTACCCAGGTTGTGCTGGAACGGGAGACTCTGTACCCAGGCCGTGCTGGAACGGGTGACTGTGTACCCAGGCCGTGCTGGAACGGGAGACTGTGTACCCAGGCCGTGCTGGAATGGGAGACTGTGTACCCAGGCCGTGCTGGAATGCTAGACTGTGTACCCAGACCGTGCTGGAACGGGAGACTGTGAACACAGGACGTGCTGGAACGGGTGACTGTGTACCCAGGCCGTGCTGGAACAGGAGACTGTGTACCCAGACAGTGCTGGAACGGGTGACTGTGTACCCAGGCTGTGCTGGAACAGGAGACTGTGTACCCAGACCATGCTGGAATGGGAGACTGTGTATCCAGGCCGTGCTGGAAAGGGAGACTGTGTATCCAGACCGTGCTGGAATGGGAGACTGTGTACCCAGACCGTGCTGGAACGGGAGACTGTGTATCCAGACCGTGCTGGAACGGGTGACTGTGTACCCAGGCCGTGCTGGAACAGGAGACTGTGTACCCAGACACAGCTGGAACGGGTGACTGTGTACCCAGGCTGTGCTGGAACAGGAGACTGTGTACCCAGACCATCTGGATTGGGAGACTGTGTATCCAGGTCGTGCTGGAATGGGAGACTGTGTATCCAGGCCGTGCTGGAACGGGTGACTGTGTACCCAGACCGTGCTGGAACGGGTGACTGTGTACCCAGACCGTGCTGGAATGGGAGACTGTGTAACCAGACCATGCTGGAACGGGTGACTGTGTACCCAGACCGTGCTGGAACGTGTGACTGTTTATCCAGACCGTGCTGGAACAGGAGACTGTGTACCCAGACCAGGATGGAACGGGTGACTGTGTACCCAGACCGTGCTTGAACGGGAGACTGTGCACCCAGGCCGTGCTGGAACAGGAGACTGTGTACCCAGGCCGTGCTGGAATGGGAGACTGTGTACCCAGGCAGTGCTGGAATGGGAGTCTGTGTACCCAGGCCGTGCTGGAACAGGAGACTGTGTATCCAGGCCGTGCTGGAACGGGAGACTGTGTAACCAGACCATGCTGGAACGGGTGACTGTGTCCCCAGACCGTGCTGGAACGTGTGACTGTTTATCCAGACCGTGCTGGAACAGGAGACTGTGTACCCAGACCAGGATGGAACGGGTGACTGTGTACCCAGACCGTGCTTGAACGGGAGACTGTGCACCCAGGCCGTGCTGGAACAGGAGACTGTGTACCCAGGCCGTGCTGGAATGGGAGACTGTGTACCCAGGCAGTGCTGGAATGGGAGTCTGTGTACCCAGGCCGTGCTGGAACAGGAGACTGTGTATCCAGGCCGTGCTGGAACGGGAGACTGTGTACCCAGGCCGTGCTGGAATGGGAGACTGTGTACCCAGACTGTGCTGGATGTGGAGACTGTGTACCCAGGCCGTGCTGGAACGGGAGAATGTGCACCCAGGCCGTGCTGGAATGGAGACTGTGTACCCAGGCCGTGCTGGAACAGGAGACTGTGTACCCTGACCGTGCTGGAACGGGTGACTGTGTACCCAGGCCGTGCTGGAACGGGTGACTGTGTACCCAGACAGTGCAGGAACGGGAGACTGTGTAACCAGACCGTGCTGGAACGGGTGACTGTGTACCCAGACCGTGCTGGAACGGGTGACTGTGTACCCAGACCGTGCTGGATCAGGAGACTGTGTACCCAAGCCGTGCTGGAACGGGAGACAGTGTACCCAGGCCATGCTGGAACGGGTGACTGTGTACCCAGGCCGTGCTGGAACGGGTGACTGTGTATCCAGACCGTGCTGGAACGGGAGACTGTGCACCCAGGCCGTGCTGGAACAGGAGACTGTGTACCCAGGCCGTGCTGGAATGGGAGACTGTGTACCCAGGCAGTGCGGGAACGGGAGACTGTGTACCCAGACCGTGCTGGAACGGGAGACTGTGTATCCAGGCCGTGCTGGAACGGGAGACTGTGTACCCAGGCCGTGCTGGAATGGGAGACTGTGTACCCAGACTGTGCTGGATGTGGAGACTGTGTACCCAGGCCGTGCTGGATCGGGAGAATGTGCACCCAGGCCGTGCTGGAATGGAGACTGTGTACCCAGGCCGTGCTGGAACAGGAGACTGTGTACCCAGACCGTGCTGGAACGGATGACTGTGTACCCAGGCCGTGCTGGAACGGGTGACTGTGTACCCAGACAGTGCAGGAACGGGAGACTGTGTAACCAGACCGTGCTGGAACGGGTGACTGTGTACCCAGACCGTGCTGGAACGGGTGACTGTGTACCCAGACCGTGCTGGATCAGGAGACTGTGTACCCAAGCCGTGCTGGAACGGGAGACAGTGTACCCAGGCCATGCTGGAACGGGTGACTGTGTACCCAGGCCGTGCTGGAACGGGTGACTGTGTATCCAGACCGTGCTGGAACGGGTGACTGTGTACCCAGACCGTGCTGGAATGGGAGACTGTGTACCCAAGCCGTGCTGAAATGGGAGACTGTGTATCCAGAACGTGCTGGAACGGGTGACTGTGTTCCCAGACCGTGCTGGAACGGGTGACTGTGTACCCAAGCCGTGCTGGAACGGGAGACTGTGTATCCAGACCGTGCTGGAATGGGAGACTGTGTACCCAGGCCGTGCTGGAATGGGAGACTGTGTACCCAGGCGGTGCTGGAATGGGTGACTGTGTACCCAGGACGTGCTGGAAAGGGAGACTGTGTACCCAGGACGTGCTGGAACGGGAGACTGTGTACCCAGACCGTGCTGGAACGGGAGACTGTGTACCCAGGTTGTGCTGGAACGGGAGACTCTGTACCCAGGCCGTGCTGGAACGGGTGACTGTGTACCCAGGCCGTGCTGGAACGGGAGACTGTGTACCCAGGCCGTGCTGGAATGGGAGACTGTGTACCCAGGCCGTGCTGGAATGCTAGACTGTGTACCCAGACCGTGCTGGAACGGGAGACTGTGAACCCAGGACGTGCTGGAACGGGTGACTGTGTACCCAGGCCGTGCTGGAACAGGAGACTGTGTACCCAGACAGTGCTGGAACGGGTGACTGTGTACCCAGGCTGTGCTGGAACAGGAGACTGTGTACCCAGACCATGCTGGAATGGGAGACTGTGTATCCAGGCCGTGCTGGAAAGGGAGACTGTGTATCCAGACCGTGCTGGAATGGGAGACTGTGTACCCAGACCGTGCTGGAACGGGAGAATGTGCACCCAGGCCGTGCTGGAATGGAGACTGTGTACCCAGGCCGTGCTGGAACAGGAGACTGTCTACCCAGACCGTGCTGGAACGGATGACTGTGTACCCAGGCCGTGCTGGAACGGGTGACTGTGTACCCAGACAGTGCAGGAACGGGAGACTGTGTAACCAGACCGTGCTGGAACGGGTGACTGTGTACCCAGACCGTGCTGGAACGGGTGACTGTGTACCCAGACCGTGCTGGATCAGGAGACTGTGTACCCAAGCCGTGCTGGAACGGGAGACAGCGTACCCAGGCCATGCTGGAACGGGTGACTGTGTACCCAGGCCGTGCTGGAACGGGTGACTGTGTATCCAGACCGTGCTGGAACGGGTGACTGTGTACCCAGACCGTGCTGGAATGGGAGACTGTGTACCCAAGCCGTGCTGGAATGGGAGACTGTGTATCCAGAACGTGCTGGAACGGGTGACTGTGTTCCCAGACCGTGCTGGAACGGGTGACTGTGTACCCAAGCCGTGCTGGAACGGGAGACTGTGTATCCAGACCGTGCTGGAATGGGAGACTGTGTACCCAGGCCGTGCTGGAATGGGAGACTGTGTACCCAGGCGGTGCTGGAATGGGTGACTGTGTACCCAGGACGTGCTGGAAAGGGAGACTGTGTACCCAGGACGTGCTGGAACGGGAGACTGTGTACCCAGACCGTGCTGGAACGGGAGACTGTGTACCCAGGTTGTGCTGGAACGGGAGACTGTACCCAGGCCGTGCTGGAACGGGTGACTGTGTACCCAGGCCGTGCTGGAACGGGAGACTGTGTACCCAGGCCGTGCTGGAATGGGAGACTGTGTACCCAGGCCGTGCTGGAATGCTAGACTGTGTACCCAGACCGTGCTGGAACGGGAGACTGTGAACCCAGGACGTGCTGGAACGGGTGACTGTGTACCCAGGCCGTGCTGGAACAGGAGACTGTGTACCCAGACAGTGCT